>NC_136491.1:20678447-20710947 GCF_053919585.1 Euprymna scolopes
AAGAGAAAAAGATATTCGGATAGATTCTGCACAACGTTTTAGATGTGATATTTTTTCTTGCGCGATGGAACCTGTCATATAAGGGACATTGTGAGGATGCGTCATCATTAAACAAAGGTAACGTCTTGAAGTTTGTTGCTCGGTCAAATTTGGATCAAATATCTACACATGTTATTGATACGGACATTTAAAAAATATTTTATTGTTAAAAAAGACATTTTATTTATCTATAATATAAATCTCACCTGTCTGTTTAAATGTATGTATGTATGTATGTATGTATGTATGTATGTATGCCTAAAACTTTCGACAGAAGCGAAGGATTTTCACATGATCGATATTGTTTTGGAGCTCGACTCTTCGGACGACAAATATCAAAAAATTGGCTAAAAAAATTAATTTCTTCACCCTCAACTGGGCACTTTTCTACAGGGAGGGGTCGCTTTTTTCGTCGATATTTTCGAAAGTCATCCCCTCTTTTCGATTGACTAGCGTTAATTTAAACCTATGTCACTTCCGGTTTGGCGATGGGCGTAACAGCAAAGACGTCACTTTTTTTTCACGTTCTTTTCTTCCTTCGCGGAACAGGTTCGAACTTTTTGCTCAACACACAGCTCCAAACACCCGGGCAACGCCGGGCACCCAGGCTAGTTTCAAATAAAAAAAAAAAAAATTAATTATCATAATTTTAAAAGCTCGTCTCAATCATAAATCAAAGAAAAAAGTAATTATTTTAATTTTAGCTTTATTTATTTTTATAATCTACATTTGTGGTAAATATATTCATTCATTGTAATTGAAAAAAAAAATTAAGATTTTGTGCAGTTTTATTCTTAAAAGACATGTTCTTTTCGGTTCACGTTTAAAACAAACCCAACGCTTTCTTCAATGCTTGTTTTTTCCAAACCGGAAGTTGAAAATAATCCGTGTATGTCATTTGGAAAACGGACATGAATTCCATATCTGTCAGATGAAGCTGAAAAAATAAATAAAGTATCATTTTATCAATGACAACCGAAAAAAAAAAAAAATTATCAAATTTATTTGCTTTATCAAACTGTAATTTATATAGATTTTCAAATATCCATCCTCCAATATATGATGTGGGTGGAATATTTGATTGTTGGGTTTTTACGGCATGTCAACCGTCATTATATCATTTTATGGTGGAACATACGTATGTGTTGTATTTGATTGGTGTATACATTTATAAGAGCTGAACTTAGGGTTATATAATGAGGAAAGTATATAATTTATGTACAATAAGAAGGCAACATATGCAAAGTAGGTGTTAAAACAAACTCCTAAATTTTATTAGTAAGTAATGAAACCTGTCGCATGAAAGAAAAGCAAAACCATTTTATAATAACAATATTCAATAAGGTTACACTGTTTGGTGTAGATGGAAGAAAATTGAATAATGTCTTAGTGAAGAAAGGAAAGATAGAAAGTTTTTTTGAGGCTGTCGAAAGTTTGCTAGAAGTTATCTTCAGGCAAAGATAGTCTATGTTTGTCCAGTGGACAGGCAAAGAGAAAAATGGCGTCTCTTGTTGATGTTTTCAGGAATCACTCTGCCGACCGATCATGATTCGTAAAAGAGCTGAAATAGTTATTTAGGAGACCAGATGAAATCAATGCGCCCTGCAAGCTGATTGGTCAATATGTAATCAAATAGCCTAGCAATAACTTTTCTCCATGAGAGAAATATTAAGTGTTTATTTATGAATGCTACAGATTCATTTGTTTTGTAAGCACATATTTTGCTCACAAATGGGAAGGGTCTGAACATAGCACTTACTCCTGCTTCGACAGTGTGGAAAATCGACGTTGCAATTTAGTTTAAGGGGTGATCCTTTCTCACAGAAGAAACTTTGCTAATATCTCTCTCTGTCATTATTTTCATGGAAGGCGTAAGACATTCACAGCAAGAACTCGTTTTCCTTCCACAATGAGAAAAGGCTTTCCTTTCTCTCTTGGAATTTCCTATATAGAATATCTTTGCAACACCTTGCTGCAGAATTGCTCCCTTGTTGATCACAACTTTGTCATCTTCAAATCCAATATTAACAAATCCTTGCGATAGACTACCCAATATGCAATCAAACGCAGTTCATAATTGATGGTTAATTATTAAAGTTAAGAATAAAATAAACATACCTTCTTTGTTTTAAATAGGATTGACACTGTAGAAGGTAACCAACGACAACAAAAAAGAAAATTAACACATAAGCATGTTTTTGTTTAACACAGACATGAAGTCTGCTTTTATTCACATTTCGACAGTTATATAGTAATGAGAAAACAAAGGGAAGTAATTCTAAGTTACTCAAAAAGCTTATGTCATTGAAAAATAAGCATTTATCTGAATCCGTCAAAAAAGAGATGGTCCTGGATATGTCCTTAAACTATGTCCGATGGTGAGGCCCCAGTTTGTGGGCTTTGGGGAGTGTGGAGCCACTATTTAATTGTCATCGCTCTCAGGTCCACACTGGCCGGGAGTGATAGTACCTGTTAGGGTCCCAACTATGGGTTAAATAGAAATCGACTTGAAAAAAATATATATTCTATTAAAAAAATTCTTCAAAATCACTGGATTCGGCGTTAAATAATCTGAAAAGGGTTGATATGCCGTAAAACAAAAACAACCAACCAAAAAAGAGACAACTCTTACACTTTCACAGTATTAAAACATGATCTCAGTTAAAAACCTATATTTACATTCATAATTTCCAACACTTATATTAATCAATGTAATCTATATAATTATAAAACTCAAATGACCTTGTAACAATGTATGTAACCCACTTTCTGGTTTACAACATCTGGTTGCGCATGCGTACATGACCTAAGCACTGAAATATTAACGTTATTATTTCGAAATTATTATTTAACATAAGAAGAGTAGGGTTTAAAATAACTTAAACGTAATACAGAAATGAACGATGTAAAAAAAAAAGCAGACAGTATTAACAATTGTTTATTTGGATAATTTAAACGCGAAAAAAAAAAAGAACAATTGGAACGCTGAAATATTAACGTTATTATTTTGAAATTATTATTTAACATGGGAAGAGTGGGGTTTAAAATAACTTAAACGTAATACAGAAGTGAACGATGTAAAAAAAAAGCAAATATATCAAAATTTGAATTTAACTATAAGTAGTATGGTATCTGTTCAGTACACATTTACCTATAAGTATGGCCAACCACTTATAATTCAGTAACTGTACATTTTTTTTTAAATAATAAATTATAATAAACAGAACGATTCATAGAAATCTATCTATATTTTTTTTTTCATTTTAATATGTTTTCATAGAAATGTTTCTGTTATGTAAAAAAAAACTATTTTCTTTACGTCACAATTGTCACACTCATACATGAATTTCATAGCTAATATAACATACTGACTCAACGGGTCACGGGTAGTCTAGTATGTAATAATTTCCTAATTTTCGACCCAGGCTATTGTCTGCTCACTTTTAGTTATCTCCCTTTAAGTATTCTTTTAGCAATATAAATAAAGCTATTGCATTTATGGTTTAAATAACATGTAAACGCTAAATTCTATTTATCTTAATCCTGACATATGCTATAGCTCCTGGTAGCTAAAAGATGGCTGAACACTTCTACCAAAGATCAGGTTAAGTTCATATCGAACACTGCATGTTTTTGATGGGTAATAAATAAGTCAACAAATAGATTAGAA
Source organism: Euprymna scolopes (assembly GCF_053919585.1). Classification (NCBI taxonomy): domain Eukaryota; kingdom Metazoa; phylum Mollusca; class Cephalopoda; order Sepiida; family Sepiolidae; genus Euprymna; species Euprymna scolopes. The sequence continues at coordinate 20,682,157 of NC_136491.1, forward strand.
TAGTTTTTATCCAAAGAAAATACGTTATAATCAGGTTTTCATTGCAAAAATAAAAGTGATCCATTTAATTTGTCTTACCTCTTTATTTGCCGGATCAACATCCTTGGGTAGCATGTCGGGTGCTTTTCCGGCTAAAATCATGTACGCAAATTTTGGGACATCTCTGAAAGTCTGGCTGCTGTATATGGCAGAAGGCTGAAGAATGTCGAGAGAAACATTTTTAAAGTTCTGAATTTTTTTTAGATGACGGCTGATTGATTATATTACTTGTATCGATTATATTACTTGTAGTGATCAGACTACTGCTCTCATCTTGAGTGTTATTTGTGCAACGTTTTGGTCTGATTGACCTTTGACCGTCCTCAGGCATGTTGCTTGTTTCTCTTTTCTTTTCCAAATAACAACCAACATGCCTGAGGATGGTTAAAGGCCAATCCGATTGAAACGTTGCACAAATGAGAACAATAGTCCGATCAACACAAGTAATAGAAATATTTTTCTTAAATTAACACTAACAGACTGGCTGAAAAAGAACAGCTGATAATTATAATTATAAATGTAAACAAAAACAAATATTGTACAAGAAAAATTATTTGTTACATTCGCCCTAGAGGTTAAGAGGTTATGTTTGGGCCGAGTTTATCAATATGTTGGTTTGTATATAATCTTGCGTCAACATCGCTTAAACAAGCGTCATTAAGCTTGGTCAAAATATGGGTAATGGTCTAACTTAAAACTGATTTAATTCAGACATAACCAAGTAAAAAATAAAGCTCATGGATAAGGTGCATTTCATACTTTTGATGATAACTTCGGTTCTGTTTATTGTATAGAGACTCACTACTTGGCTTATATTGTAGCCAATGAAGTCCTGCATCTTATTTGACCTTGAAAATTTCAGCCATTCTTGAATTTTTTACAGAATTTGAACTTATGATTTTTCAAAATATCTATCTATCTATCTATCTATCTATCTATCTATCTATCTATCTATCTATCTATCTATCTATCATTATATAAAAGGAACTATGTGAGTACGTATGTTTGTGTGAGTTCATTCTCTATGGACACGGAAACGGCTTGGCCGATTTTTTAGATTTCACACGAAGGTACTTGATGTGTCTGTGAGTATTTTTAGCTAGGCTTTGTATTGGAATGCATCTGATAAGTATCGAAGATCTATAAGTATCGAAAATCGATAATTAAAAAATCCAATTAAATAAGGAACAGTCTGATTTTGACCAAAGTTAACACTTTTATGCAACCTAACATCGCAAGTGCATTTGAGAAGTTTTATCACCGCACAAGCAGAAAGGCCCATCCCATAAAATGAGCTGTAGATTCTTTTATAAAAACATGGATTCTTTTAAAAGCACAATTGAATCATGATACTTGACATTTGTACATTTAGCTTTAATTTAAGTGATTATGAAAAAATAATTACATAAAATCAACAGTTTGTTCTTTGATATGACAGGGGCGCATTTAAAATTAATATGTCTGTTTAGAGCACAATTGAACCATGATACTTGACTTTTGTATTTAAAACTTGAAGTGAAATTATTATTTACAGGTAATTTTATAAAATTTACAGTAGGTTCTCTACAGTGCAATGTAAACTGCAATGTAATGTAGACTAAAAGGTATTGCAGACTAAATAACTGTAGGGAGGCATGTGAAGCTTCTTCCCGATACATCACAGAAAGGGGGGGCCATAACTAAAGCAATCAATCGATTTGATTTTTAAAAAATGGGCGATTTCACCGATTTCGACCACAATAAAAATAGGGATAGGTAGAACATTTGTTGATCTTCATTCAATCCCGGACAATATTGAGTCTCCTTGCTAGTCTGATATATGGATCTGATAATCATTGATAACAATAACAAAATTTCAACCAGATCAGATAAATTGTTTTTTGAATTATCAACGTTTCGATGACATGATTTTGGGAACACTTCAGGTTGAAGTATGCAGTCTCTTGAACTGACTTATGTTTTAGCAAGCAAATTCATAAAAAGAAATTCCGTTATTCTTGAGGGAGTACATGTGTAATGGCAATAAATTTGTGACTTTTCGACTCACCACTTCGTGTAACGGAATGTTCATGTTGTTTAATTTTAGTTCCTTTTGGACTTGTTCAAATTTAATTGCATCCTGAAAAAAACAAAGGAAATAAAATGGAAAAAAATCTGATGCATTTCCAAACCTTTGTAGTTTTATACATATATAATATATAATACATATATAATATATAATACATGTACAATATATAATACATATATAATATATAATACATATATAATATATAATACATGTACAATATATAATACATGTATAATATATAATACATGTACAATATATAATATATATATAATATATAATATATATATATAATATATAATACCTATATAATATATAATGCCTATATAATATATAATACATGTACAATATATAATACATGTATAATATATAATACCTATATAATATATAATACCTATATAATATATAATACATGTACAATATATAATACATGTATAATATATAATACATATATAATATATATATAATATATAATACCTATATAATATATAATACATGTACAATATATAATACATGTATAATATATAATACATATATAATATATAATACCTATATAATATATAATACATGTACAATATATAATACATATATAATATATAATACCTATATAATATATAATACATGTACAATATATAATACATGTATAATATATAATATATATATAGTATATAATACCTATATAATATATAATACATGTACACTATATAATACATATATTATATATAATACCTATATAATATATAATACATGTACAATATATAATACATATATAATATATAATATATATATAATATATAATACATGTATAATATATAATACATGTATAATATATAATATATATATAATATATAATACATGTACAATATATAATACCTATATAATATATAATACCTATATAATATATAATACATGTACAATATATAATACATGTATAATATATAATACATATATAATATATATATAATATATAATACCTATATAATATATAATACATGTACAATATATAATACATGTATAATATATAATACATATATAATATATAATACCTATATAATATATAATACATGTACAATATATAATACATATATAATATATAATACCTATATAATATATAATACATGTACAATATATAATACATGTATAATATATAATATATATATAATATATAATACCTATATAATATATAATACATGTACACTATATAATACATATATAATATATAATACCTATATAATATATAATACATGTACAATATATAATACATATATAATATATAATATATATATAATATATAATACATGTATAATATATAATACATGTATAATATATAATATATATATAATATATAATACATGTACAATATATAATACATATATAATATATAATACATATATAATATATAATACATGTACAATATATAATACATATATAATATATAATACATATATAATATATAATATATGTACAATATATAATACATGTATAATATATAATACATATATAATATATAATACCTATATAATATATAATACATGTACAATATATAATACATATATAATATATAATATATATATTATATATAATACATGTACAATATATAATACATATATAATATATAATATATAATACCTATATAATATATAATACATGTACAATATATAATACATGTATAATATATAATATATATATAATATATAATATATATATAATATATAATACATGTATAATATATAATATATATATAATATATAATACATGTACAATATATAATACATGTATAATATATAATATATATATAATATATAATACATGTACAATATATAATACATGTATAATATATAATATATATATAATATATAATACATGTACAATATATAATACATGTATAATATATAATACATATATAATATATAATATATATAATATATAATACATGTATAATATATAATACATGTATAATATATAATATATATATAATATATAATACATGTACAATATATAATACATGTATAATATATAATACATATATAATATATAATATATATATAATATATAATACATGTACAATATATAATACATGTATAATATATAATATATATATATATATATAATATATAATACATCTATAATATATAATACCTATATAATATATAATATATATATATAATATATAATACATGTATCTATAAAAGTGAAATTGTATGTGTGTGTATGTGTGTGTGTGTGCATCTGTGTGTGTACATTTCCCTACCAAACTGTTCTGTCAATTTTCAGTCTACACACTCGAGATTTAACATAAGGAGTATTGAGATTTGGGAAAATCTTTTTAATCGAGTTTCGGTCTGAAATTTGGTTGGCAAGGGATCAAAATTCAAAGATTTGACTTTTGAAAACTCTACCAAACTATTCTGCCAATTTTGGGTCTAAACACTTTAAATTTTAGATGTATGTAACTTGAACATGGATCAAATTTTTTAATTTGATTTGATCCTAAAACAATGAATGTTAAGGGGTCAAAATTGGGGTCAAAGTTAAAAAAAAAATTGACCTCTGAGGTCTCTACCAAAGTACTCAGCCAATTTTTGGTCTAAACATTTGAAATTTTACATAAAGTGTATTCAGACATAGGGCGAGATTTTTAACCGTTTTTTGACCGAAAATTTCACTGCCAAAGGGGTCAAAGTTCAAAAGATTTGACCTTTGGAGTCTGTAGCAAACTATTTAGCCAATTTTGGGTCTGAACATTTGAAAATTTACATAAAGAGTATTCAGACATGCAGCAAGCTTTTTAATCAGGTTTTGGGCGAAAATTTAACTGCCAAGAGGTCCAAGTTAAAAGAGTTGACCTTTGCAGACTCTACCAAACTCCTCCGCCAATTTTGGATCTAAACACTTAAAACTTTAGATGTAGGTTACCTGGACAAGAGTACAACTTTTTAATACATATATATATATATATATATATATATATATATATATATATACATGTGCACATAAAGTTATGAACAGTACATAGGGCCCGAACAAAGCCAGGCTGGCTGAACTGCTAGTATATAATATAACTAGATGCATCTGATGTGGCCCGGTATTAAACGTTACATTAAATTCCTTTAAAAAAATGAAGTAAAAAAAAACAAAAAAAAAAAAACAGAAAGAAACTGAGACATGTGCATGCAAATATCATGTTTTTTGTAAGTAAAAAAAATACTCGAACTGAGATCGAAACCAAAGCCTAAATACAATGAGTCAAGTACGATAACCATTAGACCAGCTTGCGACGACTTTAAAAAATTGTTTTCAAAAGTTGTGAAACAGTTGACAAACAGATAAAAATCCGATGACCTCCAATTTTGACCCCTTAGCAACCCTTTTATTTTCTGGATGAAAACCGATTAAAATGTTTTCCACATGTGCGAATACCCTATATACCAAATTTCAAGTCTGTAGATCAAAAATTCGTTGAGTATATAAGTTGAGAATTGTCCTCCAAACACATTCTCACTTTCATAGATATGAGGTTCCTTCAATAAGTTTCCAGACTTTTTTGTACAGGCATTTAAAATTGTCATAGATTCTTGAAAATTCAGTACGTTATTGCTACACATCTTATGAGATGACCGACCAATTTTTATTATTTCAGGTTTAAATGAACAGCTACACTCGAAATTGGAATATTTCTGATTGTCACGGCTCGTGAATTTCGAAAATGCAATCTAGACACGAGGACGCTTTAAAATAACGATATGCAATAAAATTCTGTTTTAAACTTGGGGAAAATACCACAGAAACGTATGGAATACTTCAGACTGCCTTTTGTAGTTAAGTATTTTTCATAAATTCGTTCACATGACAGATTCCTTTTGATGAGAATAAGTAGGTTTGAAAACACTTTTTAAAGACCGTGTCAAGCTGGCATAATGGTTATCGCACTTGAATCACTCTCTTTAGATTTTATTCGATCCCAACTCGAATATTTTTTTTTACTTACAAGAAGTGAACTGTTTATGCACGTGTCTCAGTTTCTGTACGAATTAAAATATAATATTTATGCGTATTTTACGACTGTGCAACGCTGGTTAGCCTGATAGTTATTTATAAAATTAATAATTAAAGAACACCATATTCACAAAATAAAATAAGTTATTGTTTTTTTTTGGCCATTCTACTGTATGATAAGCCTAGTAAGCTTGGTTTATTTTCTATTTGCTTCCAATGTATGATAGCAAGTGTGATCGCATTGTTTTCATTTTACTACACTTTTGTTCAAAATATATTTTCATAATTATTATTATCCTATCCAAATATTAATTTACTTGTCTAACGTCCAGTGTCACAAAAAAATACTATCATCATTGCAAACATTAATAAATGAGAAACGAATTACCTCCCTTTATAGTCGCTCTTTATCAGTTAAAAATAATTCAAACCATTTCCTCTACAAAAATTTTCAAAACAAAAAAGAAACATGGCTGTCTGCTTGCGGTTTCAAATTGGATATTTTATTTTATAATTTAAAATATAAGTCATGTTGCGAAGAGACTGTTTTTTTTTATTATAGATTCTCTTTAAAATTAAAAAAGATGTGTAAGTGAATTGATATCTCTTCCTTTATAATTTATATTAAAAATTATTTAGAAAAAAAAAAACGGGTTTGTATTACTGTACACATAGATTCGAAAAAGTTGTCAAAAAACAAATATATAACAAATAAATGTTATCAAAGGCAAGATAAGTTACTTTTCTACCAAACTGGATATATTTTTTGTGCTTTTATTCAATGTAACATGTTTATTCAGCTCAAAAAACATGCAGTGTTTACCGATGTATTGGAAAATTCAAAATGGCGGCCGACTCTCTCTTAAACACGGTAAGTTCGGGAAAAGGTGTTATAAATAATAAACTAGACAAAATACTGTTATAAATTCGCTCAATATATGTTACCGTGACATAGGTTGACATATATTCGGTGTTTTTTTAATAGTATTTTGTCTAGTTTATTATTTATAACACCTTTTCTCGAACTTACCGTGTTTAAGAGAGAGTCGGCCGCCATTTTGAATTGTCCAATACATCGGTAAACACTGCATGTTTTTCGAGCTGAATAAATATGTTACATTGAATAAAAACACAAAAAATATATCCAGTTTGGTAGAAAAGTAACTTATCTTGCCTTTGATAACATTTATTTGTTATATATTTGTTTTTTGACAACTTTTTCGAATCTATGTGTACAGTAATACAAACCCAAAAAACAATAACAAAACAATAGGTTGTGTGTTGAATTTTCGATAAAAATTTTACAATTTTTTAACTGATTCTTTTTAGTTTTAAAAGGTTAAAAAAAGAATTTACTGAAAAATTGTTTTAAATTCATTGATATTTGTTTTATTTTATTTATAATACGTTTTAAAATTTTTAAAACTACCGTGGAATTTTCTATTCAGAAAAAACAAAAAAACAAAAAAAAAACAAAAAAAAAACAGAACAATGTGTTGTGTTTTGAATTTTCATTAAAAAAGTGTAAATTCTTTTTAGCTTTAAATGGTTAAAAAAAAAAAAAGAATTAAAAAAAAATTGTTTTAAATTTGTCGTTAATTGTTTTATTTTATTTTTTATTCATTTTATTTATGTGTTTAAAAAAATTTCAACTACCGTGGAATTTCCATGGGTTCTGCTAGTTTTTTTTTTTTTTAAATAAAAAATGTAATAAGAAATCATTATTATTAGATTTATCCAAACATCGTTTGGTCAGAGAAACGTTTGAAAAAAAAAAAAATTCTGTTGTACTTAAGTTTCAAATAGAATTTTATCTGCTGTGCTTAAGTTTGAAATAGAATTTGAAATAGAATCTTAAACATCCATATTGAACGGCCACATCTTAGTTAAAAGAGAAGCACACTTGAATAAAAAAATTATTTGTTTGCGTTTCCTTTATATTCACTTGGAAAGCCTTTGCTAGATTTGTGGATCTTCTTTTAAGCGGAAATCGGTATTAATTGTACATATACGAACGCATACTAAACGACGTGGTCTCTGAAAGAAATAAACATTATACAGGTTGTGATAGGAGCAACTGGTTTAATAAAAAAGAACCTTCAGGAATACTTAGAAGCAATCCTTAGAAGACCAAGCTGTAACGAGATACAAATAGCAGCCATAAAGGGAACAGTATCTATTCTTAAAAGAGCCCTCGGATATAAATTTAAATCATAACAGAATCAAGTGTTAGCCCCAGGAGGGAGCCCCTTGATATCTTAAAACTTACTGAAGTTAAATAAAAAAAAAAAAAATGCCTAAGCGCAAGCCATCTAATGTCTGCATGCCCAATCTTATTGGCAGATGGCCATTATACTGCTCGTCACAACAAAGTATGCAAGTACCTCCATTGGAAGATATGTGGAGAGGTGCAACTTGACAGATTGCCGAACATTTGGGAACATGAACCACCACCAATAACATCAAACAGAAATGTGACCGTGTTCTACGACAAAGACATACAGGCAGGCAGATACATAAAAGACAAGGCCATCAAACCAGATATTGTTATATGGAACAATCCTGAAAGAACTGCGCTCATTGTCGATGTCACAGTCCCAAATGATTTTAGCCTTAATAGAGCTGAACGGGAAAAGATAACAAAATATCAGGACCTAAAAAATGATCTAAAAAACGACATGGTCTCTGAAAGAAATAAACATTATACCGATTGTGATAGGAGCAACTGGTTTAATAAAAAAGAACCTTCAGAAATACTTAGAAGCGATCCCTGGAAGACCAAGCTGTAAGGAAATACAGATAGCAGCCATAAAGGGAACAGCATCTATTCTTAAAAGAGCCCTCGGATATAAATTTAAATCATAACAGAATCAAGTGTTAGCTCCAGGAAGGAGCCCCTTGATATCTTACAACTTACTGAAGTAAAATACAAAAAAAAAAAAAAAAAAAAAAAAGAGAAAGATGCCTACTGGAGAGAACTTGAATTCCTACTAGACACTAGCCTCGAGTGTCTTAAGTCCTCTCTGTACATAGGTTTTTCAGAACAATCTGGTATGAGGATACTTTTTCCTAGAAGTAAACCCTGACCAAATATTCACTATCAAATAGCATTTGCAACCCAAGAAAGATCTTGGTATGGCTAACCAACATTAGATTTTACAATGAATGGTGCACTTTCTCCAAGTGGTGTTACCCCAAATAACAGCACGAAGTGTGACACTCGACCAGACTAGATGAATTCTTGTCCTGGAATCCAGTAAGACCAAAAGACCAAAACGAAATATATACTACAACGTATAAAAATGGTTAATTGGGAAGAGGAAAATTATGTTCTCAATTTCTTTATTAACTCAGTGTTTGAGAGATAAAGAACTTTAATGGAACATTTGAACATCTATGTATATCATATAGAGTTCAAGTGTTAGACCCAGGTTGTGGGTCCCTTGATTTCTGAGAACTTCGACTGAAGAAAAACAAAACAAAAAAGGGAAAAGCCATATTCTTGTACAGTCTGTGCTGCTTCTTTTAGTCGAAAACAAAATTTAGTTAAACATCTGCAAATAAGAGAGAAACAGACCAAATATCAAGATCTCATGTATGATATGAAAAGAAACTAGAATCTTAGGAAGATATCAATCATACCAGTTATTATAGGTGCCACAGGGCTTATGAAGAAGAACCTGAAGTCCTACCTAACTAATATTCCTGGTGAGCCAAGTGCAAAAGAAGTTCAGACCATTGAACTTAAGGGAACATAGAGGATACTAAAAAGAGCTCTCGGTTTCAATAAAAAGCAGGGGAATGTTGGCAGCTGGTTTGACTGCCCACACTCAACGTTAAAATCTTCAAAGAAAGAAAATAAAAAATTAAAAAAAAACATAGAAACTTCCATAGACAAAATTAGAATAATGGTCCAATTAACAGTGTGCCAAGTATTTTCTGGATGCTTTCACACAATATTAAACGTAAAACTAAGTTTATTTTCTTCTTTATTTCATAAAAAGGACTTTTGCTTGTCTTATATTAAAACAAAAGCGCAAATTTACCTTCCACATATTTTCATTCCAGTTTTCAAAGAATCCAGTAAATATTGGTGGTTCGTGTTCTTGGTGCACTCGATACACCGGGATGTCCGTTGGTCGACAAGATGGATCTGTTTCTAAATATTCCTGAAACGAAAAAATGTTTAAAAAATAAGAATATATATATAAGCCTGACGAATCATGGAGAGTGGATGAAACGCCGAATATTCAGTGTAGCTTAATTGCCATATATATTTTATAAATTACTATATATATATATATATATATATATATATATATATATATATATATATGTGAGAATATATATATATATATATATGTATATATATATATATATATATATATATATATATATATTGATAAACAGATTCTGATCATTAGTTACACAATACTGACATAGATTTGGACTATTTAAATCAATAAGTTTAATTAAAGATCTAATCAAGGTCAGCACTCCCTACTCTCAACATCTTAAACCAGACAGGCAGAGGCAGTATTAATTAGTAAACTACTATGTGCCATGTTTTGTCAGTGTTACGAAGTGAAGTTGGAGTGACCTATCCAGAACTTAAAATATGTGTTCATAAGTATAAACAACCTATGCAGCACTGGAATAATCTATTGAAAAAAAAAAAAAAAAAACCGCCTATAAACATTGTTCCAGTTCTGTTACCAGAACGTTGGTTATAATGACTTAGACTGCTTTTGGGAATTCTAGCTCTAGATTTATATCCAAACCACCTAAGCAGACGAGAGGAGATGGGCTTAGTTGTCAGAAGTTGTTGGAAACATATGTGAGAGGGGAATTTTATGGAAATGAACTGATCCATACACATAAATACCGGAAGACAAAGCATTAATGTAGAGTCTAGATTGGGAGAGACAACAGAGCTTGTTGGTTGGCTAGACGAACAAACTAATACTTTTGTATGTTTTTTTTTTTTTTTTTTTTTTTTACAAGGGTGTCACCACTTATCAAGGCCCAGAGGCCACTCGAGGATAAGGGTTAATAGGTATACATTAGTCATTGTGATTTTAGCATAGTAAACAGTGGGAATTTTGAAACTTGGATTACTTAGGGGGACGATTCAATTAGAACTTGTTCACATTGAACTTTTTCTTTTTTTTTTTTTTTTCATAGGTATCAACTCATTATCAAGGCCAAGAGGCCACTCAAGGATAAGGGTTAAAGAGTGTACAGTAGAAATTGGACAATATAATAATCATTAGTAATGAAAATTTGTTAAATTTGATAACTTGTTTGCATTTTAATCCCGTGTACTGTTTTCCTTGTAACACTTTAACTAAGGTTATAACAGGAGCTGGCCTCTGAACTCCACATCAATCACACCAGGTGCATTGGGGTCCATCTAACATGCATTTAATGAACCACTTTTGAAATTCATACTAGTTGACATAATCGCTATCTACCGATGTAGGGTTCCAATATATAGGGTGGCTCACTAAAAAGTAGTCCAAAAAATGTTGTATCGAGTAGGAACATCCTTTTACTGTTTAAATTACCTGTAGCGTTATAAAAGATGCTGAAAGTGCTCCCCGTTGACATCCATGCATTTCTGGGCACGTTTAACATCATTTGCAGATACTGCCTGTAGATCTTCTCTGGTGACTCTCCGGATAACATTTGAAATGTTCTTCTTTAGTTGGTCTAGATTGTGAGGATTATTTGTATAAACTTTTTGTTTTAAAAAACCCTAAAGATAAAAATCACATAATGACAAGTCCAGGGAATGTGGTGGTCATAACACTTTGCTTATTGTTCTTTCTTCCGTAAACATGTCATGAACTCATGTCAATAATCTGTGAGGTGTGTGGCATGTAGCGCCATATTGTTGGAAAAAGAATTGCATTTTGTCTTGTGGTGTCAGTTGGTCGTTAAGAGAAAGATTAGAGAGATCGGGCTGCTTTTAAGTGGCCACCCTGTATAACGGTATGGAAAAGATAAACGAGCAAAAAAAAGAACAAAAAAAAAACAGTTACCAGTTTCCAAATGTTCACTTAGAAATACCAGGGTCTAAAGAAACGGCAGATTCAATTAGTACAAATAAGAAATGGATTACTCACACATGCTGCCTTCACAGCGGATTTCTTTAAGTCATACTGAGCTTCTTTACCAATCCACAAGAAAATGGAATCCCAAGTATCCAACAGCATAATATCATCTGGGACGAGGTCATGCTGCAATATCACATTATACAAGAATTATTATAATCGCACGTGCGCGCACACACACACACACACATACACACACATATTTATATATATATATATATATAACTATTTATTATAATAATTAAATACCTACAGACACTAGTGTTCCATCCTTTCGGGAATCATTAGTACAGGGTGCCACAATTAACGCCAGTCGAGGGATTCAAACCCTGGCAACAGAAGTCATATCTGGCTTCATTAGCAAGGATTTGAACCATTCGGCTACTGACAACTGCGAGAGATTCTTTTTAAAATATTTTATATATATAGTCTGTTTATTATACAGGGTAGGGCAGAGCAGGTTGCTTATTAAATAATAATCGATATTCCAAATAAGCAAGTTGCTCTGCCCCACCCTGTACAAATATTATTGGTTACATATATGCATACATGTTTCAGTGTAATCCTAATTCAATGATACCACTTCCTCAGACCAAAAAAGGAGCGATATTGAAATGAGAGTCAAGATTACATTCATTTTTTATAAAATATATTCGGGTGTGGTTTACGCTCTGGAAGAAAGTGAGGTGTATACTTTGTGAATGTGAGTGGTAGGGGTTTTGGAGGGCGGTATGGTGAAGGAAGGGAGTAGCGGTGGGAGGGTGAAGGAAGAAGAGGGAAGCAGGATCTTCTGTGGTTAAGCTGTTGCAGCAGGGAGGTGCTGGTATTATTTTAACTTGGCGGTTGTTTATTGGCCTAAGTTTTTGCTTTGATCTGAAATAATATTATACCCTCATCGCCGTTACTTTCCTTCTTAGGTCTTTTTTTTTTTCTTTTCAGGTGGCGACTTCATTATTCATCTATTTTATTGACAAGCTTTATTTATTTGTTAATTTTATTCCTCGTTTTTTTTTATCCGTTCATTTGTTTCTCATTTTTAAATTATTTATTTATTTGTTTATTAATAATATATGTCCACATGGTTAAATTAACAGTCAGTGAACAGATATACAGGCTTATTTATATGATTGAAATAAGGGTGGTATACTGGGAGTTATATTTTCCACTCTACCTCGGTGTCTGACGTAATTGCAGCAGCAAAGGTTTTCATATCTATATATAAAATTAATTTTGATGGTTGTCATTCTTTCATTTGGGTTGTTTATCTTTCCCTCAATACTAGAATATAAATATTTTTTATAGGTTTATATGCTTCGTTATAAAGATAAGTTCTCCAGACCATATACATGCAAATAGGTACATAACAGCATATATTTGTCTATATTCGTGGAGAATTCCATTTCCAATACAGGCAAATATATGCTGTTATGTAACTTTTAATCGTTCACATGACAGGTTCTTTATGTTAAGAATAAGTAGGTTTGAAAACACTTTTTAAAGATCGTGTCAAAATGGTCTAATGTTTATCGTACTTGACTCACTGTTTTTAGGTTTTGGTTTCGATCTCAGCTGGAGTAATTCTTTTTACTTACAAGATGTGAACTGTTTAAAACCGAAGTTAAGCAACATTGAGTCTGGCCAGTACCAGATGGGTGACCTTTTGGGAAGGTTATGTGCTGTATGTACTGTGCCAAGTCATAGAAATTTCCATGTTGACATCTGGGGTGCATTAATTCACTGGAAGAGATGTCCCCCACCCCCTACCTACGTTAAGACATGCTTCTAGGAGAAGCAAACTCTGATGTAAAAACCTGCAGTCTACTGTATACTCTGTCCTGTGGCAGTCATCTTTACCGACAAACATTAGCATTAATACCAAAAATATGGTTGGTTCTACACAAAGCCTTCACCACTATAAACAAATCATCTGTGTGGATTTCTGAGCAACTTAGTTTTTTTAGCCAGTAGAGTTTAGTTTCCTAGAAGTACATCCAATGAAACAACATGTGTCTACCAAAGAGTGCTCAATGAGTGAACAGAGCAGGTATATGAAATTTATTTATACAAACATTGATGGCTACATATGTGCATACATGTTTCTGTAATCACCCGCGTTGGCCTGAAGACGTAATCCCCCAACGCGGGTGATTACAGAAACGTGTATGCACATATGTAGCCATCAATGTTTGTATAAATAAATTTCATATATATATATATATATATATATATATATATATATATATATATATATATATATATATATATATATACTTGTTTATTGTTATATAAACATGCTCACATCCTGCTGCTACAAATATAGATGTGAGCATGTTTATATAACAATAAACAAGTATTATCAGCTCTTTTTATTGAGCACTATCTAACAACCTCGTTGAATTCATTAGTCCATTACTTTTGAATAAAAAAACCCGAGTATATATATATATATATATATATATATATATATATATATATATATATATATATATATATATATATATAAAAATGACCTTGTCTGTATATGCGCAAAACATCTCTATCAATCCCAGCTCTGAATATTTGATCTATAGACTTGAAACTTGATATATAGAGTGAGTTGGACCCCAGGAACACTTTTGATTTAGTTTTTAGCCGGTAAAAATAGCTGCTAAAGGATAAAAAATTAAAAAAAAAAAAACAAACGCTTGACCTTGGCAGAAGTAAATCAACTAACATCTGAGCAAGCGTAAATATTCATTTGTAGCTTTAAGTCGCTTAATTTTGAGTCTTTTTGGTGATAGCTCAGACAATAATGATAAAGTCTGAAGTGTTAAATAACGACTAAGGCTCGAAGACTGAATGGTTTGTTTTGGATTTCAGCTGATGGCACTAAAAAAATATTTTTTAACCTTTGAAATCATTACTGTATATATTCTATATGATATGATAATCAACAGAGAAATTTCTCTATAATAATAAATATGAAATCTGCATGAACTAAAATAACACATTTTAGCATATTTTACGACTGGGCAACACCGGATAGTCTGCTAGTATATATATATATATATATATATATATATATATATATATATATATATATATATATAAAAGTGACGTTGTTTGTCTGTCTGAGGAACGATCTCTACAAAGCCCCTCCATCAATCTTTGGTCTGCAGACTTGAAACTTGATATATAGAGGATTTGCACCTGGGGTTCTTTAACCGGTAAAAATAGCTGATAAATGGTGATAAAAAAAAAAAATGGAACTTAGCAGATGTAAGTCGACGTAAAGCGCTTTTGTATGCATACACGAAGATACATTTATACATTAAGGTCGATGAAATTTTAACATTTTTTTAATCAATCTGATGATAGCTCAAATGGCAATGATTAAGAATGAAATACTAAATACTTTAGTTTCGAATTTAACTCATGGAACACGTCATATATATTTATATAGAGTGAATTGGCTGTATAATAAGACTAATAATAATGATATGATAATAATACTATTAAATGCAACATCAGCATAAAGTAAAATATCAAATTTAAGCGTATTTTACGACTGGTCAATGCTGGGCGGTCTGCTAGTAATGGTTTATTTTTTTTTTATTCCAATATATATTTAAACAGTGCAGTGCTATTCCTAATTTTTACCCCTGAATGAAATCAGGCGATGATTATAAATACATTTGAAAATTGTGATAGTTTTCTATATACAAAGGTTTAATATATATATATATATATATATATATATATATATATATATATATATATATATATATATATATATATATATATATATATATGGCATCTATCTAAATTCTGTATATTGAGAACTATCAACATTTTGTATAATGGTATCTATCTAAATTTTGTATGTTGATAACTACCTAAATTTTGTATAATGATATCTATCTAACCTTTGTATATTGATAACTATCTAAATTTTGTATATTTATACTTATCTAAATTTTGTATAATAGTATCTATCTAAATTTTGTATGTTGATAACTATCTAAATTTTGCATAATGGTATCTATCTGAATTTTGTATTTTGATAAATATCTAAATATATATCTGTATATTTATACTTATCTAAATTTTGAACAATGGTATCTATCTAAATTTCATATATTGATAACTATCTAAATTTTGTATATTTATACTTATCTAAATTTTGTATAATAGTATCTATCAAAATTCCGCATAATGGTATCTATGTAAATTTTGTATAATAGTATTTATCTGAATTTTGTATATGGAAAACTAGATAAATTTTGTATATGGATATCTATCTAAATTTTGTATAATAGTATATATTTAACTTTTGTATTTTTATAACAATCTATATGTTTTGAAATGGTTTCTATATAAATTTTGTATATTGATAACTATCTAAAATTTGTATACTGTGATCTACTTAATATTTATATATTTATTTTATCTAAATTTTGTACATTAATACCTATTTAAATTTTGTATAATGGTATATATCTAAATTTTGTATATTGATAACTATCTAAATTTTGTATATGTATAATTATTTAAATTTTGTATCATGGTATCTATCTAAATTTTGTATCATGGTATCTATCTTAATTTTGTATATGGATAACTATTTAAATTTTGTATACAGGTTTCTATCTAAATTTTGTATATTTCTTCTTATCTAAATTTTGCATAATTGTATCTATCTAAATTTTGTACATTAATAGCTATTAAAATTTGGTACAATGGTATATATATCTAAATATTTTATTTTTATAACTATCTAAATTTTGTATATGTATATTTATTTAAATTTTGTATAATGTTATATATCTAAATTTTGTATAATTGTATATATATATCTAAATTTTGTATATTGATAAATATCTAAATTTTGTTTATTGATAACTATCTAATTTTTTCATAAAGGTATCTATCTAAATTGTGTACATTAATACCTATTTAAATTTTGTATAAAGCTATCTTTCTAAATTTTGTATAGTGCTAACTATCTAAATTTTGTATAATGATATCTGTCTAAATTTTGTATATTTATAACTAGGGCTATGACAACAGCATATTCTTATCATTGTTTTGTCTATCGAGTATTTATCCGACACAGTTAGACACAGTTAATCAACAGAGAACCACATCACTATATAAAAGCATATAAGATATCAAGGGATGCACACTCGAGAGTCAAAACAATAAAAAGAATATGCTGTTGTCATAGCTCTATTGATAACTTACTAAATTTTGTATAATGCTATCTATCTAAATTTTGTATACTGATAACTATCTAAATTTGTTATAATGGTATCTATCTAAATTTTGTATATTGATTACTATTTAAACTTTGTATAATGGTTTCTATCTAAATTTTGTATATTTATTCTTATCTAAATTTGTTATAATGGTATCTATTTAAATTTTGTATATTAATAGCTATTACAATTTTGTATTATGGTATATATCTAAATTTTGTATATTTATAACTATCTAAATTTTGTATAATGGTATTTATCTAAATTTTGTATTTTGATTACTATCTATATTTTGTATTCTGGAACCTACCTAAATTTTGTATGTTTATACTTATCTAATTTTTGTACATTAATATCTATTTAAATCTTAAGGTGTAACTTACCTGTTGAAAATTGCATATTTCTTCTATTTGGATGGTATCAGAGATATTTATGATGCAGAAAAGACGAGGGATGTGCTCATGTTGCGGAATCTGAAAAATTAGATAAATTTATTCATTAGTTTTTAGTGACTCTCTATAAAATGGTCGTCATTGTTGCATTGGTATTGTTGGGACAGATAAGAACTCTTAACTTTCCCACATGGTAAAATTGGACGTAATTGAGGAGACAAAAGTGGATCCTGGGTTTGCTTTCAGTAACATCGTAACTTTCGCTTCCCCTTTTTTTTTTTTTTAGTCCTTTTGTTCTCACATTCCATGAGCAATGTTTCTGACAAAAGAGGGAAAGAATTAGTGTTTTACAGGTTGGAATCAATCCATCCGACACATTATCTTTGGCTGTTATTTTGGTAAATGTTTCGTTTAGGTCCACCTCCACAATTTTCTTAAAAATGACGACATTTAAAGGTTTTCGACTATGCTGAATACGAAAATCGCATTGAAATGTTGCAGAGATAAGTAGTTATCAAGACAGAAAAAAATGCATTATGCACGGTAATTTTGGCGGCCATTTTTTTACGCGCATGCGCGCGCGCCCTAAGCAATCAGAATTTTACACGAAGGAAAAAAACCAAGATGGCCGCCAAAATTACCGTGCATAATGCATTTTTTTCTATCTTGATAACTACTTATCTCTGCAATATTTCAATGTGATTTTCGTATTCAGCATAGTCGAAAACCTATCTATGTCGTCTTTTTAAAGAAAATTGTGGAGGTGGACCTAAACGAAACATTTACCGTTATTTTTTTTTTTTTTTACATTTAGGTGGTATTTTTTAGCTCCTTACATCAAGTAGCTTCATGCTTTGTTGGAGTGACTTCCTTAAAAAAATACCACCATCACCATAATTATAGTCGTCGTCGTCGTCGTCGTCGTCGTCGTCGTCATCATCATCATCATCAATATGCCTTGCTTAGGATGATCAAAAGCAAGAAGAGTAACAAAAAAGGATTAATTCCATGGACGATAATGACTTTTAAAGGTAACATCTTTATCATCGCTTAATCTATGAATTCTAAAAAGTTTGTATTGTTAAAGATACATATAAAACCTTGTAAACGGATGTTTTCAAGGCTCGCAAATGTTAGCGGTGATTAAAAAAAAAAACGAGTGTGACATATCTGACAAGCACTTTTCTAAAAGACGATCAACTCTACATGAAGAATTTTTGTTGAAAGAGGAATTTGAATTGGATCGACGCCGAAATACTAGAGATTTTGGAACTTACTCTATCAGATCCAACTGTTCTTGAACAACAAAGACTAGTGGCGTCATGGATAAAGTACTTGGTAAAATTCAGTTGTGACACTCTTCTGGCGGTTGAAGGTTCAATCTTCAATGCGGACGATACTCAGAACATAATTACAAATTACTTAGGACTTCTACCCAGTCATGGCTGATGAAACTAGTGTATGGTATCGGAACTAGAGTATGGTATGGATTAAATAAAGGGTTCGGTTCAAAATTCCTTGCAGATTCCTGAGATCGACAGAAAGATTCCCAAGTTTGACAGGACACACCTGAAGAAGGTCGGAAGTTACATCGGCTGTAACGTTGTGAAAATAATACTCAAGATGAAAACAGTATCTCGAATAATCTAAATTTTAAGAAATGTAAAAAATCTCAAACAATTAGAAAAAAAATTGTGCAAATCAAGAATTTTGATCTATGATGACCTTTCCTTAGAGAAATTTAGATATTTAAAAATATTTATTGAATTTTAGAAATTTATAAAGATAAGTTCCTATAATCCTTAGGTAAAAAGTTTATTTATGAAGGCTGATAGCAATGCAGAAAACCGGAATGGTGAAAGAAAGTATGAACAAAACCAATGGAAGGCAATATTTGGGTTAAAAATCTTTTTTTCATTCTTTTTTGAAAGGAGAGTATTTTTCATGAAATTATCAAAGACGTTACATCATCCAGAATATTTTTTTTATTAATATTTAATAGTAAGTCTCATGTTTACTGATTTGAACTGTGAAAGATGTTTTGAAAAATAAATAGATTTTGTGAAGATTCGTAACACAAATGCTGTCTTCGATTGTTTTTGTTCCATTCTTTTACCATTCTGATTTTTCTGCATTGCTACCATCCTTCATAATTCATGATTAAGAGATTTTAAATGCACCCAATAAACTCACCTGGGCTAACTTATCGCTGGGGTAGGGTTCAATTCCACCGAGACAGTTCCAAAAGTCTGGTTTTTCTTGTCCTTCTGGAATAAACGTTGCTCTGGAGTTAAAGAAAAAAAAAATCCTTGAAATAAACTTTATCAAAATATTGCCATAATTTATGTTTGTTTTTCTCTCAGATTTTGAAATAAAACCAAGAGCATGTAGAAATATAAATGCTAATAAGCCTAAACATATGACATCATACGAGCTAGAGGAAATGAAATTGTCATAAATCATATAAACTGAACCCCCACCCGCACATGTAATTTTACCAGTCTCGGCTGGTACCACACAAAAATGATCATGAAGTGTCAAGATGAAAAATAAAACATAGACGTAGAACACCAACCAGACCTCCACTATAAGAATGCGGAAAGAACTAGGATCTTGGAGAGGTTTATTGCCACTGAAATCTCAGAGAAGACTAATGGTTGTTACCACCGAGAAATTAATGTTAACTGACTGTTGCAATAATGCAAAATGATCAGAAACGATTATTTAAAAAAGGTTAATAATACTGGAATATCAGAAGATTAAAGAAAATTTGTCTAGCTAAAACATTAGGACTCATCATAAATATATAAGATGTATCTCAGGAGAGCAGTCAAGTGTATGTGTAGCAGTGACATGCTATTTTGTATCTATTTATTATGATGGAAAGTTATTGGACTGATGGCGACTTGGTCATATGTAGACTAACCAGACAATTCCATACAGTAATTTTCACAATAGTTATTAATTGAGCTATGTCAATAGAATATTCCTTTCATTATTTTGACTCTCGAGTATATATCAATTAATATCTTATATATTTTAAGATAGAGTGATGTGGTTCTCAATTGATTAACTGTGTCAGATATATACTCGAGAGTCAAAACAATGATAAGAATATTCTGTGGTCATAGTCCCAGTTATTACGCATACTGGCAAAAATACACTTGTTTTGCATTGGCAAACGTGTGTTGATTCTGATGGTGCTTATTTTGATTAATAAATTTTAATTTGAGCCGAGATATGTTCAACTAAATTTAAAAGTTAAAAATCGCAAGAACTTTCTTGTCAACCTGATCTCTCTCTCTCTCTCTCTCTCTCTCTCTCTCTCTCTCTCTCTCTCTCTCACTGTCTCTGTCTCTGTCTGTCTCTGTGTTAAGTTTTGAGACATTGTGTTGAACAAAGATGGCGGCGTAGTTCAGATCAGTAACCAAGATGGCGGCATAGTTCAGATCAGTAACCAAGATGGCGACCAAGAATCAAATGCGGTCCGTGGCGTAGTTAACCTCTTAAGTTCTGAGATATTGTGTTGAACAAAGATAGCGGCGTGGTTCAGATCAGTAACCAAGATGACGGCATAGTTCAGATCAGTAACCAAGATGGCGGCCAAGAATTAAATGCGGTCCGTGACGTAGTAAACGGCGAACTGATTGAATCCAAAATTTGATAATTTTTATAATAATTTTGGCACGTTTTCATTGCACAGCCGTTGGTTATAAAAATGATTGGCGAATCCATTCGTCTCATATCCCCATTACAAGTCAAAAACATTCTCTCTCTCTCTCTCTCTCTCTCTCTCTCTCTCTCTCTATATATATATATATATATATATATATATATATCATTATAAAACTCAAATGACCTTGTAACGGGTGTTGTTACCCACATCTAGTTTACGACTTCCGGTTGCGCATGCATACATAAACATAAACCCATAACAGTGTAAACAAATAAACACAAATCGCTACTTTTGCAGAATTTGACCTGCGCACTAAAATATTAACGTTATTATTTAGAAATTATTATTTTCTTCTACACTACCAACATAAATAAATAACCCTGAAAATATGTTTTTTTTTTAAATTGCATTACAAATAAATAATCAATGCGACAATAAAATTTATTGTTTTACTGTGTACGTTTTCAGCATCCCAATTGTATTTTTTTTTTCACGCTTAAATTAAATATATATCAAAATTTGAATTTAACTTAAAGTATTATGGTATCTGTTCAGTGCACATTTACCTATAAGTATGGCAAACCACTTATAATTCAATGGATGTAATTTTTTTTTTCAAAAATAAATTATAATAAACAGAACGACTCATAGAAATCTATCTATATTCTTTTTTTCATTTTAATATACTTTCATAGAAATGTTTCTATTATGTCAAAAAAAACTATTTTCTTTACATCACAAGTGTCAGGCTTATACATTAATTCCATAGCTAATATAACATACTGACCCAACGGGTCACGGGTAGTCTAGTATATATTAATAATTTGATAACGAATTCTCTGTCAAAGCTTCCGATACTATAGGAAACCAAGGCAATTCCCATACAAATCTTCTACACTCACCATTCCAAACTTATACTGCAGTGTGTTTTCGTGCAAGAAACAAACATTTCTTCACATTTTATTCTCCTTGACCAACTTTCTCACCATGATCGTAGCAGATATTTACCTCGCTTTAATTTAGTCCTCTCACAGAACTCTAAATCACCAGTGCTTTTATTCACAGTAATACTTACCAACCAAACACTAGTCCATTATCCCACTACTTTAATGCATTAGTTTCCTACATATTACGTTGGCCTACCAATAGACAATACAGAACGTTCCCTTTCAATTCTGGCACTTAGACAAACATCTTTCCATTAGAACCAGTAGTTCTTCAATTAAGGGAATGTTATTTACTCAAACGTGGAAACCAACTTTCTCGGTATCGATATCAGATGCATAACCCGAAATAAAAAACTTTACTTACAAATTAAAATACATGCGTCACTGTTTTAACAAGTTTCACTGAACTTTGAATCCTTGTGTATCGTTTTCTTAAAGTTAATGCATCACTATCAACATGACCCATACGCTCATTACAGAATGTAATTAAGCGTTTTACGAAATATGTTTTTACTTTTATATCTGTTGTGTAAATAGACATATTTTCTGGAAGAGAGTCACTTAAAATGCCGGCCTTCGGGCTCTTATTATTTAATAAACAGATACTTATGAAGATTATGGACTTTGTTGAAATAATAATGTTACTATCTATTCACCCAGTCTTAACGTGTAAGACACCTAACAATTCTATAAACAATACCTACCATATACGTTTTCATTTCGCTTGAACATAATATGTAAAATATATCACGGTTAATATTATGTATACGCTCAAAACACATGTTGTGATATAACATCTACAACAACGCAGTCATGACCGGCATTCACTGACGCTTGACAACAAAGACAAAGACTTGCTGGATTACAGTACCCGCCATTGGATGACATTGCCAGACAATTGAACACAGGTGATTTCATTTCAGAGTAATCCAATGACACTGTGCCCGACAATGAACAATTGCTGCAGAGGCAGCCTGTGACCATCAAATGTCTCAAAACAACACTAAAAGCCAGTAACCACCAGTGCCTACAAGTAAACAGATGACTACCATGCTCCGACAGTGACAGTTGTAAAGGTAAATAACCACCCTAAAGTAACACTAATTGCCAACAATAAAAGCTAATGGATTCTGCTACCTGCCACTGACAATGCATGATAGTAGAAGCTAGATGCTTTCATTTTGGCCACTGTCACCTACTACTAGCAATCGCTGCCATATCTCTGTATTAATATTGTTTTAACTGTTTGTCCATAGTTTATAATTTATGGGACTCACATATGATAATGCCCTAGATAATCATAGGTATTTTTTTTGTCTGCAAGGAGGGGACTTCACCATAACCCTGCTCTGACTTTGGGTCATATTTCCACCGGACAACATGGGTCCTGCTAGTATATATATATATATATATATATATATATATATATATATATATATATATATATATATATATATATATATATATATATATATATATATATATATATATCCTTTGGATAAAAGCAAAATGTAGTATCTGTTCTGATAATATATTTGTTTTTTGTACTTTCTTAATGAAGGTTGGTTGTTTTTGTTTAACAAAATATCAACCCTTTTCAGGTTATTTAATGCCGAATCCAGTTATTTTGAAGAAAAATTTTTAATAGAATATATTTGTTTTGTTTTTTTCAAGTCAGTTTCTATTTAACCCATAGTTGCGACCCTAACAGGTACTACCACTCCGGGTCAAAGTGGACCTGGGAGCAATGGCAATTAAAGGGTGGCTCCACACTCCCTAAAGCCCACAAGCTGAGGCCTCACTATCGGATATAGTTTAAGGTCATATCCAGGACCGGCTTAATGAAGGAGAAATCCTTCTGAGGCGATTAAAATTTTTGTCCAAAATCAGTATTTCTTTTTGAATTTTTCCACATTAAAAAGCGACTTTGTGTATAACTCTGTCCTCATGGCGAGGCAAGAAAATAGGGACCACACACACACACACACACACACACACACACATATATATATATATATATATATATATATATATATATATATATATATATATATATATATATATATTTTAAACATTTTAGGAGAGAAAAATAAAATTAAAGAGTCATCCCGAGTCCTATTGAAATCATCTCTTTCAGAATACATTGTACACTCGTGTGGTTTGGAATTATGTAGCGCCGTTTCTAAGCATAATAACATGCAGGTACATTACTGTATCAGGAGGACCACGTTAAATCAAAGTTATGCCACCTTAGTTGATTATTGGTTATCTCTCTTTGATTTATAAAATAACTTGGGTTTTCTTCTAGCACAGTCCCCTTCATAGTTGCTGCGAGCCTGTCAGACTAAGTATTAAAATCTTCATTTCATAAATATATTTTTATTATAAAAGTTTAAATAAAGACTATTTGTTTTACTTTTTATTTTCTTTAATTTCAATAAATCGATTCTTAGTCTGACAGGCCCGCAGCAACCATTAGAGGACTTTGCGTGAAGAAAGTCTATCTTTTTAAATTTAATCATTTTTAGGTTGTAATCATTTATATTGGTGAGAAATAATCTGTAGCAACCACTATGCCTGGCTGGAACAATTGCCCGGCAGTAACATTTCACAGTGATCCACCGCTTTGATACACCCATGCGTATGAAGAACGTGTAGGAACATGACATCGTGATGCAACCACCGCACACATAAAAAGAAAGGAACTATGTTATGCTCCCTCACGTATGAAATAAATACTGGAAACAGGCTGGAACATTCGAGAAGGCCTTTATATAAAGATTTGCTTGCCAAAAATCAAATCAGTTTTCTCTTCAATTTCTGAAGTGTCAACACGTGTTCAAGTAAACTCCATTCTGGGAGACGTACAAACACCCGTCTTGATTTTGCATGTGACAGACTTGAACTTTATTACTCTTGTGAAAACTTGCCACATTGAGTGAGAACCTCAATTTTCCTTTAAACAATTTAATTTTGAACTACCGTTCTTATGATGTGAACGCACATATATTTACTTATATGGTTTACTAGCCTGGGTGCCCGGCATTGCTCGGGTGTTTGGAGGTGTGTGTGGAGCAAAAAAAAAAAAAAAAGTGGTAGTAGGCAGGCAGGCTCGAATCCGTACCGCGAAGGAGGAAAAGAACGTAAAAAAAAGTTACGTCTTTGTTGTTGTGCTCATCGCTAAACCAGAAGTGACGAATGTTTAAATTAAGGCTAGTCAATTGAAAAGAGGGGATGACTTTCAGAAATATCGGCGAAAAAAGCGACCCCATCCCATAGAAAAGTGCCCGGTGAAGGAATTAATATTTTTAGCCAATTTTTTTAAATATTTGTCGTTTGAAGGGTCGAGCTTCAAAACGATACCAATCTTGTGAAAATCCGTTGCTTTTGTCGAAAGCTTTTGCAAGATATACAAAATAAATCACATACATACATACATACATACATACATACATACATACATACATACATACATACATACATGCATACATTTAAACAGACAGGTGAGATTTATATTATAGATGGACTGTTCTTCTCAAAACTAGTCACATTGACCTTAAGCCCGTATGTGGCACTCTTATCATAAAAAAGTCAGTAATTCAAGCCTGATGCTATATCCACAAAATCCTCGCTTCATTAATCCTTCATTATGAAAATTCCACACAAGAAAACACTTATGTTGGAACAATTCAAACTAATATTTCTAACACGTAAATAAATGTTGTTTATTTCATGCTAATACAACGGTTTCGTGTTCTTTGTCGAATGTTGATATTTTCCGTATTTCATTTTTCTTTATTTATGTAAGGATGTGGATTGGTGAAACCTTTCTATTAATTGACGGTCCTATTGAATTTACTTTTAATGGTCCCTCAGATACAATCGTACTTTCGACTTCGATGTGAACTCGAAAATACATCCGATAAATCCACCGATGACGTGGTCACGTGCTACAAACACAAATTCGTAATAGGGGCGTCAGTAATTATTGAGGGACTTTAGAGAAAGCCCTAAGTTGAATCACAGCTTACCCATTCGAAATATTTTTCGCCATTTCTCTTTCATCCCCAGTGCTTCCCTGAAAATAAAAGAAACAAAAAAATGTAAAGTGTAACAATTAACTTGATGTAAAAATGAACATAAAAAGGCATTTATGGCATTTCAGTAAAAAAATCCAAGGGAGATAACTAGCATTAACTAAGCAAAAATAAGCATATTTTGCAAGAGATAATTTAGTGCTAATTAAGATATAGTCGACAAATCGATTTTTTAAATATATCGTTTTAAGAAAAAACAATATTATGTACTTAGTTATCATGTCGAAAATAGTAACATATCTAAAAAGTAGTAGAACAATTGTTATTGTGTTTTTAGTGAAAAAAAGAAAGAAAGAAAAGGTATCGTTATAGACAACAAATATTGCAGCCATGACACAAGTAATCTAAAATATTCCTTTCAGAGTTATGCCCCCTGTTTGTAGCCTCCCTCTGTCTACTTTATAGCATTTAAGAAAAATGCGATTTTACCCAATTTTCCGTAAAAATTACTTTTAACTATAAATAACTTTCTACTCAATGATTTTTTTTAATTTTTTGGGTATATTATTATTTTTGGGGAAAATATTACTATTATATGACAATTAAATACATCATATTGTTTTTTCTTAAAACGGCATATTTAAAAAAAAATCGATCTGTCGACTGTATCTTAACAAACACTGATATTTTTAGTATGGTAAAATAATCAATTGAACAAAAAAAACAAAAAAAACAAAACAAAACAAAAACAATTTTAAATAAAAAAATGTTAATAAAATCTTTGTAAAAAACAAAAAATAAAACTTATTTTCACAAGCGCTGATTGAATATATATATATATATATATATATATATATATATATATACATATATATATATATATATATATATATATATATATATATATATATATATATATATATATATATATATATTAGTAGCCTGGCAAAACCACAGCGGATATATATATATATATATATATATATATATATATATATATATATATATATATATATATATATATATATTGCGTATTTAGGTAGCATTTTTTCATTCAGGTTTCTGAAACAGACCAGCGAACTTGCTGAACTTAAACAAAAACTCAAGGCCTGTGTCACTGAAGAACAAAATACAGAACTCCAGCACCGACTCAACGATATCGTCACCAATTTGAACACTCCCATCGAATTAAAATACATAAAAAATTAAACGCCTGATACAAAGGAGCCATCATATTCCCAAACCACACACCAACTACATCAACCTATCAGACCACGACCTCACCGAGCAACAAAAAGAATTTCTGCACCTTGGACCAAACCACCACCTATATAATTCGTTCAAATACCAAAACAAAAGAGCGGAAATCGAATTATTATACGAAAAACATTATTTAGTTCTAAATATTCATTAAAACCGAGAAAGTCAATTAAAACCGATATTTCAAAAGCATTTAAGTATACCCTCTTTTTCTACGTATCAAGCTTGGTTGATGGTGGGTTTTGTCCGACTGAGTAAAGCTTTAATGATGGAGAGGCACAGGCCACAATTTAAGACAACCCCCACGTCATCGGAGTCTTACACATTTGAGCAAACAAACCAATCAATCAACGAAGTTTGATACGAAGAAAGAGGGGGTAAACTTAAATACTTTTGAAACGGTTTTAAGTAGACTTTGGGAGCCTTTTCTAGTCTCACACAAAAACACGCGTCCACATCTCAAGCTATATTACTTGTCATATACATACGCGCACACAAACATACGTGCGCACGTCCACACACGTACATATATTCACATTCGCGTACATACACTCACATTCACGTGTATACACACACACACGTTAACGTACGCACATGTACGCACAGATGGACGACGTCACTTCCCTTTCAAAGGAAATCCACACATGCGCAAAAGACCACTGGAAACAATTATAAAAGCAAGAGCAATAAGACGCATCTTTCTCCTTCCCACCAGTAAACAGCGAGAGACGAACGCGGACATGAACACGTGTTTTACCCTTTTCTTTCACTTGTTTCTTCACGAAATAAATTCTAGTTCGTTTAATTCAAGTAAACGCGTTGTTCGTTCCTTCCTCAAAGCAATTCATTTTTTCTTTCCCAATTCAAATCATTTTTCATATTTTGTACGACTGGTGGATGTATAATATATACACCAGTACACTACAAGACTTTCTCAATAAATTCACCGATTTTGGAACTCGTCACGTAACTCACAACATCACTGGTCCGTCAAAATGAAAGGATAGATTGGAAAAGAAAAACAGG
>NC_136491.1:20715947-20828447 GCF_053919585.1 Euprymna scolopes
TCATTAATAATCAATTTTCTACCTTATCGTTTTTTGTAATTTTTGGATATGTTCATTACAGACTTTAGGTAGGTGGTGAAGGTGAACTCAGTACGACCACAAGTGGGATGACAGCTTGGGCGAAATTATGTGAGTTGGTGCCTTTGATAACATCATGAGTAATTCCTCTCTACATCCAAAAGTTATATAGTAGTTGTGTCAGAAACATCATATTATATGGCATTTATAGAGAAACGCATTTTCTGTACTCTTTTTCCAGTGATTGTAGGCAGTTCTAAAAGCGACTTTAGTTTCAAAACATCTATCACATTTAAAGGAATTGAGGTAGTGTTTTTGTGTGCAATGGTGGCAGCACATTCAAGGATGTACCATGATTGGCTGTTTGGTTTCTATTGGAATTTCTCAGAAAGTATGTGTTACGGACCAGGATATAATAATCCTAACCCACTACAAAAGAAAATAATGAAATGAATGGAAGGAAAGAAAAAAAAACAAAAAACAAACTCAATTGCTGAATAAAATAAACATGTTTATTTTCTGTTGAAAATAAATGGTTTAGGTGGAACACGTGTTTAGTTCAATTGTTGGCGACTACATATGTGGAAAAAAGAGGAATAAAGTAGGGGAAAGAGAAAGGGCAGTCCAGCATGTAGAAAAAGAAAGAGAGAGGAGGTTGACCTCAGTAAAGCCGCACGTGCATGGTAGCAATCGTCCACGTGGAAGTGTCTTCAGGCCACAAGCTGTGGACGCGAACTTGTCTGGTTGATGAACCAAGGCAAAAGGGAAGGAAGAGAAAGTTGAACGTTATTGTTAGCTTTTATACTGGGGTCAGCGTTCTGACTGAGCATGTCTGGAGTTCCTTTAAAGGGAAGTGACGTTGCCCATGTGTGCGTATGTGTGCATACATGTGTGTACGTTAGCGTGTGTGTATATGCACGTGAATGTGAGTGTATGCACGTGAATGTGAATATATGTACATGTATATGTGTGCGTACATGTGTGTACGTTAGCGTGTGTGTATATGCACGTGAATGTGTGTATATGCACGTGAACGTGAATATATGTACATGTGTATGTGTGCGTACATGTGTGTACGTTAGCGTGTGTGTATATGCACGTGAACGTGAATATGTGTATGTGTGCATGTGTGCGTACATGTGGGTGTGTGTATGTGAGGAAAAATATGTTCGAACATATGTTACTGTCTATGCCGATGGTTGACCAATGGTTATAATGGATGCATTCCTTTTAAACATAAAACATAAGGGTAGTACTAATATGAAAGTCCGTAAACTGACCCAGTCGGCCATCAAGTATCAATATAGACTGTTCGATGGAGAGGGATATTTGGGGTTTGGTTATATTTTATTTTTATGTTTATTCGGACAACCGAGTGATCAGAAGATCTTAGCGGAGACAGGACTGAAGATGAGCTCAACTCGGGACATGTTATTAGAAAAAGATCTAGAAGACTTGCAAATTGTCTATCAGCATCCTGTACTTGAGTGGGTTCGTTAACAATCTGAGGTTTGTATTACTATACGCATAGATTCGAAAAAGTTGTCAAAAAACAAATAAATGTTATCAAAGGCAAGATAAGTTACTTTTCTACCTAACTAGATACTTTTTTAGTGTTTTTATTTAATGTAACATGTTTATTCAGCTCGAAAAACATACAGTTTTTACCGATGTATTGGAAAATTTAAAATGGCGCCCGACTCTCTGTTGAACACGGTAAGTTTTGGAAAATGAGTTAAAAATAAAAAACTATACAAAATACTGTTAGAAACATATATGAATATATGTCAGCCTATGTCACAGTAACATATTAAGGAGTTTCTAACAGTATTTTGTATAGTTTTTTTTAATATAATTTTTCATTATGTTACATTAAATAAAAACATTAAAAAACATATCCACTTGGGCAGAAAAGTAACTTATTTTGCCTTTGATAACATTTATTTGTTATATATTTGTTTTTTTCTGACAACTTTTTTTTAGAATCTATGTGTATAGTAATACAAACCCACAATCTGTGTTAGAATACGTAAAAATGAAAAAAAAAAAATTCATTTTTGCGACCCTAAACTAGCGAAGATTTCATCAGAGAGAGAGAGAGAGAGAGAGAGAGAGAGAGAGAGAGAGAGAGAGAGAGAGAGAGAGAGAAAGAGAGAGAGAGAGAGAGAGAGAGAGAGAGAGAGAGGTGAGGTCTGTTTTCCAGCCAAATTATTAAAGGGAAGTAACCCTAATGTTTTTTAATCAGGGAGTTATCTTCCTTATGCCACCCATTCCTTGAGGAGTATAGAAAAACGAGTTATCTGTGTGTGTATACGTGCGCGTGAAGAAGAAAGGTTGGGATGGAAAACTGGGGGAGTGAGAATGGAAAAAATAGAGAGGAGATAGAAATTTTAATAAAAATATTTTAATCGTTTACCCTGGACGATGCCAGGTGATTCTGCTAGTCAAATAGTAAATAGGAAGTAATTTTGGCGTTTATGTCAACGGATCATCAAATCTAAGGGAGATAACTAGCATAGACATAGCAACAATAAGCATATCTTGCAAGATATAATTTGGGACGCTGAAATAATCAGTAGAACAATGTAAGAATATTTAACGAAAAAAAAAAAAAAAAAAAAGGAGAGAAACAAAATTAGGTTACACGAATTCTATACCTGCAAGCGCCGGGTAAAGTTGAAGTTAGTCCCGGAAATTTCAACAAAAAGAAAACTAGTTATCAACGAACTTAAAATATGACAATGTTAAGTAACAAAAGAAACTTATTAATTAACGTATTACACAAAACATGAATGAAACGATGTTAATTAATCAACAACAAAATTAAATAAATTTGTTAATTAATGGAAATGAAATTATATCACATATTGCTCCCGGATGGCAATAATTATACGAGGAATACTTCTCCCTTTTCCCTTTTCCCTTTTCTACCAAAGAAACTCCATGAGATGAAGGTGGAACATTTCAGTTCTCGTCGCCAACAATTTTCGGATGTTTTTTGGCATGAGACCAAAAACCTTCAGTTAAAAATAAGAAATTTGTTTTTCTTTTTTTTAGTAAATCGTAAAAACTAATGAAAAGCATATAAATTTCAATGCTAATTATTTTTAACGTATCTT
Organism: Euprymna scolopes; assembly: GCF_053919585.1. NCBI lineage: Eukaryota > Metazoa > Mollusca > Cephalopoda > Sepiida > Sepiolidae > Euprymna > Euprymna scolopes. The sequence continues at coordinate 20,719,085 of NC_136491.1, forward strand.
CTTTAATAATTAAAAACAGCAATTTAAATGTTAATTAATATCTAAACGTATCTTTATCTTACCTTCAATTGTCTGTGTGTGGATGCTGTCATCATTAGGATTGACGAAGTTAGTATCATGGATGATTGTGGCATGTTCATAGATGCCGTTTTCATACTCGCCTAAAATATTATACGTAGCCCAGCCATCAGATATGATACGTGTTTTCGGCAAAATCCGCGATCGAATTATTGGGAACAATGTTTCTCTATCTCTCCTTTCTACAGTTGTTACATTATATTTATTGGTTTTTCTTTCTACTGCTCCAAAGACCTAGACTCCGTCTCTAAATCTACCTCTGTTGTATTTTCGTTTAAAGAAGTAGGATTCATCAATTTCTACTTCTTTTGGTGTGTTATCTAAAGTTAACCCTCCCAGCAATATGGGGTTGCTTAAAATATCCTGCTCACAAACTTCTCTAATAAATTGCTTCCAATCTACAACGGCATGGGAGGCAATGCCGACTTCTTTCTCAATTGCAGTTTGCTTCACATCCATACTCCAACAAAAAATAATCATAATTATTTGCCTTATTCGCAGACGGCTTAAAAAAAAACAAAAAAAAAAAAAAAACGACCCCTTTCGCACGCTAACAACTGACCTACAGGCTCTAATCACAGACAGAAATGACTGCTTACCTAAGATAAAGAAAACAAATTTATTTTTTAATTTTTTTATTTTCGTTTAAAAAAATTACATTGACGGTTTAAATACTTCAAAAACTCCTTCGAAAATGTTTTCTATTTTCGTTGCTTTGTGTGCGTTAATTATTATGCGCCCCGAATTATACCTTGCAAAATGAAACTACAAAATAGTAAAAAATAAATAAATAAATAAATAAAACTTGAATCATAGCCAGAAATTGACGGTTTAAATACTTCAAAATCTCCTTCCAAAAGTTTGAATCATCCTGACGCTAACTAATTATCTAAAATAAAGAAAAACAAATTTCTTATTTTTATTATTTTTTTATTTTCGTTTTAAAAAAATATTAAAATGACGCTTTTTGTTTTGTGTACGTTAATAATTTTCTTTTGTTACTTAACATTGTTATATGTTACGTTCGTTGATTAACTTCGCTAACTTGTTTCCTTTTCGTAAACTGTTCCAGCAATTTCCGGAACTCGTCTACAGTAATCGTGTAATCATTTTTTTTTTCATTTAACATTCTTTCATGGTCCTGATTATCTTGCAAAATATGCTTATTTTTGCTATGTCTATGCTAGTTATCTCCCTTAGATTTGATGAGTCGTTGACATAAGCGCCGTAATTTTTTTTTATCACATTAAAGTAAACGTACTAATGTTCGGTTTTCTTATTTATATCATGCTAACAGACTTCCCTGGTATTGTCAGAGAATGGATAATAGTCTCTATAATAGTTTCTCTTATATAATCATTTTTATTTTTGAATTTCTAAAATTTGAATTTGTTCAACTATTTACAGATTTATTTCCCTTGATTTCTTAAATTTCTTGAATAAAAGAACAATTTTTCTTTACTCTACACTGTTGGTGATTTCAAGTGATTGAATATTACTTCTATTTTAAAATTATGCTTCCTAAAAACACCTGAAAATACTTCAAAGGAAGTAAAATTTAGGGAATATCATTAATAATATAAATTGAACTTGTATTTTGTTAAAATTTCACAAAAATCTGAATTTTATCTGAATTTTATTGTCTTTATATCAAGCTAAATTAAACTAAATACAGTTCACATTCAATCCAAAATCCAAAGTGTTAAATACCTGAATGGCTTTTGTGTTGAAAGAAGTTGTGCCACAAACTTGAAGCATGAAATTCCGCCCAGGACAGGCAGCCAACACGTCGTTCTTTTTGCCCCAACTGTCATGGCTGCCCTGAAAGAAGAAAATACATAAAACTCATAAAATGGATAAAAACACACACACACACACACACACACACACACACACACACACACACACAAGAAAAATGTCCGCACATGAAGTAGCTTATTATCATTGTTACTTCTGTGTTGATTTTTACAGCCGAAAACTGTCGTTTCTGTTCGTGAACCAATACTTAAAGACATCTACATTTGGCCGACATATTAAAATCAAGGTGAAGTATCGGTTCTGTTCTCTGTTAGAGGATTGTGTCACTATATGGTATCCATTATCTCTATCTCTATCTCTGCAATTATATAAAAGTCACTTTGTGTGTGTCTGTTACTTCCTCATAGTTTCCAAAACGGCTGAGCCTATCTTTTGCAAATTTCACACAAAGTTAATTTATATGTCTGGCAGTGTTCTTAGATATGTTTTGTACAGAAATTCATATGATAAGTATCGAAAATCGAAAAAATCCGATCTTAAAAATAGCTTTTCTCTCTTATAGATAAAAAGATATAATTTTTACAGGGAATATTGACAGGCAAAGGGAAATAATAAAATTTCAGCAAATCATTTCTTCTTAAAAAAAACAAACAAACCAGATTTATTATAATCTGGAGACAAAGCTTAGTGGTAAAGCATTTGACTACAAATCGAATAATCCCCTGTTCAAACCCGGATGTACCTCACCATATTATTTTGATTTTTTTTTCTTATTAATAAGTTCAATTTACAATAAAATAAGAAGTACCATTTAAAATCACTGCAAATCATTTCTTCGTTTGCATATTTTAAAACTAAACATTAATCAGAAGTGACTTTTCCAGGGCATTCATCGTCAAACCTTAAATATCAGTTGACGAGATATTGTAAACAAACACAGACAGAATTTGGTGACCAACATCATCATCATTATGTTTTAAATTTTTTTGTGAATTAGTTCACCAGGCAAATTATTCCTTGTAATATATGATATTCAAGACAGGATTGATTCTATAATAAAACATATGCAATCTAGATGAATTAAAATATCATGTTTAAGCGTAGTGTACAACCGGGCAACGCCGAGTCGCCAGCTAGTATTTGTTCCAAAGATCAAAGAATTAACAGGAATCTGTTGATTAGAATGGTAACATGTTAATTTTTTTTTTTTTTTTGTGACAGATCTCTGATTAATATTATTTACAGGAAAAAAAATTGATTTGTTTGCAGACACAGCTAATAATAATAATAATAATAATAATCACCCCCCCCCAATAGAAAAGTGATATCAAAGAGCCGAGAAGGGTCAAGGAGGATGGAAAGACCGAGGAGAGAGCGCTGGCCAAACCTCTGCTGGACAAGCACGAAGAGAACTGGGATCGTGGGGAGGCTTAGTGCCACTCAAATTCCAGTATAAACCAATGGCCACTACCAGCGAGAAATCAATGGTATGAGGCTGTTGCGATGACGCAGATTTATTTGCTAAGGCTATCGAGGGAGGTGGAGAGAGCTGGACGTCTGGGGAGACTTGTTGTCACTCAGCTTCCAGAGAACACCACAGGTCTTCAAACCGATCGTTTGTTGACTTGTGTGAAAGCTCCATGTGAACCAATAATAATAATATAATAATCTATCTACATATCTGTGAAAGTGTGTGTGTGTGTGTGTGTGTGTGTGTGTGTGTGTGTGTGTCTGTCTGTCTGTCTGTGTACATTTCCCTACACATAACTCTGTCAATTTTCAGTCTACAGAATCGAAATTTGATATACAGGGTATGGAGATTTGGGAAAATCTTTGTAATCGGTTTTCGGCCAGAAATTTGGCTGTTAAGGGGTCAAAGTTCAACGATTTGACCTTTGAGAACTCTACCAAATTCCTCCGCCAATTTTGTGCATAAACAATTGAAATTTTAGATATAGGTTCCTTGGACATGGATCTAACTTAATAACTTTATTTGAGCCCAAAACAATAAATGTTAAGGAGTCATAATAGGTGTCAAAGTTTAAAAATTGACTGCTTTTTTTTTTTTGCTCAACATACACCCCAAAACACCCGGGCAACGCCGGGCTGAAATGCTAGTATATCTATAAAAGTGAAAATGTTTGTGTGTGTGTCTGTCTGTCTATGTAAATTTCCCTACCAAATAACTGTCAATTTTCGGTCTACAGATTCGAAATTTGACATACGGGGTATTGAGATTTGAGAAAATCTTTTTAATCTGGTTTGGGCCAGAAATTCTGCTGTTAAGGAGTCAAAGTTCAACAATTTAACCTTTGAGAACTCTACTAAACTCCTCCGTCAATTTTGGGTCTAAACACTTAAAATTTTAGATATAGGTTCCTTGGACATGGATCTAACTTCATAATTTAATTTGAGCCCAAAACAATAAATGCTAAGGGGTCATAATTGGGGTCAAAGTTTAAAAAAAATGACTTCTGCGGTTTCTACCAAATTACTCAGAGCCAATTTTTGGTCTAAACATTTTAAATTTTACATAAAGTATATTCAGACATAGAGCAAGCTTTTTAATCGGTTTTTGTCTGAAAAGTTTGCTGCCAAGGGGTCAAAGTTCAAAAGATTTGACCTTTGCGATCTCTAGCAAACTATTCAGCCAATTTTGGGTCTAAACATTTGAAATTTTAGATGTACGTTACTTGGACATGGGTTAAACATTTTAATTTGATTTGAGCCCCGAACAATAAATGTTAAGAGGTCAAAACTGGGGTCAAAGTTTTAAAAAATTTGACCTCTGCTATCTCCACTATTTTTTCTCTATGGTAGTTAAGGAAGACTATTATATAGAAAGGCATTGCCGTACATATTCACACTTTTTAATATATACATATGCACATAAAGTTATGAACAGTACATAGGGGCGAGCAAAGCCCGGCTGAACTGCTAGTATATAATAATATAATAAAATAATTAATTTTTAATTAACGTTTTTAATTAACGTTTAATTAATCCAATTAAATTTTTAATTGTAAGTACTAAAATCGATGAACCTTTGGCAATACCAGTATGTGCTTTCAGCTTATCTGTTTTGTTCACACAGAACTATTGACAGAGCAACTAGTCAAAACACATTTAGTGCCGAGTCACTCAGAATGAATACAGAGTGATTCCCTGGGCAACAATAATATCACACCAGCCAGAGACACCCTTTTTGGGGAGTTGGAATAATCCTACATAAAAAATGACTTTGTGCCTAACTTTATCCTCGTGGGGACATTTTGATTTCCAGAATGGTAAAAACTAACAAAGATTTATCTTATCTCAAGCTTACTTTTTTTTAAACATCAAACTTGCCTTATTTTATTTTTTTATTGGAATCTTTTGAGATGAGTAATTTGTATATTTATTTATTTATTTATTTATTTATTTGCGGACTGTTATCCTCATTTTCATAGTTGTTGTTTTATGACGTTTCGGCCAACTATTTCTCTGGCCTTCATCAGGTGGTTAACCGTGATGGGATAGGTTGGCTGATTGGTTGTTTTGTTTTACGGCATATCAACCCTTTTCAGGTTATTTAATGCCGAATCTGGTGATTTTGAAGAACGATTTTTTAATATAGTGTATTTGTTTTTTTAAGTCGTATTCTATTTAACCCATAGTTGGAACCCTAACAGGTACTACCACTCCGGGTCAGAGTTGACCTGGGAGCAATGCCAATTAAAGGGTGGCTCCACACTCCCTAAGGCCTGCAAGCTGGGGCCTCACCATCGGATATAGTTTAAGGTCATATCCAGGATCGTGATGGGATAGGAATGCTGTATCTTCAGTAATTACTGCCTTCCATAGTTGTTGTCGTCTCACCACGTTTTTGCCCAACTAATCCTCTAGACGGTTTTGGGTAGGATCGAAATCGCTACCTTCAGACCTAGAACCGTAGAGACTCAACACCTTTATCCAGTTCCAGTTCCAGGTGAGCATTGTCTGAAGATAGCGGTTTCAATCCTACTCAAAACTGATACGACAACAGCTATGGAAGGCAGTAATGAAGAAGGCCAGAGGATGAGTTGGCCGAAACATTGTGAAACAACAACTATGAAGATGAGGATGATAGTCTACAGATAAATAAATTGCCTTATTTTGCCCTAAAGTCCGCGTAGTTATAGAAGACATTTCTGTAACATTGTAGAAGATAATCAAAATTGGTCCACATACAAAAATGTAGCAATGTTATTGTGTGAAGAAAGAGACAATGACGACTATTTGCAAATTAATGCCTGTTAAATTCACGCGATCCCACCCAATAAAAAAATACCTTGCCATTTCACATTAAATATCAATCATATTTAACGAAATATAAAAATCGTTTTTACAAAACTCATTTCAGAGAAAACAGCTCTTTGCATCTATTGCTATGGAATAATAATAAATAAGTTAATACAATAAATAAATGACATAAATAAAAAAGAAAAAGACGACATGTATACACTAATACGCAACGTATCAACGTTGGCTGTATATTCATGAAATCTTGCACAAATTTCCATTAAATTTATAACAGTTTGTGGTTGATAAACTATTTCTTATTATTTCAATTATTAAGACTATTGTTCTCATATTGAATGTTATTCTTGCAGTATTTTAATCGATTTAACCTCCGGCCTTCTTCAGGTATTCCTTGTCGAATGCAGAAATCTTTCTGTCAATCTCAGATATCCGGACGGAATTTCAAACAGAACCATTAATTTAATCCACAGGAGATAGCATACGGGAAGATAGCATAATTCGTCAGCCATTCTTAAATAATTTGCAATTGTATTTTGAGTGTCGCTTGCACAGAAGAGTGTACCTATTTACAATGCCTCCCCACGGGACAGAGTTAGACACCAGGGTCGTTTTTTAACGTGGAGAAAAGGTACAAAAATAAAAATTGTCTCAGTCGTGAAGGATTTCTCCTCCACTGAAAGAAAACGAGAAATGGAAGTGCCGCATCTGAAGAACAAATACTACACTTTGATCTTTATATTTAATTTATTTCGTTTAAAGAAAAAATTCCAATTAAAAAAATTCCAATATGAAATTAAAACATTTAAAAAAGTAAAATCTCCAAAAGACAAAACAAATTTAGGCACAAGGCCCTATAAGATCTGGGGAGGGGAGTGTTGCAGGGTCTTTGTAACTAAAGTAAAAATTGGAGTATTTGGCGACTTTACTATTGACTGGCAACATTTACCACAATACCTCATTCACTCTGTGGAATCTGAAGCTAACTAATGAAAACCCCAGCGTTTTTAAAAAAAGGATATATATATACAATTTCTGTATGTGTGTGTGTGTGTGTGTGCGCGCGCGCATTTTTTAATTTTTTTTTTAATATATTAAAATGTGTGTGTGTGTGTGAAAAAACTTGGCCAAATCTTGCACAGAAGAGTGTGGCTTACAATTGAATTTTACCAAATACTTTATCCGTTATGCTACGGGTCCTTGACACTCGTAGGTTATATCGAAATTGACCAAAACGTTGTGAGAACAATCCAAATAATATGAATAGTCAATCCTCCTTTTCAAAAACTCAGAAAGATAAACTATTTCTTGTAGTGTAAGCTTAACTGACCACGCAGAGTGATTGATTTATTATTTTGATCTGTAACATTATCCGTGGAATGTATTTCCATTGAAGTATTTACACAGTTTTTCCTCGTTTCCACAAAGTTCAATTGAAGATGTCAACCCGAGTGCATGTGCAGCCATGCAGTCGGATTCAAGATGTTAACAGAAGTCAGTTATGCTGCCTGACTGACGGTCATTGAACCTTAATCTTTAACTTCCAATTTGTTTCCAATAGTTTGCCGTCGATGGCGTGAACGAATAAAACTTTTTCTGAACGTTTGAGACGAACAACATAAGATTTCGTATTATTTGAATTCTTCAAACTTCTGTTTTCATCTTGAGTATTATTTCCACTGCGTTTCACTCGATGTAACTTCCTGGCCGATTTTCGTAAAAAAACATGTTAAATATGCAGATATTTTCCTAAACATCAAATTACACTTGTGGAGGATGATCTATAGATTTTAGCTTTACTGGTAATTTAAAATCAATAAATATTTATTATTTTATTATTATTACCAGTAATGGAAGATTTTGCTTTAAACAAAATCAAATAAAAAAGACAATTAAAAGAATCGTTTTGGCATTGGAAAATAGGCATTAATTTTTCCGATTCTGATACTGATTCCGATACCTCCAAATCTTCCGATTTTTCCGATTCCAAATTCCGATTAATCATCTTAATACTAATTTGTACACAACTGTCCAACTATTAGATGGTCTTCAACAACAAAAGAAAACTGGTTTTCATCAAACGGAAATGGAATCATGTCGTCTTTTCTATGACGACAATTTTATCATTCCACCCTGAATCTCAACTATTCAGCATCTACCAAATACTTCACATGTTCTTCATTCAACTCTCATTTTATCCCAGGAATTTTCTTCAACTTAAAGTCACAATTTCTTCACCAAATGTTTCACATAAACTCAAGAGCTTTCTGTGCGTTTCTCTTATGTAAAACAGATAATTCACTTAAGTCTTTGCTGTCCCAGATTCATTCGTAATCAAACAAAAAAAATATAGAGAACATTTTCATTTTTCATGACTGTCTCTGAATTTTTGAGATGAGGATCGTTTATTTGTATTATTTGAATTCATCGTACTACTGTTCTCATTTTGAGTTTGATTTTCACCACGTTTCTATTGATGTAACCTTTGACTTTCTTCAGGTATACTCATGGTGTAGTTGATAAAGTATTTGATAAAATTATGGCACACTTGGATGATAGTTGCAATAATAATAATAATAATAATAATAATAATAATAATAATAATAATAATAATAATAACAATAATAATAGTAATATTTTCAAAGTTCAGTCGTTTGCACTGTTCCCATGGCATTATTTTTCCAACCCAGTCCTGTCTATTTTTATATTCCTTTTGGACTAGATTTCTGCATTCACTTATGATGTGGTTTACTGTTTCGTCTCTTTGATCACTGAGTCTACCTTTACTGTTTCCTGCGTTTTGTTTATCTTGGTAATTGCAAATATAAGGTGCACTTGAACGATAGTCGCCATAATTACAGGAAGGGGGCCTGTTGAGCGTCGACAAACAAAACAAGATCTAAAAACTGTAACAATATTATTCAGTTTGGTGCTGATTTTAGCGATGGTAAAATTTCCAAAAAAGAAGAAGAAGAAGAAGAAGAAGAAGAAATCTATTGAAAATGACCTTCAATATATTTAGGAAATTTAAGATGACCAAAACAAAACAAAAACTATTAGACTTTTAAGATAAGATAAAACAAAACATCGCTTTATCTACAAACATTTTATGCTAAAAATAATACGAAACTGCGTCATCAGGTGGGTGTAAGCAACTTCCTGAAGGAGAAAAAGAAGGAGAAAGCTACGAGAAATCAATTAAAAATTATGTTCAATAAATTTTAAGATAAGATAAAGCAGTTTCAGAATTTTGGAAATGAGGATCGGTTATTCATATTAGTTGGATTCAGCGGACTACTGTCATCATCTTGAGTGTCATTTTCACAACGTTTCGACCGATGTAACCTCCGCAAGGACCCGTGGCGTAGTGGTTAGAGCACTTGGAAAAAATCAATTGCAAAAGTGATATTCTCCTTAAGGTTGAAGGTTCAGCGTGAGCGACCGAAAAATACAATTACGAATTACTTAGGACCTCTATTCAGTTATGGCTGACAGAACAAGAACAATGCTACACCCCCGTGAAGTAAATAAAGGGTTCGGTACTTTTACAGTTTATCGTTAAAAATAGAGACCCCATTTTTCTTTGGAGCACCTGTTGTTAAAATCAGAGGGAGAAATCAGTATTTTAAACTATGACCGAAGTAGGAAATAAATAACAAAAATATTACAAAATCGTTTTATTAAAATTATATTTTCTTACACAAAATTTAAATAAAAGTTTTTACAATTATATTTTGATAGCTTTTTGTACAATAAATGTTTTGGTTTTAAAATGGCGCTCGCCCAGTTGAAATAATAATGAATATGTCATTTTCATTTTCTGTTTTTTTTTAATTTATTTATTTTATTATTATTATTATTATTATTATTATTATTATTATTATTATTAATAATAATAATAATAATAATATATATATATATATATATATATATATATATATATATATATATATATATATATATATATATATACGTTTTATGAAAAGTTTTCCCGTTTTCATTAAATAAATCGAAACATTTCCAATTAAAAAATTACGGGTATGTTTTCTTTCACTTTCTTTATCTACTTTTTTTCATAGTTCTTTCCGAAAGTAATTAATATCTAGTTTAATTTTTTTATTTATTTATTTCCTACTTAGGCCATAGTTTAAAATACTGATTTCTCCCTCTGATTCTAATCGACAGGTGCTCGAAATAAAATGGCGTCTCCATTTTCGGCGATAAACTGTAGAAGTACCAAGGGTTCTGTTCGAAATTCTGTTCAAATTCCCGCGTTCAACAAGATACACCCGAAGAAGGTCGGAGGTTACATCTACCGAAACGTTGTGAAAATCACACTCAAGATGAGAACAGCAGTAGTCCGATGAATCCAAATAATACAACATTTTTCATGATGTGAAATTCTTCCAGAAAACCATCTCATCTGTTGCGGACCAGGATATAATAATACCCTAACTCGCTACAAGAAAATAATGAAACGAATGGAATTGAAGGAAACAGAAACTCAATTGATGGATAAGATAAACGTGTCGTTTATTTACTGTTGAAAGAATGAATGTTTTAGATATAACATGTGTTCATGTCCGCGCGGGTGTAACCATCATTCGTTGCGGGACTGGTGTTGTAGAAAGAAAAAGGAAATGTGTGTTCATCTCAAGTTCGGGTCACCATCGTTTGTTCACGCGTGGGAAAAGAAGTGAGTAATGTAATAGAACGAGAAATGGCAGTCCATCGTGTAGACAAAGAAAAGGATAGAGGGTTGACGTCAGTTAGCAGTCAACTACGCGAAGGTGTTCTCAGGGACCAGTAGTAGATAGAGAGAGAAAGAGTGAGAATGTTTACGTACGGTCTGTTAGCTTTTTGTCCCACATAGTAGCAAGTGGTGTGCGGTACGTGCCTCCTGAAAGGGAGGCGACGATTCGTCGAACCCCTCAGCCCGAGAGCTGGTCCCAAAAAGGAAGAAGCCGATTATTGCTCTTTGTTTTATACTTGTTTCCGGTGGTCTTTGCGCATGTGTGGATTTCCATTGAAAGGAAGTGACGTCATCCTTGTGTGCATACGTGTGCACGTGTGTGAGTACATGTGTGTACGTTAGCGTGTGTGTATATATACGTGAATGTGAGTGTATGTACGCGAACGTGAATATATGTACGTGTATGGACGTGGGCGCGTATGTTTGTGTGCGCGTATGTATGCGACAAGTAATATAGCTTGAAATGTGAACGTGTGTTTTTGTGTGAGACTAGAAAAGGCTCGCACACATCTTATTCAGCTTGTGTTTTTATATGTTGGAATCTTTTTTTTGTACAAACAATCATGTAACCTTTTGTATATTTTTGTATTCTGTTTTTATTCTGGTTCATATGATTTATATTTGTTGTATTTTGTGCTTCATTGAATTTAGTGTTGCAACTTTTGATTTCGTACGAAACTACCATTAATTTTGGATAAAAAAAGCATCTTATTCAGGTTGTGTTTTTATAGACAAATGTGCCCGGCTTTGCCCGGTATTAAACGTAACGTAAAGAAACTGAGACATGTGCATGTGAGTATTATGTTTTTTTTTTTTTTTTTTTTTGCAAACCGTTCACTTTTTGTAAGTAAAAAAAAAATAAAAACTCAAACTGATATCGAAACCAAAACCTAAAGACAGTGAATCAAGTACGATAACCATTAGACCAGCGTGATACGTAATTTAAAAAGTGTTTTCAAACCTACTTATTCTTAACATAAGTAATCTGTAATGTGAACTATTCACGTATGAGCATTCGTGAAACAGTTAACAAACAGAAAAAAAAAACCCCAATGACTCCAACATGTCAATTTTCCAATTTTGACCTCCTTAGCAGACCCTTCTTTTGAATGAAAACGGACTAAAAAGGTTTTCCACATGTCTGAATATCCCATATGTCAAATTTCAAGTCTGTAGATAAAAATCGTTGAATATATAGGTTGAGAAGTGTCCTCACACACACACACGCACACACACACATTCTCACTTTTATAGAAGATAAGATAGATCTATGGTTTATTTCCCCTTTTGAAAAAGCGCCAGTTAGTAGAACCATGCTAGACCCTAAGAAAGGCAGATGGTACGTGTATAGAGCGTTTATTTGTCCCCAGGAAAAGACTATTCAGATCAACACACAGTTCAGTTGACAAAATACAATTTCTGATTTTGATGAATATTTGTCAATTCCAGTTCACCTTGATACAAAACCGATAAAACCAATTTCTTTAGCAGTATTGCTATTTTTTTTTCACAGTTTCTACCAACTAATTAATAAACCATTTGTTGTACTGTGTTATTAGGTTGGTGCAAAAATAATGTTTTTTGACATGAAGTTGAACGTAAAAAAGCGACATTATTTTTGCACCAGCCTAATATTTATTTCATGTTGATAAACTATTTCCTATTATTTGGATTCTTTGAACTACTGTTCTCAACTTGATTGTTATTCACACAACGTTTTAGTCGATGTAACCTCCGACCTTCTTTCAGGTGTATCTTGATAAACTCAGGAATCTTTCTGTTGAACTTGGGAAGCTTTCTGTTGAACTCGAGAATCTTTCTGTCAAACTCGGGAATCTTTCTGTCAAACTCAGAAATCTTTCTGTTGAACTCAGAACTGAACTTGGGAATCTTTCTGTTGAACTCGGGAATCTTTCTGTTGAACTCAGAAATTTGGACAGAATTTCAAGCAGAACCATTTATTTAATCCACAGGAGTAAAATATTCTCGTTTCTTCAGCCATGACTGGGTAGAAGTCCTAAGTTATTTGCAATTATATTAAGAGTGTCACTCACACTGAGGATTGAACCTTCAATTCCCAGAAGAATGTAACATACAATTGAATTACCAAATACTTTATCCGTTACGTCATGGGTTCTTGACACGTGGAGATTAAATCAACCAAAACATTGTGAAATTAACACCCAAGATGAAAACAGTAGTCGAAATAATCCAAAAAGGTATGAATGATTAATCCTATTCATATTATTTATGTGTTTTATTTATTTGTGTGTTACTTTAATTGATTAATCGGGTGATCATAAAAGATCTTCAAATTTTATCAAGACATGGTTTATAGTTTTCTCTTCAACTTTTCGTTTTAACATTTTAAAAACAAAAATTTCTAAATGCTGCAACTTACCATTAAGATAATCATTCTGCCTTTAAATATTGTCATCAAATGTGGTGGTTCTTTACCCTGGATGACTCGGATCTGAAAAAAGAGAAAATGGAAATAAAACAATACTAAAAAGGCAAAAGACATCGAAATATGTTGAAATAAAAACAAACAAAAGATTCTTAACATTAGATGAACTCGTCCACAGTAAAAAAAAAAAAAATAAATAAAATATATAAATAAAAATAAATAAATAAATTAAGATAATATTTTGATTATCCTTGTCACGGCACCAAATTTTACTATGCTTAAATTAAGGATAATGTTATGTTACATAGTAACAATTTAAAAAATTTTTTTTTTTACTCATATTCCCTCCTTACAAAGCATATCGCCACTTGGACGTAGGGGCTACTATTTGGGGCCATGTCTAGGAAAGATTAGCAAGATATTTGTTTTATGTTACATATAAACTTCTGCATATCAGTACAGTCAGGGAAGCAGGGGGCAGGAAGGGAATTCCAAAGTCTAGCTGTTCGAGGGAAGAAACTATTAGAATAGAAAGCTTTCTGGCATTTAGGGACATCAACAGTGAAGGGGTGAGATCTTATTGCTAAGCGGGTTTGTAGGGGATATGCACGTCGAGGGGGTACAAGTGAAACGAGTTCATCAGAACACATTTCATTAAAATATTTGTAAAACAGGCACAGTGATGCAACATTGTGGCGATGCGACAGGGGCTGGAGCTTAATTGATAAAGTGGGACCGATTAGATTGACAACTCTTTTTTGGACCCTATCTAAGAGGGAGAGACTAGTGGTAGATGCACCAGTCCAGATGTGGCAACAATACTCCATGCATGGGTGAATAGTGGCCTTGTAGAGGTACAGGATACTCTCAGGTGTGAGTTGTCTTCTAGATCGATAGAGGGAACCCACCTTCTTTGCAGCAGCCTTTGCAATGTCCTCAATGTATTTTTTCCAGTTCATATTGCCCGCAAATGTTAGGCTGAGGAGTTTGAAGGTAGAATTCTCAGATAGGGAGTTATTTGTCATGGATATAGACGGTTGGAGATGCGTCTTGTAATTGTTAAAGGAGAACAGCTTAGTTTTACTAGCATTAAATGTTACCATCCATTTTCGACCCCATTCCACTATAGTTTGGAGGTCATTTTCTAATGATTCTGCCATTGTCTTAGATTTATGTACATATGTTCTTCCCTCATGCATATTATAGAGCGTTATATCATCAGCAAATATACCCATCTCGGACATAATATTATCAGGGAGGTCGTTTATGAATATCAGGAATAATAATGGTCTAAGGATCGACCCCTGAGGCAGTCCCACATTAATGCTATGCTGCTGGGATGTACATCCGTCAATGACAACCTGTATGTTTCTATTGTCTAAGAAGGATCTAATTATATTTAGTATATGTCCAGTTATACCATATGATTTAATTTTCATTAGCAGCCCTTTGTGCCAGACTTTGTCAAAGGCCTTGGATACATTAAGGGCTACAGCCCTGGCTTCACCTGCCTTATCTAGTACATAGTACATGCGTTCAGAGATGAGTGTTAAAATATCTGCAGTAGAACATCATTGCTTGAATCCATACTGTTTGTCAGAGAGAAGATTTGCTTTTGTGAGGTAGTGAACAAGTGCTTGATTAATTAAGGTTTCAAAGATTTTAGCGAAGAGGGGGAGGAGACTAATGGGATTATAATTGAGAGGTTCTGTTCTTTCACCAGAATTCTTGTCCACTGGTACCACAGAGGCCATCTTCCAGCTATTAGGGAAGCAGGATTCAGCAAGGCATTTATTGTAGAGCTTGGAAAGTATGGGGGATAGCTCGGCAACATTTCTTCATTAGTATAGGGATGAGATCAGGCCCACATGCCTTTGAGGTGTCAAGTTTTTTATGATATTGCGGACATGAGAAGGGGTGATTTTTACATCACATAGGGAAATTTGGGAGGGAATTGTTTGTTGGCTTTAAGGTGGAGTTAGAGGAAAATTGCCGAGCAAGTAGTTCCGGCTTCTCCATTGCCGTGCATGCAACCTTCTGGTTGTTGCTCACTGGAGGAATTACTGATTGCCCTTTATTCACTACACTATTATAGATTTTCCAGAAATCACGAGTTCCTATCTTTTGTGATTCAATGAGTTCCTTGATTATTTCAATATGCTTTCTTTTGGCTGTTGCTATTTCACTCTTACAATGATTTCTAGCATCTACAAACCTTTGCCAATTTGTATTTGACTTATGATGTACAAATCCGGCGGAATGCATGCTGCTTTTGTGCAATGGCAGCTGCACAACCTGCAGTGAACCATGGGGGTGAGTGGGGCTTACTATAATACTTCCGTGTGGGAACATGTGCTTCAATACCCGCTTTGCATCATTCAGTTGTCTCATTGGCACACTGTCTAGCAGGAAAAGGGAAGATGGGGTATCTCGGATGTGTTCTCTAATGGCTTCTCGGTCAGCCCTGTTGTAGTAGCTTGTTGTTTTGAGCAAACAGTAAGATGCAACAAAAATACAAGAGAGAACTTCAATGCATATTAGACACTCAAGGTCTCATAGGGGTTTATCAGGACAACC
The DNA here is from genome assembly GCF_053919585.1 of Euprymna scolopes. Classification (NCBI taxonomy): domain Eukaryota; kingdom Metazoa; phylum Mollusca; class Cephalopoda; order Sepiida; family Sepiolidae; genus Euprymna; species Euprymna scolopes. The sequence goes on from NC_136491.1 coordinate 20,734,936, forward strand.
TGGCATGAGGATACTTTTTCCCTACAAGTAAAACCTGATTATATATTCAAACTAATATAGTATTCACAACCCAAATAAGGTCCCCTCGGTATAGCTGCACCACACTGACTTATGAGAAATGATGCATCTTCTCCAAGTGAGGTTTCCTGTAAGAACAGCACTTAGCTGGATACTACACCAGACTAAATGAATTCTCACCCTGGAATCTGGTCACAATAAAAGACCATTTGAATTTAAAAATTATCTTCTCTGGAATTTATATAAAAAAAAATATAATTAATTTAAAACAAAAAAAACATATATAATTAATTTTAAAAAATATATAATTTATTAAAAAATATATAATTCATTAAAAAATAATAATTAATTTAAAAAATATATATAATTAATTTAAAACAAACAAAAAATCATTGAAATTTTTACCAAAAATAGAAAGAAAAAAAAAATTAAAATGTAAAATATCTGAATGGTAAAAATGTAAAACACTGACCTGAGTGGCTGCTTCTTCAAATCCAGCATCAAGTTCAAGAGCTTTTAAAGCAGCTGATCCCTGTTCCTCTGGCCTCGATTCATTTCCCTAATAATGATCAAATAGTTAATTGATTTATTGTAGAAATTAATCAAAATCAGCTTGAGATCATTTATGGGAGTTTTATTGTGAATGCAACCATTATGGTGTCGTGCCGATTAACAATTAAAATAAAGAATGAAAAACTGGAATGAACCCCAATATTTGAAATGATTTCACATCAAGTTTCATTCTGACAAAAATTATTAAAATACAGCAAAAGGCTATGAATTTCGTATCAGAATACACAAATGCAAAAAAAAAAAGACCAAAAAATTTAATTTAAATAAAACGTTTATTATTTTTAACATATTAGGTGGACACATTTAATCTATATATCTATCTATATATCCATAAAAGTGAGAACATGTGTGTGTGTGTGTGTGTGTGTGTGTGTGTGTGTGTGTGTGTGTGTGTGTGTAAGGACAATTCTCAACCTATATACCCAACGAATTTTTAATCTACACACTAGAAATTTGGTATATAGGGTATTCAGACACGTGGAAAACCTTTTAATCGGCTTTCATCTGAAAAAAGAGGCTGTTAAGGGGTCAAAATAGAAAAATTGGTACTTGAGCGTGATCGGATTTTTATCTGTTTTTCTGTTTCACAATGTTCGAAAACACTTTCTAAAGATCGTGTAAAAGGTTTGGGATTTGATCTCGGCTTGAGTATTTTTTTTTACCTACAAGAAATGACCTTTTTAGAAAAAAGAAAAAACATAATACTCACATGCACATGTCTCCGTTTCTTTCCGTTTTTTATTTACTTCACATTTTTTAAAAGAAATTTAATGTTACTGGACAACCTGGACAACGCCAGGTATATCTTCTAGTATTATATATATATAGTAGTTGGATGAAACGCAGAATATTTAGTGTAGCTTAATCGCCATATATATTTTATAAATTACTATATATATATATATATATATTTGTCCTACAAACCAAAAATTTAATTTAATTAAGAAGACCCTAACACATAGAGCTTTAATGATTTGTTCAAAGGCCAATCTGGACGAGGAAATTAAATTCATTACTAAGAACCTTTGCAACAATGCCTATCCCATAGACATTGTTGAATTTACCATTAATGAGAAAGCTTCCACTTTTATAAATCTAAAGAAACTTTAGTCAATAAATGTCCTGTTTACCTTTGTCTACCTTGGTTAGGTAATATCTGTGACCGATTTAGCAAACAAATCTCTGTGTCTATACAGCGGCGTTATTTTGCATCGAATGTTGTTTTTTTAACTAGACCTATGTTGCCATCCATTTGCAAAGATGTTTTCTCTTCCACCATAATAATTCTATTATTTATTTATTTAAATGTAGTTGCAGTGCGCACTACGTTGGCCAGACATCACAAAGATTTTTGTTTAATTTTTTTCCCCTTTTGATGTGCTGCATAATACATACGGGTCTGCCATCTACAAGCACCTTATAAATAACCGTTCTTGCACCATGAACTTTAGTTTCAACATGTTCACGGTTTTAAAGCAGGTTGCACTCGCCTTTCCATTTAAAAATCGTCGAAACCATTTTTATTAAGTCTTTGAGATCTTCTCTTTGCAAACCAAAAGAAAATCTTTTAGGACTTAATGTGATTTATATGTGATTCTTTCCCCGTTTATTTATTTATATATTTTTTTAAATTATATTTTTTCTTCTCTGCCATATTCATGACAATTTTTTTAATCATAATTTTTCCTCTATTTAGGTCTGTTGAGCAAGGAATGAAACACGTCGTTTACTGGTCCATTTTTTTGTTAGCATAATAAAAAACAAAAACAATGCAGAAATTTACTGTATAAGTGGTTTATTTCCATAAATAAATTAATGTTTTTGGGGGACGGTATGTGAATTATAAGAAAAAAAAACACGTTCAGTAAAGGTCCAGGTTTTTGTGTTGGCATAATAATATAAAAGAATACAGCAGTTTACTCCAAAGGATATAATCTATCATAGCGATACCATATTTTAATGGTAAATTAGCGTTCATTTATGATACGTATAATGCTAATCGGGAATATAATGTTCACAGCTCAGCCAATCAGAACGGCCGGAATTAGGATAGGGAGAAGTTATTATTTATGAATCAGAAAGTGGAAAGATTATTTTATGTTTATGTATGTAATACTCAGTTACGGCTAATGAAAGCACATTATCTATGGAAAGTGTAGAATTGCACCTGGTGACAACTGGTAGCAGTGGAACGAGTAAATACATAGAGAGAAAAGCAACAAAATAAAAGCAAGATGTACACTGTCGGCTAAAAAAGGTGAAATTTAAAATTATGTAACAACTGTTATTCAGAATTTATTATTATACTAATTTATAATATTTTTTTATCCAAAACAAGTAATCTAGTTTACAGCTATTTAAAAATAGCATAAACACAACAATTCTTTCTTTCAGAACCTTTAACATAAAATGCAAGCATGCAAACATAAAACCCGTCAAACAGAAAATTAATCAGAATCAAAAATCTATTTTATGCTTGTCCTTTTTTTATTTATTTATTTATTTATTTTTTTGTTATAGGTTCAGAAAGAAAATAATTTGTGTTAATAATAAACTACCTAACATTTTTTTTGCTACATAATATTTTGTGAACAATTGTAAACCGGATGAAATCTTTTGGGTATGAATTATAAAATGATATCTCTGGCTTTCGTCAGCCATATATTAATCTGTGACGCTGCTTCTGTGTGTGTATATATATTTAAGCATATTTCATAGTATAAGATATGAATCTCGTTTTTATTTAATCTCTGTATGAGTTGCAATCAATTTCTCATAATTTACACATTCTAAGAGAAATCAAATTGTTTTCCTTCTTGAAGTGGGTTATGTCCAAAAATTCAGTACGCAAAGTTAAGACGCTGGAACAAAACTCGGTTAACCTAAAAATGGAATGGAAGTCAGTAAACATGAAACGAAATACAAAACCTTATGGAAATAATTTATTAAAAAAAATTATTTTAGTTTTAACACATTTTGTGCTATCCTGAAAAATAAAAAAATAATAAACATTTATATTTTACATTTCTACAAATAGTTTTTTTTAAATATTAAAAAAATATTTATAGAAATGTAAAAAAAATAAGTTTATTATTATTTTTTTTTATTTTGCTTCATGATAAAACAAGAAGTGGTTCCATATGATTTCATTTTTTGTTTCATGCTTAGAGACTTCCATTCACTGTTTAGGTAAACCGAGTCCATTTCAGGAGTCTTAACTTTGCATACAGAATTTTTGGACATAACCTTGAAGTGTCTTTATTTGTGCTTTTTTTATTTCTCAAGTTTTTAACTAACTTCCTCTTCTGGAAGAATTGCAAACATCTGCATATTGCAACATATAGTCTAATCAAATACACAATACAAATGAAAAAAAAAAAACAAACAAAAAAAGCTGTTGATATTCTATAAAATCGATCAAACTAAATTGAACCAAACTTTTATTTTCGTTTTAAAAAGAAAAATAATAAAATAAAAATGATTCCTTACCAGCCAATAATATATAAGATAATGTTCTGTAGATTTAAAATTATATTTATAAATAATGACGTAGCAATCACCGTTAAAGAACTGGCCGTATTGAGCTCTTTCTACTGGCACCATGTCGAAATTATGCATTCGGAAAATCTGAAAATTAATGAGACATATACTTTAATTCTTTTAATCAAACTCCAACATCTTCCCTGAAGCTCTTACAATTTATTTACTACAAAAAAGTATATGATTTAAACGATGCGCTTTATACAAGAAAACATTAAAACAAACGGCACTTCCGCATTACAGACGGCGCCATTGTTAGGGGGTGACAACTCTAATTTCTTCTTGGTCAAATATCACAGCATATTTTTCCGAACACAAACATATTTGAAAACCAAAACATTTATTGCATAAAAACGTGTCAATATAATTGTAAAAACATTTATTTAAAACACTGCTTCAGAAAATATAATTTTAATAAAATATTTTTTAAATTAAAGTAACATTGGATTTTTTTAACAATTTAATGATTTAACACAAGAAACACAAGATTATAAATACAACAAACTAATGCCCTGCTCATTGGACAAAGCTGCCAGTGGTGCCAGTACTGCTTTAACTACTGAAACTTTGTTACTACCTCTGGTTGGCAGCTAATGAAAACAAAGTATAGGACATGTGTAATGTAGGGAAAATGGTTTGCTCAAATTTCTACTTATTTACTTAAAATTTTTGCAATCTATATAGCTCATCTCAAGTCTATAATTTCAAATTTGTATTTTTATACAGAAAAAAACTAGAAATATTATTACAAAATTATTAATTACTGCCTATTTACTTGCACCCTACATGAGAAAAGATAGAAAATGCAGCTTTCCAAAATGAACCCTCCCGATTGAAACCAAAATAAAAATTTGCCCCACTAAATACATACTACACATTGTTCTTAACGGCAAGTCAAGTTTTCTAAATGATAATGACTGACTAGCCCTGTCTCAAGAAACAATGCTATCCTCTGAAAGGATGCCTATACAACGATTGGGTTAATGGATAACATTCTGGTTTATGGAATTAAATATGTGCACTTTAAATCCTAGTGTATCTTCAATTTATACGTTTGGGAAAGATGATTCCACAATTTATGTTCAATTCGAATTTTTTTAGGATTGGTAATTTGTGTTATTTAACCTATTCGGACTACTGTCCTCATTTTGAGTGCCATTCTTAAACGTTTCGGCCGATGTAACCTCGGACTTTCTTCAGGTGCATTTTGGCACATTTGGCAATCTTTATGCCGGAATTTGGGAATGTATAGAGAATTTCGAACTGAACCTATAGGGGTAGATTTTTCTCATTCTACCAGCCAGTTCCAGATAGAAGTCTAAAGTCATTTTTATTTTAAGTTAATATCGCCTGTAGTGAAGATTGAACCTTCAACCTCTAGAAGAATGCCACTTTGAACTTAACAACTTAATCTTCTTCATTACGTTTCAAAGTGGTTGCATCAGCCATAGCGTTGTAAGAATAAGATCCAAGATGAGAACAGCAGTTCGAATAATTCAAAGAATAATTCAAAGAATACGATAAAGATTATGTTTTTGTATTGATTGGACTCCTCCAGTTTTAAGAGATAATAGATAAGTTCCAAAAAGCTTCTTGAGGAGTTTAAACACATGTAGCAGTCATCATAAAGACTATTTTCTCTTGTGGATTAATACCTTTTTGCTGACCGATGCGACGAAGCACTGACCAGTCAGCTAGTAGGGCGCATTAATGCTATATGTCCCTTAAGGAACTCATTACTCCTGTCATGAACTAACCAGCGTCTCAGAGGAATTCAGACCACTAAAGAAGACAGACCTCTCTCCTCTCACTTTCTGTCCACTGAATTCTCCCAGGCTGCGATTACTTAACTGAAGACAACCTGGGGACACTTCAAGTTTCTGCTTCCTGATTCGAGAACATTCTAGAATTTTCTATTCCTTTTCTTTTTTTCACCTCGGACACAGCCCTTCTTCTTTCAAAATAAACCTTTTTGTTATTTTGTTCTAAAAAGAGGTGTTGGTAATTAATCTGTGCTTCTGTATTGCAAATTAATCTTTTATTACGGACGTTGTGCACTCTCGCATAAAAAAACCTACCTAAACACACTTCTCTTGACTGACATTGCATAAACCCATTGTGTTTTTAGTATCATTGATTTTATTGCCAGCCATAGTATCAGTATTTAAAAAACTTTTCAGAAGTTTTCAACAAGTAACCAATAATTTGAAGGAAATCTATAATCAATAATTTCTAAAATAATCTATAATCAATAATTTCTAAAATAATCTATAATCAATAATTTCTAGGGATAATTAGTCAGAGGTTCCAGCAAATGATTTTAATGGCAAAAGAAAATATATATAAAAAAAGGTTTCGTTTCTTTCTCCCATAAAATAATACACTTTTTGTCAACCTCTCCAATGCTAAAAAAAAAAGCCTCCTTGATTGATCAGCAGACACCATATATTGTCTGGCTGAATGCAAAAAAAAAACAAACAAACAAAAAAACAAAAAAACAAACAAACAAAAAACAAAAACAAACAAACAAACAAAAAACAAAAAAACAAAAAACAAAAAAAACAAACAAACAAACAAAAACAAAAAAAACAAACAAACAAAAAACAAACAAACAAACAAAAAAAAAAACAAAAAAAACAAACAAACAAAAAAAACAAACAAAATAACAAACAAACAAACAAACAAAAAACAAAAAAAACGAACAAAAAAAACAAACAAACAAACAAACAAAAAACAAACAAACAAAAAACAAAAAAAACAAACAAACAAAAACAAAAAAACAAACAAAAAACAAAAAACAAAAAAACAAAAAAAAAACAAAAAACAAAAAACAAAAAAACAAAAAAAAAACAAAAAACAAAAAACAAATAAACAAACAAAAAACAAACAAAAACCAAACAAACAAAAAAAACTTATTCTCTCTTTTTTTTTAATAAAATGCTGCCCTGTGAACAAGTAAAAAAAAAAACAAAACATTATCTCTCCTTCATTTGAATGCAATTATCTAACTTTTAACATTAACGCCTATTTTTTGGACATAAAAAAACTTATTTTATTATAGTTGGACTTTTAAAGCCGCAGACAGAATTAGTTTTGCAAGGATTTTATTTTATTATTGTTTAATTCAATAATACAATACACATATTATCATTATTCGAATCTTGTGTGGTTTCTTTATCCGTTTCTTTCAGTATTATCCAACTTCGGCAAGTCAGAACTGAACCTCTCCTTTGGCAAATCATTTTAAAACATGGTAAAAGTACAGAATAGTGAACACCCAAGAACTCGTCTCTTCCAAGCTCTCATAGTTTCTAATGATTTATAAAAATAAAAATTGAAGCAGTATAAAATCTCTTACAAGTCATTTTCATACATTAAATCTTTGTGATTTTAACAGAGAATTTCATTTTCACGCATTTTATATAAATTATGTGCTGTTGTTTTATGGGGTTTAAGTGTTCTCGAGTGTTAACTATTCTGTACTTTTACATTTTAAATAATCAAGTCTAAAAATTCCAAATGGTACCTACTTGCCAAACTGTCACAAAAACACTCGACTAGCTGCAACCACTATATACTCTCTCCCACTCTCCTTCCTCCCATTCTCTAACTGTGTCTAAATCTAAATGCAGATTCCATGAACAAAGCTTATTTTCCAGAAGTGCTAACCTGTGGAACATTATTTTGCTGGCCTGCCTCCTGGTTGAATGCAACATGGTAACCTTCAAATCCAATGTAAACAAGTTCTTGTTGAGCCGTCCCCATAAATAATCAAATTCTACCCAATTTACACCATTAATGATTACTTCCCTACCGTCTTACATTCATTAACTCTTATTCTCGAGTGGCTTCGGACCTTGATAAGTGATAACTCCCAAGTAGAAAAAATGTTTTTTTGTCTATTCTGTCTTCTCAACATATCCTCACCTCCACTTCCCCTTGACCATCGTCCACCATTCTCATTTCAGCAGCCAGTTTTCGGTTTTGGTGTAGTGATTTCACATCGAAATTTGTCTGTACAGTTGCTGAAAAAAAAAAAACACACAAAAAAAACAGAAACACAAATAAAAAATATGTACATGAAATAAAAAGGAATTCGCTGTTTGCAATATTTGATAATAAATTAAAATTTAACGGTTACAAAGACCAAACGAGTGTGAAATTGTTTTTAATGAATATTGTCAGTTATTAAAAACTAGCAGTACCCCTTAACCGGTGTTGCCCGGTGGAAGCGTACCCCCTCAAAAACATTTAAAGTATGGCTGTTGTTGTCGTTGTTGCTACTGCTTCCCAACCTCAACCTCTACATGTTATGAACCGCTTTCGGAATAGACACTTCTAACTCCTCATTGTAAGGCAGTCTGGGTGGAGAGAGGTGAAAAAACCCCCCATCCATTTAGCCGATGAAGCTGTGGTATGTTGATTGGTTACTTACCAGCCTCTGCGGCTAAAAGTAGTTTGTTTCTAAGTTTTATTAAGGAGCAGAAATTTATATAAGAACGAAAACATGGAATCCTATCCTAAGAAAATGAAACAAAACTTCTTTGGTATATTTATCATTTATTATTTGTTTTATTAATTACTGCAGTACTTGGTTTCAAATATTTCACTTACCATTTAACCAAAACAAAAATAAAAAAATAAAACCAAAATAAAAATAAAAATAAACCCCCCCAAAAAAACAAATAAAAGAAAACATTCCAAAAACAAATGAATTGTTATTTCGATACAAAAAGAAAACAAATAAAAAGGGGGGGGGGGAATAATGAAACTGCTTGAATTCGATAAAAAAAATAGGAGAAAAAGAAGAGAAACACAAAATGTTATACGTATTTATCGCAAGGGATAACCCTGTTTAAATGTTAAAACTTCAAACCAAAAAAAAAAAAAAATTAATCTGTTACATGGGGGAAAACGTGAAACCCATAGGTTGCGACGTGACTCCATTATCCACTGCTCCAGCAGACGGCATCGAAATGACATTGTATTTTTGTTCTCTTTAAACCAAATAACAGGGATGGTAATGAAATCCGTCAGTCAGTCCGTGATGATGATTTTCTTTCTCTTTCTGCCGTTAGAATGATGCTCTCTCTCTCTCTCTCTCTCTCTCTATATATATATATATATATATATATATATATATATATATATGTCTGTCAGACTCTCTCTTTCACTGTCTCTCTCTGTCTCTTTCTCTCTCTCATTTCAATACACTGTTCGAATGTAAACAAAGATATAACTCGCTCTGACTCTGTCTGTGTCTATCTCTGTCTCTCTCTCTCATTCTCTCTCTTCTTCTTCCAAACACATTTAGAGATAGAGAGAGAAGGAGAGAAGGATAGAGTGAGAGAGGGAGTGAGAAGCAAATACTTCTATGCTGTTCAGTAATCGCTTTATTTAATGTAAAACGGCGGCCTCCTGTATCGGTGGATGCCATGCTGGATAATGGCTTGCACATTTTTTTTAGTTTACAGAATTGTAATCTGGAATAAGGGATCGATCTGATCTAAGCCAATCAGAATAGCAGGAATGTTATAATGGAGAATTTATTATTTTTCGAATCGATGGACTGGATTTTAACGTTTGGGCTATTAGTTTGTGAATTAGTTATGAAGGGTGTAACCACAATATCCATACAATGTGTATAAATCCCTGTGGTGTTTCTGGGGATCAGTAGGAGGACTCCAGAAATAGGGGAAAATCGGGACTACTTCCTCTGTAGGTTAATGGGATAGTGATGGTGTAGCTTCTCAGATAGAATCTAGGATTTTATTTGAACACCTGGATGTGTCAGAAAAGTCTTTATAAAGTTACATAAGATAGTGGTTAATAGACTAGACATAAGAAATTTGCATGTGGCATCTGTTGTTGTAAACCTACGGTATTTTGATCCAGAGGGGGAAAAACTGCAACGTTTTTATTATATATATATATATATATATATATATATATATATATATATATATATATATATATATATATATATATATATATATATATATATAGGGATAAAATTGAACTTTATTATCGAGTGTTTCAAACAGTGAATTCCTTTTTAATAAAAAGGAATTCACTGTTTGAAACACACGCATTCAACAGACGTCAAAAACTGTAATCGGACGTATAACTATCATTTTGACTTCAAACATCTCAAGTCATGCCAGGGATTATCACCACCATGGCATATATGAGGAGGAAAATGAAAACGAAAAAAAAAAACAAAAAAAACAAACAAACAAAAGAACAAATTGTCCAATTTCCTGAAGATGAATATTTTATTAGTTGAAACTTTGAAAAATAAAAAGTTTTATTTTAATAAATAGCAATATTTATAAAAAACAATTTCACACTCGTCTGATCTTTCTAACCGTTAAATCTTCAAATATGTAGATAAAATATTTTATGAGACTAAAAGATGTGCAGTTTAAAACACCTTTTAATTATCAAGAAAAACTTGAACACTTTTAAATTCCCTTAACAAACCTAAACGTGCATAATTTGGATTCTTCGGACTACTATTCTCATCTTGGGTGTTATTTTCACAATATTTCAGCCGATTTAAGCTCCGACCTTCCTCAAATATATCTTGTCGAACTCAGGAATCTTTATGGCGAACTGAGGAATCTTTATGGCGAACTCAGGAATCTTTATGGCGAACCAAGGAATCTGCACACAATTTCGAACGGAATTCTTTATTTAATCTGCAGGGATAACATGCTCTCGTTCTGTCAGCCATGACCAGGTAGAAACTTAAGTAATTAGCAATTGTATTCTTAGCATCGCTCACACTGAGGATAACCGAATTTGACAGAAAGATTCTCGAGTTTAATAAGTATACACCGAAAGAAGCCCGACACATTGCGAAAATAATACTCAAGATGAGAACCATAGTCTGGATAATATAATACAAATTATCAATCCCCATCTAAAAAAAATTAGAAACATAATTTATGTTGCGTCGTACCCTTTCCTATTTACTTGCCTCCCCACGAGGTCAGACATGATGTTGGTTTTAATGTGGGAAAATCTAGCCCTCACCTCTAGAGGAACACGTTCTTATTCTATGTTTAAAAGTAGTTTTTATATTTTTATTTCTTTATTTATTATAAACTAGCTGGCCCCACCCTCCTTTTAATTAATACAGAAACTGAGACATATTGCATGCGAGTATTATGTTTTTTTTTTTGTTCTAAATAGTTCACTTCTTATAAGCAAACAAAAATAAAAATACTCCAGCTGAAATCGAAACCAAAACCTAAAGACGGTGAGTCAAGTAGGATAACCATTAGACCAGCTTGACACGTATTTGCAAAGTGTTTTTAAACCTAGTTATACTTGATCTAAGTAATCTGCAATGTGAACTATTCACGCATGCGCATTCTTGAAATAGTTAGCAAACAGACAAAAAACCTCAATGACTCCCATGTACCAATTTTGACTCCTTAAAAGCCCTTTTCCGGATGAGAAGCATTTAGCTTCGAAATGCTATGGCCTAAAGAGGTTTTTCTTGATTTTCTCCTTAACTTTTCCTTATTGTCCTGATGATAAAATAAAGTTATACATAACTTTTATTCCTCATCTTTCATCATCTTTGATTTAATATATATATATATATATATATATATATATATATAAAATAAAAATTACAGTTAAGTTTACCAAAATGATCCAAGATGGCAAAACTAAAGTAAATTATAAATAATTAAACAATTAATATTTATAAAGTAATCTCAACCAAATGTAAAAGCTTTTCAAAGTGTTTTTAAACATGTTTGATTAACTAGTTGTTCTTATATATATATATATATATATATATATATATATATATATATATATATATATATATATATATATATGTATAGATATATATATATATATATATATATATATATATATATGTATAGATATATATATATATATGTATGTGTGTATGCTAGGATAGTGACCTTACATTGCCCTGGATTGAATGATGATCAACGAATGTTCTCCAATCCCATAATTTTATTGCCATCGAAATCCGTGAAATCGCCCAATTTTCAATCAAATCGATTGATTGCCTGCTTTAGTTGGGGACCCATCGCGGTGCAGCGAGAGAGGGGGGAGCTCACATGCCTCTCGCTATGACTGATTTCACAATGCATTGTAGTCTACATTGCACTGTAGAGAACTTGCTGCTGATTTTTACAAAATATTAAAATTATTTTTATATATACTGGCTTGAATTAAAGTTTTAAATGCAAAAAGTCAAATATCATACTCCAATCGTGCTTTAAATAGAAACATTCATTTCGACCGCGCTCCTGTCATATCAAAGAACCTACTGTTGATTTTACATATCGAGCCTTTTGGCTTGTGTTGTAATAAAACTTCTCAAATGCACTTGTGATGTTAGGTTGTGTATGGTGTTAACTTCGGTCTAAATCACCTGTTCCGTCTCTCATTGGATTATTTTGATTATCGATTATCAATACTTATCAAAGATATTATGATACAAAACCTATCTAAGGACACTGCCAGGCACATGAAGTCCCTTTGTGTGAAATTTCATAAAAATTGGGCCAGCCGTTTTCGTACATACGGAACGAACTCACAGACACACAAATTTCCTTATATATATATTTTTTTTTTTTTCCTGTAAAGTTTGATTAAGTTATTAGATCGTTGATACAATTCGGTAACCGAAACATGTGTAACTAAGCAGATAAAACGGTAATAAAAGATATATATATATATATATATATATATATATTTGTTCTACAATAGTATTGAGCACTCTCTTCAGGTTTTTAGTGATTACCATTTGAGATATTATATATATATATATATATATATATAAAATATATTTGTAGTCATCGACATACATTCCTGTTTCGTTGTATCACAACTCATCAGTGCCGCTAGACTAGCACCAATCCCAAGCCGAGGATCGAACCTAGAACCATCGTGATGACAGTCGGCAGTTCTACCCCTTGACCACGGAAGCAGCGCCCGCAACTAATCTGTCCGAATGTCTATTTAAATAAACATCCGTCTGCCACTTGTAAAGTGCTCAAACGTTTGTTTGTAAACAAACCGCGAGCTTCGCATTTTTCAGCCTAATTAAGTAGCGAGTGAGATTGTTTACGACAATGCTCAACCCAAAGAGGGGGCTTTATAAAATATATTTGTATTTATATATAACATCTCCCCCATTATATATATATATATATATATATATATATATATATATATATATATATATATATATATATATATATATGTAACATCTCCCCCATTAACAAGGAAAACGATAAAGATATCTTTGGTGGATGTTTTTTTAGATTGAAAGAAAAAAATGAAATAAGGGTTGTTCTTACCGATGCGGTTCTTGGAAGAAATGCTTTGTTCAATCCAATTATGGAAAAGGTACTTAAATTCTTCCAATTCTGCCCCTTCGACCACTCGGATAATTCTACACAAGTCAGCCTCTTTCTTCTTAGCAAAACCCTGAAAAATATTTCAGTACATTTTTTTTTACAAACATTCAAAGTAACATTTTCAAATATTACAACCGTATTTACATTATTTTCACCGAAATGAATTCTAAAATCATAATAGTTTGGCTGTGATAATTTCATTGGGGATTGGAGTCGATTCTATAAAACTGATTTTCATGGGACAGTTGTTGCATCTGATAACATTTGATTTTGATGTCTATATATGCATTTTATTCTGTGACGTAACGTTCTCGCTTAAATATTGATACAACATTAACTCGGCGCGTGAGTCTTCAATATGCATACGTACTTAAATGACGAAACTCACAACTACATTACAATTCGAACTTAGGACAACCTCTATGCTAGACAAATGGTAGGTTTTCAGCAGATCCTTAAACCTAAAGTGTTGGGCTTAGTTAGAATCTATGTTTCCGGTCCATTTAATCATTTATCCGTCGTTGTATAGCAATTAGAGGAGAGAAAAGCAAATGAAGGCTCATCATTCACTGTCCTATAACATGTGTTGCTTCAAATAAAATTCTGAGCTGATACCTTCTACTTCCGGATTAAGTTGCATAGCAATTTTGCAAGAAGCAACACATTATTTTATTTACCTCCTCTTCAGAAACTGAGACACAAGGTCAGTTGTAGGTTTGATGAATGTGTTTCTATAGAACAAACTCGATTCAAACTTGGCACACCCAGGTCAAATTCCAATCCAGTTTTCTCCACAGAAAAACTTTCCTACAACCTACACTTGACCTTGTGTCTCATCTTCTGGAGAAAATGTAAAACTAAAACCAATTTACCAAATCTGATTTTAATATTTTGTTTCTGTTAGCCATGAAACACTTCTCTTCTTAAAGAACTATTTTTAGTTGCAGCTTTAGTTAGCTGAGTGCTGTCTGTTTCATTGAAACTGATTGCAACAAATCAATTTCTTGTCTTTTTTGCATTATTGTCACGAAAAGCATTTTTATATATACAGGGTGGGACAATAAATTTGTCACTTTACAACACTACAGCTTCATTCTAAAGCTTTTATTGAAAAAATCAATTCAGGTAACTTGATTATGTAGTAGAGCTGATATCTATTCAATGTAGCTGTCTTTAGCCGCAATCACTGCCTCGATAAGGGTCTGTAACTGAGAACATGTCTTTTCCAAAAGCGCCAGCAGGAGCTCGGCGGATGGTAGTGATCAGGCTTGCTTTGGTATTCTGGGAGGTCATGTTGGTGATGTTCTAGACGTATGACCAAACGAAAAAGTCCAGCAGGTTTAGCAGGGTAGGATGGGGTTAGTGAGAGAAGGGTAAACAGTTGTAGCATTCCTTCTCAAGCCAAGCCTGAGTCTCTTTGAACTTGTGGGCCGGCGCTGAGTCCTGCTGCCACATCCATGGTCTGCCAGAGGCCACCTAATTGCACCCTTGGATCACCACACTCTTCAGCACATCCAGGTACACTTTGGTGTTGACTTTCAAGCCGACTTCAAAGATGTGAGGTGGCATGATGTGGCCCTCACTTGAAATCCCACCAAAGACCATAACCGTGGCCAGAAACTTCATTGAGCTGTGCCATCAAGCATTGAACCATCTGGATTTGCATTTTGAGGTTGCTGGCAATGGTCCTGTTGTCATACCTTGGATCGGTAGAGATCATGAGTTGTACAACTGCACATCTCCGATCTTGCTCGTTGAACATTGTGTCATTTTCAGACATGATAGAAGGCTCGTGGGATTTGTACACAACTGGCCAATTAGTAGATGATGTGCAAAAAAAAAAAAAAAAACAACAAAAAAACGGTTTTCATCAAATGGAAATGGAATCATCTCGTCTTTTCTAGTGCGACAATTTTATCGTTCCACCCTGTACTTTGATAGATATTATTAAAAAAGCATTTTTTGAGTCATGAAAAAAATAAGAAGTGGAACCCAGGATCTTAATAAAGCAATGAATTAACTAACTGGGGGAAAAAAAATACAACGTTAAAAAATTATATAAAGTTAAGTATGTGGTATTTTTTTGATTTTGTTACCACTAATCAAGGCAAAAGGTCGCTCGAGGATAAGAGTTAATGAGTGCAAGCTGACCGACGAAACAATACCGTGATGATTGATCAGAATTTGATTATTTAATAGGATGGCTCAACAAAAATTTGTTTACATTCGATTTGAACACCACCATGTTATAGTCAGCTGGGAAGCAATCCCACAGTATTGTATTCTACAGACGTGTAGTTCTAGGAGAGACACTTTTTTGTTGAATTTCCGTTTAGACACAGATAGAGAGCAAGGATAAATTGTTGATAGAGGTTATAGCTAGATGAGTGTTAGTTGTAAATGTTTTACAGGTGCAGAACATAGATTGAAGCTCAGTCGAGCATCTGCTATGAAAATAACGATAGGGCAGATAAAGACTCGCAAAATGTGGAAAAGAGATAGTAATGAGGAGAAAGTGATAACATTCCACTAGATTTCGAAGTTGGTTTTGTATCCTGTCAAGAAAGAGTGCTCTGAGCAGTTCCTCCCCAGATGTTGAAACAGTACTCCATCTTAGGATGTATTTGTTTCTTATACAGGTGGAGGATTGCATTGGGACTGTGATACCTTTTGGCACGGTAGAATGATCTAACCATTTTTTCAGCGACCTTGGCAATGGATTTAATTTGAGGTCAATGGTGAAGGTCAATTCTATCAAAGCAGGTTGCTTCCTCAAAACGAGAGCCATTCATTTCAATTGGGGCCAAGCATTAGTGATGAAAGGATAGAAGCAGTTTGGTTTTGGTTTAGTTCTGAGACGTTACACCAGGAAATGCCGATGGGGTTTCTCAGGCAATTTTTAAAAGTTTAGAGTGTTCCAATTCTTGTTATTTGAATTCATCAGACTACTGCTCTCATTTTCACAATGTTTCGGTCGATTTAACCTTCGACATTTTTCAGATATCTTGTCGAACTCAGGAATTTTTTAACGGAACCCCTTCATGGGGGTAGCATGCTTTTGTTCCATCAGTCATAACAGGATAGAGGTCCTAAGTAATTCACTATTGTATTTTTCAGTCACCCACACAACGATATAACATACGCCGACTTGGTGCCATTTATAAACACACGACCATATAATATGATAACTTACCATTGCATTATTCATCGCTTCTCGACGTTCTTGCTTTGATGCCAATCTGCCAACCCAAATCCAAATGTTGTTTGGTGTGTAAATGATGTAAACATCCTGTAAAACAAAAAAGAAAATATAAAAAGTTGTTGCGTCATTTTATGTCGAAACTGTCTCAGCTTGTTCTAGTTGCATTTACTAAGTGCTGTTCTATTTCAATTAATCTATAGTTCGTTGAGGTCATTGGCTCCGGATTTTTATTCTGGGACCCCAAAATCAAATGAGATTAGATCATGCCTGTAATAATCCGGTTCCTGTTGATTTTGCGGTGGGAGTTAAGTTTTGTGCAGTTCTAGGAGGTCCCCCTCCCAGACTTTGCCTTCTCTTTTTGGGAAGGGGTAAGTTTATTGTTAATCGCATAAGGCACCTCCACCAGAGAATGCTGATGGGGCTGCCCAGGCACTTTTTGGAGGTGAAAATGCCCCTCCTCTGAGGCGCTGACTTCCAATCCCACTTTCCGACTCTGGTTTCTAAGTTCTTGCAGTGGGAGAGAACTAAAAACCCATATATGGTTATGTCGGTTGGTTTCAGCATTCAAGTGTGTCACCATGTTTGACAACATCGTCGCACCCAACATTGTTTCTATGATTCTTCTTCTGCTTCATCTTCTGGCTGTGCCATCATCTCTCACATTAGTGGCTGCTGAGGTACGCACAGTGGATCACAAGTACAGGGTGTCCCAAAATGACCCGACACGTTTGTGTCAAAAGAAAAAAAAAATTAAATAGCAAATAATTTTTTTTTTAAATCTACGTAGAATGCCATTAAATTTAATTTTTATCTAATTGAATAAAATGGCATTGTACGTACATCAAAACAAAAAAAAAATTTTTTTATTTGTTATTTAATTTTTTTTTTTTTTTACCTACAAATGTGTCTGATCATTTTGGAACACCCTGTTCTTGTTAGCCACTGTGCATTTATGCATTTGTTTTAAGGAAATGTTCCCATATCAATTCTTTTCTTGCATTTTCACCCTAAAACAGCACCAAGTCACTTTGATGTAGGGGTTACTATCTGGAACATAAATTGCAGGGATACTATGTAGGGAGTTGAAAAGCAAGATGTTTGTTTACATTACATTTGAACTTCTGCATGTCAGTATAGTCAGGGAAGCAAGAACCTGAAAGGGAATTCCAAAGTCTAGCAGTTCTTGGAAAGAAACTATTAGATTAGAAGGCTTTCTGGCATCTGGGAATCTCTACTGTGTAGGGGTGGGATTTTGCTGCTTGTCGGGGTTGTCAGGGGTTATTTATGTCGAGGGAGTACAAGGGCTTGTAGTTCATCAGAGCACCTACCATTAAAATAATACTTGTAAAACAGGCAGAGAGATACAACATTTTGTCGATGGGACAGTGGTTGAAGCCTAGCTGATAGCGTGGGATCTATTAGGTTGGCGACTCTCTTTTGAACCCTGTTCATGAGTGAGAGATTAATAGCAGATACACGAACCCAAATGTGACAACAATACTCCATACATTGTCGAATGGTGGCCTTGTAGAGGTAGGCATAAATAACTTTTTAGCACAGTAGAGAGAGAGAGAGAGAGAGAGAGAGAGAGAGAGAGAGAGAGAGAGAGTCCACCTTCTTTGCAGCAGCCTTGGCAATGCCCTCAATGTATCTGTTCCAACTCATGTTCCCTGTGAACGTTAAGCCGAGGAGTTTGAACAAAGAACTTTCCGGTAATGTATCATTAGCCATAGCTATTGGTGATTGATTTGATTTCTTTGCGTGGGGATATTGGTTGGGTCGAAAGAACGCCTGATCTAAATCCCTGCGATTTTTTTTCTTGTAGGGATATTTGAAGTTACCCTCGATCTCTTGAAGAATTAAAACGAGCTATTTGTTCTGAAATTGCTGCTATTCTACTCGAAATGATTCATCAAGTTATTGAAAACTTTCATGAACGTCTACAAGCGTGTGTTAGCACCGATGGGAAACATTTGGCCGATTTAATATTTAAGACTGTGTGAAATAAAATGGCATTTTACGTACATTTTAAAAAATATTTTCTTTAATGAATTGGTATTTACTTTTTTTGATCAACAAATGTGCTAGATCATTTCGGGACATTCTGTATAAATGGAAATAAATAAAACAACACAAACTCCGACATATTCTCCAACATATCAGTTAAACTTTTCATGTGTGTGTGGCAACATCAATCTTTTACACGCTAACGTCCACATCTTAGTAGTCGTCCACTGAGGCGTCTTGGTCGTCGGTTGATGAATTCATTGTCTCATACGACCTGGGTTCTACTATGTTCAACTCGCAACTGTCCTCAGCGACTTTCTTTAATCAGAAGAAAGAGAGTCATCTTCCATCATAATAATTCACGTTATCGCACAGCACTACTGACCAAATATCTCCTGGGAGAATTTAGTTGGAAAATCTTGCCCCATCCTGCATATTCTACTGACCTAGCTCCCTCGAATTATCACTTATTTCGAGGATTACAAAACCATTTTGATGGCCTTAGGTTAACGGTTAACACCATGAGAGAAGATCGAACACAAGTTAGATTCATTCTCCACGTTTTGTGGGCTGATCCTAGTGTTCCTATATTTATTGGTATTACAGTATTTTTTTTTATGTTTCATATTCCCTTCAGTTTTCTGGTCCCATCCATGTATTTGTTTCGTTTTCCTGGCTCCTTTAGTCGAGAAATCAAGAATTTTGAAGTTCTTTCTCCATTTTACTAACATGTCTGGTTTTCTGACTTGGATGCGTTTGTCTGTTTGCATTTCCATGTCCCATAAGATTTTGCCCCTTTCCTTTTCTAATATTGGCTTTGGTTTATACTTATAACATTTGTTAATATTTTCAAAATTCAGTCGTTTGCATTGTTCCCATGGCACTATTTTTTCCAACCCAGTCATGTCTATTTTTATATTCTTTTTGGACTAGATTTCTGCATTCACTTACGATGTGGTTTACTGTTTCGTCTCTTTGATCACCGAGTCTACCTTTACTGTTTCCTGCGTTTTGTTTATCTTGGTAATTGCAAATATAAGGCGCACTTGAACGATAGTCGCCATAATTACAGGAAGGGGGCCTGTTGAGCGTCGACAAACAAAACAAGATCTAAAAATTGTAACAATATTATTTAGTTTGGTGTTGATTTTAGCGATGGTAAAGTTTCCAAAAGAAGAAGAAGAAGAAGAAGAAGAAGAAGAAGAAGAAGAAGAAATCTATTAAAAATGACCTTCAATATATTTAGGAAATTTAAGATGACTAAAACAAAACAAAAAAACTATTAGACTTTTAAGTTAAGATAAAACACGTTTCCTTATTTTACATCGCTTTATCTAAAAACACTTTATGTTAAAAATAATACGAAACTGTGCCATCAGGTGGGTGTAAGCAACTTCCTGAAGGAGAGAAAGAAGAAGAAAGCTACGAGAAATCAATCTTCAATACATTTAAAGATAAAGCAGTTTCTAAATTTTGGAGATAACAGGGTCAGAATGTGGGTCGATTACGTAAATCGGTTAACGGGAAAATTCATAAAAAGCAATCATAAACAAGTCAAGAGAGGGAGAGAGAGGTGACAGCAGAAAAGAACAGACGACGCTCAACTGCTTGTTACGGTCGCAACCACACCCTTCCCGCCACCCTCTCCTTCCTTCACCGCCGTATTGATGTGTATATGTTGTTATTAAATAAATCAAATTGTTTTATAACAAAGCGTCTCGTTATTCATAGATAGATGAACAGCGGTGATTCCATTCACTAGACGAGTTACAACAACATATGCATATATGCACAAACAAACTATCTCTCTATCGAGATATGGAAAAATCTCGGATAGCTAGAATATAGACGGTGCTAACAAAATAGACGTCACGGCCATATCACCCAGTATATAACAATAGTCACAAATAGTAACCTTTTTTTTTATTATTCAAGTGGCAATATGCCTTATTAGGGATGAACGTGAATAAAAAAGAAAATAAAAAAAAGCGAGATCTGAATGATACGTTTAACAGATCAAAGGACGAAACATTGTATACATGAAACAAAAGATGATGTCTTACTTTGGAATTAAGGTCTCCGCAAACCAAAGGTCCCGATTTAATTTCAGAAACCTTTAATGTACCTCCTTCATCTGTGCACCTGAAATAATTAAAAAATCACTGATTTAATTTACAAGCTTAGACATGTCGCGGTTTCAAAATCACCGTCTCCATTTTTCTTTGTTTTCTTTGTTCGTCACCCCCGCTGTTTCTCTTCACTGCCTCTTCCCAAAGGATGTGATCGGCTTACACGAGTGAAATGCCTGAACATATCCGGGCTTAGTGAATTCATTCACCTACCCTTTCTCTTTTCATCATCAATGTCGTTACGCACGTCGGAATTTAAATATATCAACAAAACGCCAACACAACAGGCAAGTGAGTTTTTACCTTTCAGACGAAATTAATTTAAATGGAATCAACAAACTCACAATCTACTTTTGATTGCATAAATTTCATTCTAGAATTAATTAGAGTTGTTTGTTTGTTTCATTAGGAGCGACATCACTTACATCACGCTGGCCAAAACGACCTGTATTTATTTGTCCAGCGTGATGTTAGTGATGTCGCTCCCAATGAAACAAACAAACGACTCTAATTAATTCTAGAACGAAAGCACAAAGCACAAACGCGTGGCCGCTTACTTCTTTGATGAATATCACAACAGTAGCTGAAAATGCCCATATGCAAATTAGGAAGTGTGTATGAGCTTGCATGACAAGAAAAAGAAACAAAGGACACAACTTGGTAAGGAGAAGCAAAGTCTGCCAGAGAAGATGGACGTGTAAAGTTGAAGTCGAGAAATAACTGTCTAATGCCAACGTGAGGTGGGAGGAAAAAAGTGTTAGGTGGACATGTGGCCCAGGAGAGACTTTTAAGCTGGTGTTAAGACGGCAGGGTTTTGTTAATCTCATGGCAGATGAAATGAACAGTTAGTAAAAAAAACAAAAAGCAGGCATTGTTTGGAAATTAATGGTAATAAATGTCTGAGTCGGATTTATTTATTTTTGTTTGTTCCTGCGACGTTACATGCTTATATCTTCAAATATTTATTCACAGTATTTGGTTTGCTTGTTTTGTAAAGGAAATTGTTTTTGTTTATGGCACTATAAAACATAATTAAGTTTTACAAAGGGAAAGGAAAAAACAACATTAATGTTTGGTGCATTTTAGGTCAAGAAGCCAATATCTTCAGACAGCCTGATCTGGTAGCACTAGAAGAACAATAATCAAAATACGAAAAATCTATGATGGGGTAACTGGGTTAAAACAATAATCAAAATACGAAAAATCTATGATGGGGTAACTGGGTTAAAAAAAAAAACAACAAAAAAATATATTAAAAACTTCAAATTTTTTTCTTAAAGAAACAAATAAAAAAAAGATGGTTTCAAATTTCTACACCAGCAACTATGAACTTATTCGTACTCACACGTAGAGTTTGAGTGTCTTTTCTGCATTTTTATTGGCTATGTCGTCATTCAGTGCTTCATGTTTATTGAGGTTTTTCATTGCTACTGGTATCGGCTTGTTGAAAAGCTGAAAAGTAGATTGATGAGTTTAAGTAAAAAGAAACACAAAACTATTGTTTACTAAAAAATGTTTTAAAATATTTTCAAAGCGAAACTATTGTTATGTTGTCTTAAAAAGGCTGTTCATATCATTGGTAACAGAATTGCCATAGTAATGGCATGATTCCTGCCTTAGGACCATTTTGAATCCACCAACATCAATTAAAGTTATCTTATAGCTAAAAACGAATAAGATATATACATATTCGAGCATACATATAAAAATGGAAATACAGTGTTCAATATTTACTGTTATATCTTTCTATTATTATCTACCGTATATTTTGGCATATAAGGCGACCATCTGATAAGACGAGGTAAAAAATTGGAGCAAAGTTTTGTAAATTTATCATCTCTATATATAAAAGCGAAAATGTGTGTTTGTGTGTGTGTGTGTGTGTGTGTGTGTGTGTGTGTGTGCGCACGCGCATTTTTCTGTATGCCTGCCAAAGGCGTTTTTCGCCAGGTTTCTCGGTTGGCTCACTCCTTCTTAAAACTTTTTATATGCTATCTAAATCATAATATCTACGACTTAAGAACAGGGGTCGTGGCTTTCTTTAAATTGCCCGACTTTTACATGCTATTTTCGTCTTTGTTACGCTTTTCAGTATAAAAAAGCGAATGATGGGGCGGGGGAAACAGAAACTGGCTTGCAGCGCAAAACTAGGTCAAACATCACGGAACTTAACTTTCTCGCACCTGTCAATTTCACTTTATAAACGTTAACTTAAGATGCTTATCGTTTCCTCTCCCCTCGTGGCCGAGATGGTTAGGTCTGAGGGGATTTTCCATTTCGTTTCCACCTTCGCGTCAAAGGTTCGGGGTTCAAGCCTACCTTCCTACTAAAACTTTTTTTTTTCTTTTACACCTCGAAACACCCGGCCAACGTTTGTTTTTTTAAACAGGGTTGTTTTTATCTCCTCCCCAAGATGTGATCGGTTTTTGGTCAGAAATTTGGCGATTAAGGGGTCAAAGTCCAACGATTTGACCTTTGAAAACTCTACCAAACTCCTCCGACAATTTTGGGTCTACACACTTGAAATTTTAGATATAGATTCCTTGGACATGGATCTAACTTAATAACTTGAGTTGAGCTCAAAACAATAAATTTTAAGGGGTCATAATAGGGGTCAAAGTTAAAAAAAATTGACCAATTTTTTTTTTTTTGCTCAACATACACCTCCAAATACCCGAGCAACGCCGGGAACCCATGCTAGTATATCTATAAAAGTGAAAGTGTCTGTGTGTGTGTGTCTGTGTACATTTCCATACGCAATAACTCTGTCAATTTTTAGTCTACAGACTCGAAATTTGATAGACAGGGTACTGAGATTTGAGAAAATCGATATGACCGGATTCGGCCAGAAATATGGCTGTTAAGGGGTCAAAGTTCAACGATTTGACTTTTGAGAACTCTACCAAACTCCTCCGACAATTTTTGGTCTAAACACTTGAAATTTTAGATATAGGTTCCTTGGACATGGATCTAACGTAATAATGTGATTTGAGCCCAAAACAATAAACGTTAAGGGGTCATAATAGGGGTCAAATTAAAAAAAAATTGACCGTTTTTTTGTCTGTTTCTTTTTTTTGCTCAGCATACACCTCCAAACACCCGGGCAACGCCGGGCCGAAATGCTAGTATATATATAAAATGGGTTGAGAAATCCCAACGGGAGAAAGATTATATTTAAATAAGGGGGTCACCGACAATATGTAATTTTTAATATCATTTTATTATTCCGTGTTTAAATACTTTCTGAAGAGGACGCTTCACAGAACGTCTGAAACGCGTAAAAAATATTTCAATGATTTAAAAACTTTATAACAATGATCTAAACATATTCTTTAATGAAAAATCAAAACACGGAATAATAAAATAATGTTAAAAAATACACATTGTTGGTGACTCCCCCCTCATTTATCTTCTCTTCTATCTATCTATCTTCTATATAAATAAAATGAACTCATTTTTTCTCGTCGGATTTTGACATTAATAGGATTAAAAATCAAGATATTTCATGCAAATATAATATGCACAAACGGCAGAACAATATCTGAGGTGTGTTATAGGCTTATTATTTCTCAAATTCCTCGATAATCTTAGATTTCTATACTTTTTCTGCTGAGAAGTCACGGCCAAAATCGGTTAAGATCAATGGAAGTGGTAAAATATTTTCTCTCTAATAAATTCCTCCTCCCCCTGCCACCACTTAACACCGTTTGGGGATCGTTCACAAGGAACAGTTGAGAAGAGAACACCGGTTTGGCTTCGTAGTTCTTTCATGTGAAGTTATTTAAAATCACTAAACTAAGCTGCAGTGCTCTGTGGCGTAGTGGTTAGCGTGCTGGACAATTCACATTATATTTTCACGTTCGCGCCGACCTACCGTAGTCGTTTTTTTTTTTTTTTTTTTTTTTCTAAACAACTGGAATGGACTTTTCTTGGTGGCCGAACTGTTAACGTTGCAGATGTTTTTTTTTTTTTTTCACACTTTATTTTCCTACTTTTACTCATGACTCCGGTTTTGATCCTTCCTACTTACCTACCATAACATTTTTTAAAACTCCCCCCCCCGTCCCGGAAACAAACACTCGGGCAACGCCGGGTACCCCCGCTAGTATATATATATATATATATATATATATATATATATATATATATATATATATATATTTTTTTTCATTTTGCTATTGGTATTAACCTTGAGAGGTCAACCCTGGTGGAGAGAGTAAAGAATGCATTAATTACAATACCTCTCCACAGGACAGAGTTAGACACCAGGGTCGTTTTTTAATGTGGAGAAAAGGAACAAAAATAAAAATTGTCTCAGTCGTGAAGGATTTCTCCTCCACTGACAGAGAACAAAAAATTGAAGTGCAGCATCTGAAGAACAGGTATTTATTTGCTCCCCCACCGAGCACATTGGGTACAAGGCCGATTTTTAAAGTGAGGAGTGAAGGGGAAATGGGGTCCAACTCCCCGGGGAGTAGGGGAGCTGGATAGTGACAATTGGTATGAAGGGTTGCCCCTACATTGACCAAGGTCTTATCTGTGGGGTTTCCCCCACATATGGTCTTTGCTTGCAGTAGGTATTTATTTGCTCCCCCACCGAGCAAATTAGACACAAGGCCGATTTTTAATGTGAGGAGTGAAGGGAGGAGGAAGGGAAAAAGGGGACCAGCTCCCGAGAGGTGGGAAATGGGAGCTGGTTAAAGGTCAGGCATGTGGGGTTGCCCCCACATCTGGTTTTTGCTTTCAGTATCTGCCGGAACAGATACTACACTTTGAGATATTAAATCATGTTAAAAAATACAGTCAAAATCAAAGATGAACAAAAAACTTAGGCACATGGCCAACTCAAAAGGGGGGATTTTGGGGGTCGTTGGTCATCCTTGTCACTCCAGAACTAAACAAAGTCAAAACTTTCTTCCAGCTAGTATCTTCTTTCACCATAATACCGCATTCACCCTTTCATATTTGGGGACGTCCTACTTAACTCCCAATTTTTAAAACATTTTTTATTGACGTGTAAAAACAAAAAAGATAACAATAAAATGGTACAATAATTCATTTGTGTCAAGGGCGGGGGAAGAAAAAACAAAAGGTGATTAGTAGGACCCTCCCAACCCCGTCTAGTTGATAAACTGCCCGTTCCACTAGGTTTGTAAAAGGAACCTCGCTTCTGCGGGTCAGTCTCTAGGTGGGGATGCCCTCTAGATGGGGGTGAATGGAGAAAAGAAATTTTTGTGGGTAAGGGATGGAGGTTAGTTTGTATTTCTTTTTCTCCAAGATGGGTAAAATTTAGAGGAAGGGGTGAAAACAAAAATTGCAGGTAAGAGGGGATGGGGATCTTGGAGGCTTCCTAATCGGGGAGGGATGGAACACACACTCAGCTAGCTGAGAGGCTACTTGTTTAATTTTACTTTACAGAACTGCGCGTTCCACACCTAGGCGGGGAACACGTATTCAAATATGCATTATTACTGACAGTTATTGGAAAGTCTGAAATTGATGTGCCAAATTTATCGTTCCACCCTTAACTATCATGTTTTTAAAATGAACTTAAAGAATTAAAGAAAATCTATTTTGTCTTTCTATCAATGTAAGATAAAAAAACAAAAACAAAACATTTACCTGTAATTCTTCTTTGGTTAAATTCTTCTCTTCGCCATCATTAACGACTATTATTTTCACCTTGCCAACGCGTTCCATATTTAATTCTTGCGTGACTCGAGCTCCCTGTGAACAGCAATAGCAGAATATGTAGAAAAGGAATTGTTAAGAAACATGTTTTTAATAGAAGTCTTTTATTTTTTTTACTAATAACGTTTCCTTCAGTTGATAGACATTATCACATTTTTAAAACGAAGGCCAGACTTATAAGGGGGCAACCTGCGTGGGGAGTTAGGCAGCAAGATACTTGTGCACATTGTATTTAAAGTGTCTGTATGTTGGAACAGTCTGGGAAACAGTAGGCAGGAAGGGAATTCCAAAGGCAAGCAGCTTGAAGAAAGACGCTAAAAGAGTAGAAACTATTCTGATATCTAGGGACGTCTACAGGATTCATGTCAAACTCAGAGTTCCGCAAGGGTCATAGGGGTTGGTTTGTGTTGTCAAAAGAACCGCATTCCTACAACTACAGCCGAAGTTGTTTAATAAAAATTATTTCTTTTGATTTAGAAACATGGAAAACTTAAACAATTTTTTTCTTTTCTTTTTTTCTTATAGATTAATTCTGTGCATGTCATCTTTGGAAAAGAAGATCTAACGTTTTTAGAAGTGATTACATATGGTTTTAGGACCTTGCCAGCTGGCTAAATGTATATACACGAAACTGATCTTCCATTCTAAATTCTAAAATACTTGTCCTTTCTTTCTTCTAAATTCAGGAATGCAAGTGCAAACGTACATGTAGTTTGGCAAAAAATATAACGAAAGAAATTATTATGAAAAATGTGTTCTTCATTGCAATATAATGAAAATTAAAACGAATAATTCATTATGAATGCAGCAGCAACAAATCCACATAAATTATAATTGTTCAACTGAGCAGCGGCTTGGTTCCCACCAGTTTTGGCAAATAGCAAACAAAATCCTGAACAGAAGCGTGTGCTCTATCCCAACTATCATCAATGGACCTGATGTAATCTCGTCAGCATCAGACAAAGCCAAACTTTTTGCCAAGAACTTTGCAGCTAATTCTACCCTTTGCAACCAAGGCCGCCAAACCCCAATATTTCCTCCTGTATAAGAAAACACGCTATGTGATATACACATATCTGTACGTGATGTTGCCAAGCTAATCAAAAATCTTGATTCCAGTAAAGCAACTGGCCCTGACGGTATTCCAATTATAGTACTCAAAAAACTTCAACCTGAACTAGCGCCCATACTTACAAAACTTTAAACGTTGTCTTAAGGAGAATAGTTTCCCATTACCCTGGAAAATATCATCAGTATGCCCTGTATTTAAGAATTCAGGTGATCGCTCATCCCCCTCTCAGTACAGGCCAATAAGTCTCCTGTGCGTCATGAGTAAGTTGCTGGAATCTGTGTTAAATACAGAAATAATCAACCATCTCAACAAAAATAACCTTCTTAGTGACACTCAATATGGTTTCCGTTCTGCTAGATCTACAGCAGATGTGCTTACAGTTATATATCATAGGTTTAGCAAATCTCTCGATGGAGGCAACCTTTCTAGGGCAATTGCTCTTGACATATCTAAGGCCTTTGATAGGGTATGGCATAAAGGTTTACTTCACAAGATCTCTAGCTATGGTATAGCTGGAAATGTCTTCTTGATTATTAAATCATTTCTTTCTGATAGGTTCATAAGAGTAGTAGTTGAGGGGCAAAAATCAGAAGCTCACAGTATTAATGCTGGAGTCCCTCAGGGGTCCATCCTGGGCCCAACTCTTTTCCTGATCTACATTAATGATCTTCCAAATCACATCCTTACATCATTTGTAGACATTTATGCTGATGACACTACCATTTATGATAGCACATCTAAGACAGTAAACAACCAAGTTCTCTTCGATTCTCTCTCCTCTGATCTTGAGCACGTGGTACAATGGGGAAAGGAGTGGCTGGTTACTTTTAATGCATCTAAAACCAAGCTTCTATCTTTACATCATCAACATTCTGATCCCCATCTGGCATCGATTGAAATGAATGGCTCTCGTCTTCAGGAGGCCTCAAGTTTTGACAAGCTTCTGGGCTTGACCTTTACTCCTGATCTTAAATGGAACACGTACATCAAATCTGTTGCCAAGGCCGCTGGAAAAATGGTGGGATCTTTCTATCGATCCAGTAGATATCTCACTGCTGATGCAATTTTCTATCTATATAAGAGCCAGGTACGTCCAAGGACGGAATACTGTTGCCACATCTGGGCAGGAGCTGTTAGAAAGGACTTGTCCTGCCTTGATAAAGTTCAAAATAGACTTTGTGGCCTTGTAGGAGATGTCCTTTTTTTTTCCCTGCAACCTCTATCTCACAGAAGAGATGTTGCGAGTTTGTCTCTGATGTATCGTTATTTTCATGGAAAGTGTTCGACTGAGCTTCAGTCTATGGTCCCCCCTCGCCAAACTTTCACAAGAAACACTCGTCTAGCTGTACACACTATCAATAATTCTCCCTACTCTTTATCTGTGCCTAAACCTAAACGTAGATTCCATGATCAAAGCTTCTTTCTTAGAACTGCACGCCTGTGGAATTGTCTTCCGTTTTCCTGCTTTCCGGCTGACTACAATATAATTGTCTTCAAGTCTAACATAAACAAGTTCTTGATGAGCCGTTCCATATAAGTTAACAAATTTACTGAATTTCCATTACTAATGATTACTATATTGTCCAATATCTACTGTACACTCTTTAACCCTTATTCTCGAGTAGCCTCTTGGCCTTGATAATGTGGTGATTCCTGTGTAAAAAAAAAAAGTATCCAAATATTTTTTCATGTTTTACCCAGAAGCCTTGACACCGTTTGTTGTCGACAATCTTTAGTACGGCGGGCTAAAAATTCTGTGCCCCTCGAGTTTTATCAGAGATGACAAGTGAAAATCAGTCAACGATTTTCTCTGAAAAATTTTGACATGAACGACCGTTTTCCTGCTTTCCAGCTGACTACAATATAGTTGTCTTCAAGTCCAACGTAAACAAGTTCTTGATGAGCCGTTCCACTTAAGTTAACAAATTTACTGAATTTCCATTACTAACGATTACTATATTGTCCCATTGACTACTGTACACTCTTAACCCTTGATTGAGATTGTCGGACTGACTTCCTCATCTTAGTTGTTATCGTCACAACGTTTTGGCCATTTTGCCCTGCGGCCTTCATCAGGTGTTCTGTACCAAACTGAGGAACCGTTTGTTGAGCTGCCGAGGCTCAGCATGCCACACACTGAGCAGGTACCTTGTGAATATAATAAACCCATTAGCAGGCAAGTCAGCAACGCATGTAAAGAATTCTGCCCACTTCACGGAACTGATCAAGGGAGCACCCATCAGTACAAACCAAATGGTAAGCCTAGATGTGGTTAGCCTGTTCACTAAAGTCCCAACTAGTGAGGCACTAGCAGTAATTCAAGACAAACTAGCTGCGGACCTCTCCATAGAAGAGCGCACATGTGTACCATTGCCAAACTTAATGGAAATGCTGACATTCTGCATAGAAACAACCTACTTCAGAATGGGTACTGACCTATATCGACAAGAGGAGGGGCTAACTATGGGCTCGCCATTATCACCAGTGATGGGGAACATATACATGGAATACTTCGAAGACATGGCCTTAGGTTCAGCTCCCTTAAAGCCAACCATGTGGCTAAGATACGTTGATGCCACCTTCATACTCTGGCCCCATCAGGAAGACATCCAGGCTCTCCTAGACCATGTGAACTCAATAAGACCATCGATACAGTTCACAATGGAGAAAGAAAAAATAACCAACTGGCCTTCCTTGATATACTCATATCACACAGAGAGCATGGGTTTAAGACATCTGTATATCGCAAGCCTATCTTCACCGGACAATACCTTAACTTCAACTCCCATCACCCATACAGTATCAAACATGGAATCGCACGCTGCTTACAGCATCGAGCAGAGACAATAAGTAGCGACACCATTACATACCACCAAGAAATGGTCAGGTTGAAGAATACCTCCGTCGTAACAACTACCCCGATAGCATACTACCCACCAGACGTGTTAATAGTATAAGAGAGGAGAATGAAACCCCAAAACCTCCAACGGTCTGCCTACCATACATACGAGGCATTTCCGAAAAGATTCAGAGAATATGTGCCCCCTACAACATCAGGACTGTATTCAAGAACGAGTCAACACTCAGGCGACACCTGGTACGAGTGAAGCCCCGCATGGAGGAGAACATGACCAAGAACTGCATATACTCCATCCCATGCAGTTGCAGAAAGGTTTACAAGGGTGAAACATGCCGCCCAAGAACACCGAAAAGCGGTAACTAAAGGGGAGACGGAAAAATCGGGTATAGCCAACCATGTCTGGATGGAGAGAGGGGACCATCGCCCCCTACTACTCTTAACCCTTATCCTCTAGTGGTCTCTGGCCTTGATAAGTGGTTATGCCTATATTAAAAAAAAATTTAAAAAAATAAATAAATGTAACGTCTTTAATAATAAAGATGGTGATAACTCTAAAAACGTTGTATTTATGATGTTCTAAATTTCCGATCAGTGGATTCAATATAAAAAAAGACTTACCTAAAGCGTTCAAAATTTGTAGGCTAAAAATAAACTCACAATGGGACAAATAAATTCTCACTACTTTTCTGATACCCCCTCATATTTTGATATGCTCTTTCTTCCCTCACTTTTTCAACATTGTTGTCTGTGTAGGCCACAAATAAGCTTACAATAGGCTGCATGCAAATCACAGGCTCTATGTTTGACATACCTGTTTTGCAGTGAAGGGATAAGGTCTTGCTGGTAGTTGCAGTTTGGCCAAAGTCAACAACTAAGCCCCCTGATATTTGTAGGTACACTAGGATCGATATCTTGAATTTTCGTGCATAAAAAAAGTGTATTAATATATAAATGAATTACTACAGGAAAAGGCAAAACTAAAAAAAACTCCTCACCTTGATTTTTTCATAATAGTTTGCTTTCTTTCCAATCCATAGGAACATACATCGCTCAACATCCAGTATGAAAACATCCTTGCAAGACATGCTGCTCCAACTCATTGGTTTCTAAAATTGAGCATAAAATAGAAGAGTACATTTATTTTTAACCAAAAAATTAATTCAATACTTGTGTTTGGCATAAACAGTAATACACTTGTATACAGGGTAAAACAATAAAATTGCCGCCCTAAAAAGACAACATGATTCAGTTTCCACTTGATAAAAACTATTGCCCAGTTGTATACAAATCCCACGAGCGATAGGAGCTTTCCATCATGTCTAAGAGTGACACAATGCTCAAGGAGCGAGATCAGAGATGCGCCACGGTACAATTTATGCTCTCTACTGATCCAAGTTATGACAACAGGACCATTGCCAACACCCTCAAAATGCAAATCCGGATGGTTCAACAAAGTTTCTGGCTACAGTTATGGTGTTTGATGTGGTTTCACGTGAGGACCACATCATGCCACCTCACATCTTCAAAGTCGGCTTGAAAGTTAATACCAAAGTGTACTTGGACGTGCTGAAGAGTGTGGTGATACCCTGGTGCAATTAAGTGGCCTCTGGTAGGCCCTGGGTGTGGCAGCTGGACTCAGCGCTGACCCACAAGTCTAAAGAGATCTAGGCTTGGTTTGAGAAGGAGTGCTACGACTTTGTACCCTTCTCTCACTGACCCCCCCACCTCCTCCCCGACCTGAACCGGCTGGACTACTTCGTTTGGTCATACATCAAGAACATCATCAACATGACCCCCTACAACACCAAAGCCAGCCTGATCGCCACCATATGCAGAATATTGCCAAGCTCTTATTGGCGCTTGTGGAGAAGGTATCTTCCCAGTTATGGACCTGTATTGAGGTTGAAGGCGACTACATTGTGTTGTGGTGGCACACATTCATTTGCATATGTGGATAGTAATTACACATAAATAGTAAGACTCAGTTAGTCTGAGGGTGTGTTCACCAGAAGCCACCAAAGGCCGCCGAGAGCAGATATGTTTCTCCAGCAAAGACTCTCTTATTTGACACCATTATGTAAATATCCTGTAAATATACCTTTTCCTAATACACTTCTTATTTGATCTACCTTTGTTGTTGAGTCGTCATTTGTATTGCTTTCTACGTTACTTGTTTCAACCTGCAAACTTAACACATTGAATAGATGTCAGCTCTACTACATAATCAAGTTACCTGAATTGATTTTTCAGTAAAAGT
Organism: Euprymna scolopes; assembly: GCF_053919585.1. Taxonomy (NCBI): domain Eukaryota; kingdom Metazoa; phylum Mollusca; class Cephalopoda; order Sepiida; family Sepiolidae; genus Euprymna; species Euprymna scolopes. The sequence continues at coordinate 20,767,701 of NC_136491.1, forward strand.
TTAAAAATAAAGCTGTAGTGTTCTTTTCTTTAGGGCGATAAATTTATCGTTACCTCCTGTACTTCGGTGTGGAATCTTATTTGTCGCCGTTAATTGCTGGCATTTTAAACTGTGTGTCCGCCATCTTTAAATATCTTACCACATGGTTGCAGACAAGCATTGTTATAAATACTACACAAAATGAATATGCACTCACTACACAAGTCGTGGTCGTACACTTGTTGTCTACGTTGGAGTCTGGTGCTCGATTTACAACCAGCAAGGTGCCCTGAGTTGTGATCGGATGTTTTTTCCTTCTTTTTTTTTTAAATTAAAAGAAGGTTCTAAAAGAAATGATGCCAGAGGATAAACATTGCAGTTATGAGTTGTTTTTTTTTAGCAGTTTGCAGAGAAATAAAATTACATTAAGGATGAGAGACCTTTTATAGATGTTGATTATTCTATATATATAAAAATGTAAATTTGGTTTGTTAAAAGTGAATAAAACCATATTTCTATGTTACCAATTTATTTGAAATTTTCAGACAACCCATCTTTAGAGTCGAGGGATGTTTTTATGTTATTAAAATAAATTTACCTCGCGAATTATTAAAATATTAAATAAAATAAATATATTTTTTTAACCGTTAGTGCGAATCTGCTCTGTTGATAAAACTAAACTTCCGGTGCGATTCATTGCACAGCCACGAATTGACGAAAAAGAAGATTTCATTTTCTGTTTACTCGATAAGTAAAAAAAAACAAACAAAAAAAACATAATTTATTTGTTTATCTTCCAAATTTTTTAATTTACACATTTTTCTTTATTATATAAGGCCAAAAAAAGTTTGTCGCTTGCTTTTTGAGTTTTTTTTTTAATAATATAATAATAGAATAATAACGTTATTTAGAAAGCCATTCTTAACATGGGGAGGACGTTTTGTTACTATTCTATACTTTCACCTAACAATTTAATAAACAAAAGATGGTACTTATGCAGAGAAGATACCGTGCTGAAATAACGCTATTAAAAAAACATAATTCATTTGTTTATCTTCCAAATTTTTTAATTTACACATTTTTTCTTTATTATATGAGGCAAAAACAAAAGTTTGTCGCTTGCTTTTTGAGTTTTTTTTTTTTTGTTTTTTCGATATAAGATTGGTTGGTAAAGTACAGTTTTTTTTTTGTCTGCGCTATTTTTTAAATCGTATTTCCAGGTTTAATTACAGTTTTATTATATGTTTTTTATTCAATTGTAAGGTTAAAATACACCCTCCCCTCCCCATGTTAAGAATGGCTTTTTAAATATTAACGTTATTATTACAACACGGATCACTCTCTGCATGAGTACTGTACTTTCACCTAATAATTTAATAAACAAAACATGGTACTTATGCAGAGAAAGTACCATAATAATATAATAATAGAATAATAACGTTATTTAGAAAGCCATTCTTAACATGGGGAGGACGTTTTGTTACTATTCTATACTTTCACCTAACAATTTAATAAACAAAAGATGGTACTTATGCAGAGAAGATACCGTGCTGAAATAATGCTATTAAGAAAGCCATTCTTAACATGGGAAAGAGAGAGTGTTCTGTAACTATGTTTATATTTTCACCTAACAATTTAATAAACAAAAGATAGTACTTATGCAGATAAGGTACCGTGCTGAAATAATACCGTTATTTAGAAAGCTATTCTTAACATGGGGAGGGAGTTTTGCATCTATTCTATACTTTCACCTAACAATTTAATAAACAAAAATAGATAGTACGTATGCATAGAAAATACCGTGCTGAAATAATGTTATTTAGAAAGACATTCTTAACATGGGGATGACATTTTGTAACTATTCTGTCCTTTCACCTAACAATTTAAAAACAAAACATGGTACTTATGCAGAGAAGCTACCCCGCTGAAATAATGCCGTTATTATTTAGAAAGCCATTCTTAACATGGGGATAGGGGTGTTTTGTAACTATTCTGGACTTTCACCTAACAATTTATTAAACAAAAGTTAAACTTAAGCAGACAAGGAACAGTACTGAATCATTAACATTATTTAGAAAGCCATTCTTAACATCGGGAGGGAGGATGTTTTCTAACTATTCTGTACTTTCGGTGCTGATGCAGAGAGTGATCTGCGCTATTTTTTAAATCGCATTTCCACGTTTAATTAAAGTTTTATGGTATGTTTTTTATTCAATTGTAAGGTTAAAGTACAGAATAGGTACAAAACCCCCTCCCCATGTTAAGAATGGCTTTTTAAATAATAACGTTATTATTTCAGCAAGGATCACTCTCTGCATGAATACCGATTAACGTTTTGTTCTTTGATTTTTTTGTTTTTTTTTCAAGAAAACCTTTTTTTTACAAAGATTGAAAGTGAACGTTTTTTCTTTTTTTTTACAGAAGTTGTTTTTATATAAGAAAATATGAATGCTTATAAAGAAATTGGGTACTCGTGCACTTATTGATTCGTGCTGAAATAATAACGTTATTATTTAAAAAGCCATTCTTAACATTGGGAGAAGAGGGTGTTTTGTACCTATTCTGTACTTTAACCTTACAATTGAATGAAAAAAAAACGGTAAATTTTTAGATTAGGTCCACCTCCACAATTTTCTTTTAAATGACGACTTTTGGAGGTTTTCGACTATGCTGAATACGGAAATCGCATTGAAATTTTGCAGAAATAAGTGGTTATCGAGATATCAAAAATTTGTATAATGCATTGTAATCTCTGGCAGCCGTCTTTTTTACACGCTTGCACGCGTCATAAACAAATCTACGCGCGTAACAAATATGGCCGCCAAAGAATACAATGCATAAAACAACTATCTATATCTCGATAACTACTTATTTCTGCAAAATTTCACTGCGATTTCTGTATTCAGCATAGTCGGAAACCTATAAATGTGGTCATTTAAAAGAAAATTGTAGAGGTGGACCTAATCTAAAAAAATATCAAAAAAACATAAAACTTTAATTAAGCTTGGAAATACAATTTAAAAAAATAGCACGGATCAGTAAGTGCATTAGCACCCATTAATCGACTCACGTGACCTTATTAACAAATATTATCAAAGGCAAGATATGTTACTTTATTACCGAAATGGATAATTTTTTTGTTTTTTTAATGCAAAATTTTTATTTGACTCAAAAAAACACAGCGTTTACTGTTATATTTGAAAATTACAAATGGCGGCAGACTGTGTTAACACATTAGGTTTGGGAAAATGAGTTAAAACTAAAAAAAACTATACAAAATACTGTTAAAAACCACTGAATACATGTCCACCTATGTCACAGTAACATATATTGAGTGAGTTCCTGACAGTATTTTGTATAGTTTTTTTAGTTTTAACTCATTTTCCCAAAGTTAATGTGTTCAACAGTCTGCCGCCATTTGTATTTTTCAAATATACAGATAAACACTACATTTTTTCAAACCGATTAAACATTTTACACTAAATAAAAACACTAAAATCTTATCCAGTTAGGTAGAAAAGTAACTTATCTTGCCTTTGATTACATTTATTTGTTATATTTATTTTTCAACAACTTTTTCGTTTCTGTGTTTAGTAATACAAACCTGTTTTATTTACTATAACGTTTAGTCGGCTTGAAGAACAGTGTTTATCAGTGTATTTGAAAAATACAAACGGTGATGGACATTGTTGATGATGTTAAGTTTGAGAAAATGATTTAAAACTAAAAAACTATACAAAATACTATCAGAAACCCACCGAATATGTCAGCCTATGTCACAATAACATATAATCAGTAGGTGTCTGACATTGTTTTGTATAGTTTTTAACTGATTTTCCCAAACTTAACGTATTCAACAGAGTCTGCGACCATTCGTCTTTTTCAAATACATAGATAAACACTGTGTTTTTGAGCCGATTAAACATTTTACATTAAATAAAAACACTAAAAAATTATCCAGTTAGATAGAAACGTAATTTACCTTACCTTTGCTTTCATTTATTCGTTTTTGAACAACTTTTTCGAATCTGTGTATAGTACCCCCCCCCTCTTACCAAAATATTAATTAAAAACTCACATTTTTGAATACAATAAAAAAGGAAACTATTTAGCGTTTCAATGGTTTAGCAACTTTCGGCTTAATCCACTGAATGTTGGTCGAGCCCAAGCCATGATTGATGGTAACACCCGAGGATCCGGATCCAATTCTGCAAGAGTGCCATATTTTTTTTATTTTCGCCTTTTTTTTTTTTTTTTTTACTCTTTGGAGTGGATTGCTGTACTAAGAATATAAGAAACATGCATTTTCTCTTTTTATTAGAATTTTCCATTACACAAAATTAAGCCACAGCAACGCGTGGCAGGGTACAGCTAGTATATATATATATATATATATATATATATATATGTTGCAAACTGGTCTTATTAGGGGGAGGAATATTGTGTTATACTTGTTGAGTGTTCGTATTAGAGAGAGAGAGAGAGAGAGAGAGAGAGAGAGAGAGAGAGAGAGAGAGAGAGACGGTACATTTTAATTCAGAGACGGGACATGTAATACAATTTGATGAGGGAGATATATTAGAGATGCATTTATACAGTTTGTGAATGTTTCTATGACATATATTTTTAGAGATAAGGATTATCAGTTCTTTTATCACAGGCGGAACAGTCATTATTTCTTGATAGAAAGGTGATACATTTCTTAGATGATGAAGAGACACATTACTTAGATGGGTTTATACACAAAGTTCATATAAATACAATTTCACTTTACCTTTGTTTTGGTAGAATGACACAACACAAGACGACAGTTACAAAATGATGATGCTTCTTTTATTTCTTGACCGATCAATGATTTCACATCAAGGAATTCAAAGTCCTACATGATTTCAACTTCTAACCTTTCGCTTCCAAAGGGAGATTCCTTCTGACCAATGTCAGCTCTGTCTGTCCAACTCTATCCAACACTCTCTCGACTCTCTCTCTCGACTCTCTCTTTTGACTCAATAAACTCCAACTATCTCTTAACCATGACGTCATTGCATGACCAACCCGTGCATCTCGATCCCATGGCCTAGACATGCTTCACGTGTTTCGTTCCCCCATGTCCGAGCATGTGCCCGACTCACGTGGTCTTGAACTCACGTGTATTGTTCACACATGTCTGCAAACAAGAATTCTCTAACCTATTTTTGGTCTAACCTATTTTTCAATATGTTTAACATTTGTTCGTTTTCAAATACCTTATTTTAATTTCATTTTTATAAACAGAATTGAATCATCAAATCCTTTTTTGCAATAACATTTCTAAACAACGAATTCCTTTTCAACAAACATATCTGTTATTTATTTTAAAACTAATAATTGGAATACTTCTGAATCTTAATTCCAAACCTAGCTTCCCAGGTTCGAATTCTCGAACTATCCTATCTCATTTTTACTTACGTACAAGAACAGGCGACCTGTTCTCGTAACATATATATCGTGCATAATATATATATATATATATATATATATATATATATATATATATATATATATATATATATATGTAATTGAAATAGAATAAAAAGTGGACCTTAGGTTTGATTGCTGTAATACTTTGATTAAAGAAAATTGGAAGGTTCTACTTATAGACACTGGCGATGGGAACTGACCAATCAAATGAATCCACGTTCTGCTAGAAACCAATCAGAAACCGAAATTGCTCTGTAAAATATTGGATTTTTTAGAATTCTCGCACATAATTTTTCATCTTCAAGACTTATACAGATCAACTACCCACTGAAAACACTTTTTCATCTCTAAAGCTTATACAGATCAGAGTGGACCTAGGAGCAATGGCAATTAAAAGGTGGTGCCACATTCCCCAAACCCTGCAAGCTGGGGCCTCATCATTGGATATAGTTTAAGGTCATATCTAGGACCTGTTGCGAGTTGTGTTGAATTATTTGATTTGTGATTTTATTTTCTTGCTGTTTTTTGACACTTGATGAAGTCATGTGACTGATAATGCAATATCATCACCGTTCTTTATTAGTAGATTTGAATGCATAGAAGTTGGATCTTAAGGAAGACATTATATCTCAAATAAGTCAGTCAGTTTGTACTTAGTGTCTGTCAATATTATATATTGTTGCACTGATGTATCTGGAAAAAGATGAAACAAGCTTGTTTGTGGAGGGATTTAGTTTTCTCCCACTGCAAGAACAGTGACACCGGTGTCGGAAAGTGAGATTGAGAAAACAGCGCCCCCAATGAGGGGCACTATGACCTGCAAAAGTGTCTAGGCAGCTCCGTCTGCATTTCATGGTAAGTGCGACTCAGGCGATTATCAATAAACTAAACCCTTCTCATAGAAGAAATGCTTCCCAACACATTGGAAAGCCTCATTAGTTTGCCTCGTGTTTAAAAATATTGGAGTTTGGTCTTCTGCATCTCAGTACAGACCAGTTAGTCTTCTGTGTGTCAAGAGCAAGTTGCTTGAATCGGTACTAAATAGAATAATTGTCAACCAACTCAGCAAAAACAACTCAATGACAATCAATATTGTTTCCATCCTGAGATATCTATAGCTGATGTACTGGCATATAGATCTACTTCACAAGAAGATATAAAGAAAGTTACATTGTTTAATTAAAATCAATTTGCATGATACAAAATTTTGTTTTTGTCAGATACTTTTTAAATTTATAATTGCTCTGGAAGTTTAGAATCATAAAGTCGTCTAATATCTATTAAGATTAAGCACCTGAATTTTGCTAGACAAGAAAAATAGATTATAAATAAAACGACTTACTTGGTCGAGAATAATGTTCCGTTTACCTTTCACCTGCCACAATTTGTCGTCATAGTTTTGCTTGATGGTCGTAAAACTGTGATAGTAACCGCCGGACTCATACCTACAGAAATGGAAACGATAAATATGGGAGGCAACTGGGAATACCATAAAGTATTTATTTTTTTTTTACTTTAGTTTTTAATGTTTTTGTTTTACTTTTCTTTAATGATTTGCATGAGTGAAGGATATTCTTAACCACATGTAAATGTTGTGGAATGTAGAATTTATTTTGAGATGAGTAATGACATTATTTGGATTATATATATATATATATATATATATATATATATATATATATATATATATATATATATTATATATATATATATATATATATTATATATATATATATATTATATTATATATATATATATATATATATATATATATATATATATATATATATATATATATATATATATATATATATATATATATATATATATATATATATATATATATATATATATATATATATATATATATATATATATATATATATATATATATATATATATATATATATATATATATATACTTCTACCCTATATATATATATAAATAATTTTTTTTACCGGGCCCATTATATAAACAAAGAAAATTGCTCCGGGGAAATGCCTACTTCGGACCATTACATTGTGATGTGGATTACTCAGAATACAATTTGGATCATTTTACAACACTGCTATCAAAGACATTCTGGTGGCAAATGGAAACATACCAGCTGCAAGTTGCATGATTAAACAGGGGTATAAAAGATTATCTCCCTTGATAAAACGTGCTAAAATAAAGATGTCAAAATATAGGAGGTGATGATGCCACGCCCCAGAGAGAGAAACAAAAGGATTTTTAAAAGTCAGTCCAAGTCAGGAAGCGGAACAGACAAGACGTTTCTGACAATGTACGCATCTAAGTGTATGTTGCGTCGAGACTCTGTCTGTGTTGCCATCTTTAAAGTTAAGTTAGGAAAATTAAGTAAGAAATAATTCATGTAAAAAATTCTGGAAACTTGTTTTCATGTATGAGTAGTTATTCTTCTTAAGAATCAAAAGAATGGATGGTCAACAACTGCGCGCATATGTGTAAAAGAGACTATTTAATTTATCACGTTACTTGATTGCTCACAGGTGAAAACGTGTATGTGCAAAAGTGTGCGGTTATGTAATCGATGAGGTTTGTATAATATTTGAAAATGTTACAAATACACAACGTGTTGAAGTTTATACTTTCTTATATTTTTTATACTTGTAAACCAGCGTTTTCGCCCTCAGCGTTCATCAAGATGACATGATGACAGATGAAGAGAAGAGAAGATGAAGATGAATAGCACCCCAGGGCAAACAAAGTTGGGGGTCGGTGGTTATTGAGAGGGTATGGTTCTACATATGAGAATTACAGTTTTGTCTGAGTTGCTAATGTTGATCACTTGAGAGAGAGAGAGAGAGAGAGAGAGAGAGAGAGAGAGAGAAGAAAATTACTTTCGTAGTTTAAAATAACAGTACATCTTTCTGGGCGGTAAAAAGAAGAAGAAGAAGGAGGAGGAGGAGGAGGAGGAGGAGAAGAAGAAAAAGAAGAAGAAGAAGAAGAAGAAGAAGAAGAGTACATCTTTCTTGGCAGATAAACGAAAAGATGTTATATTTTTTATTAGTTGATCAATCGAACCTAAACTGAACTGCTTGGAAATTTTTTGAGTCCAGAGCACGTTATCTGCGTCCCTTGCTCTCACAAACAGGCTTTTATAGACATCTCCATAGAACGTTTTAGATTTCATCGTTCTCGTTTTAAACATACACGCATTTGATCAGCGAATCCTATGCGGAGATAGTTGATCACATATGCATACTTCATTTGACGCCCTATTCTCGATATGAGAACCACTCAAGTAGGAAGTGAAAGAAATAAGTGAACATGAACAAACCTGAACCAAAACTTTTTCAACACTTTATGCAAATGACTGATCCCAGTAAAATGCAAGAACTGCATGTCTGTCAGTCCATTTGAAACTCTTGATCAAGTATCAAGCAATGCTCAGGACATTGGGCATGTTTTGCACAAATATATTGACAATGACCGATGATTAATTTTCAAAGTGATTCAAGTCCAAAACTTGCATCATTGTTCCCCCCCTCTCACTCCAGCGCTCAATTTGATCAGTTGAAAATTCGTTATAAAGCAATCTGAGAATTAAGGTTAGTTTTGCTGTTAGTGTTTGTTTAAAAAACAAAATTAGACTATTACATTCAATAGTTATTACAAATCATGTGTGATGAAATGCATGTGCTAAAGAGAGAGCTCAAGGCTGGTGGCCTTGAGTCAAACTCGTGCAGGTGCAAAAAATAATAAAACAATATGAGATTGACTTAAAAAAAAAAAAAAATTAAAAAGTCTCACGTGATTCTTGGAAAATAACTGAGAAATATTTTAGATTCAAATCCTTCAATTTCTCTGAACTGCACAGTTTGTCCGTCGAAAAAGTCATCAAGTTCGACAGCCTTCATGGCTGCCATTCCAGCCTCATCCTGGAATAAACATAAATTCAATCCAAATGATAATTTCAAAGAAAAGTGATTTTAGGGGGAAAATTGCTGCTGCAAATTGTCTCAGAACAAATTATTTATGTATATACCATCGTCACATGATTTTTGACACGAAATTGATGGGGATAGAACAAATGAATTTCTACCTGATTCCTACAAGAAAGATATAGATAGTAGCAACAACCAACTTAGGGACCAGATAACTGCTGCACGTTACAGGACAAATGACAGTTGGGAAAACAGAAATCAAAGGTATCCACTGAGACAAAAAAACAAAAAACGAACAAAAAAAAAAAACACATATTTAAACGATTATATCACCTGAAATGAACTAAATGATGAAGAAGGTATAAATTACTGTGAAACAAAAATTATCCCTGGAGCCTATTAAGAAGCCATAAATTCCTCGGATGCAGAAAAATGGAAATTGATAATAGAGAAGGAGATGGATTCCTTAAAGGAAAACAATTCTTTAATTCTGATAATTCTCCCTGAAAACAAAAATGTGGTTGGCGGTAAATGGGTGTATAACATTAAGATAACAAAATAATGATGAACACAAAGTTAGATATGTTGCCAAGGGATACTGTCAGACAAAAATGTAGACTATTACGAAACATATGCACCCACCACAAAAATGACCATTATTTGAATCCTAATGCAACTTTTTGCACAGTATGGATTGATAATCCACCAAATGGATGTCAAATCAGCGCACTTAAATGCAATAATAGACTGTAATATTTATATCCAACAACCTGAAGGATACACTGTCTCAGGCAAGGAAAAACTCGTTCGGAAATTAAATAAGTCACTTTATGGGCTAAAACAGAGTGGTAAAAATTGGAGCAACTTATTAAAGAAAATTTCTGAAAAAAATTTTGAACCAAAACATTATTGACCCATGTATGTTCGTGGAACTTGATGATAATAAAATAATTATTATTTTAGTATAGGTTGATGATATCTTGATTGCCGCAAATAACTTAAGCACAGTACTCAAGCAAAAGTTAACATGAAAGACTTAGATCAGATCTCACGATTTCTTGGTGTATTCATAATCAAACCAAATGAAATACAAATGAACCGACAGGCATATGCTGAGAAAATACCGGAAAAGTTTAATATGTTAGAATGCAAGCCCAGATTAACACCTTGTGAACAGAAATTAATTTTTTCGAAAGAAGCAACTGCCTTTGATTCTACAAAGTACATGGAGGCTATAGAAAGCTTAGTTTATCTATCTACCTGTATTAGACCTGGTATTTCATGAGTCGTAAATAAATTATCACAATTTAATCAGAACCCCACAATTGAACACTGGAATGCAGTTAAACATGTATTCAGATAGTAATTGTCTGTATTTTTAAGATGAGGTGTTTTCATTGATTGAGATTGTCGGACTGACTTCCTCATCTTGGTTGTTATTGTCACAACGTTTCGGCCGTTTCCTAGTGACATATGGCCGAGTGGTCCTAGACGTTGTATCAAAGCTTACAGTTACCCAAAGGTGATGAGTTCAATCCTGAACGAAGGCAGTGAAAAAGTAACATTCAAAACAAAGAATCAGCAACTATGTCCCAAAGCCTAGCTGGAGTCCGAACACGGTACCCCCGTAATAATAATAAAGGGTTGGGTTCGAGACTCCTAACAAACGGTTCCCCAGTTCGATACAAAACACCTGATGAAGGCCGTATTCAGATATTTAAAGAGATCTTTAGATTTTTGTTTATCTTTAAAGAAATGTGAAAGCGGCCTAAAGTTTACAGGATTTACTGATGCTGATTGGAGAAGCTCTGAAGACAGGAAAAGCACATCTCGATATTGTTTCTAAATGAACAAGGTCCCGTTATTTCCTGGAAAAGCAAGAAGCGGCTTTCAGTAGTTTTATCTACATGTGAAACTGAATATACAGCAATGACACCAGCCATACAAGAAGCTCATTACCTCACACAATTAATACAAAAGAAATGGAATCAAGCACGTAGACATAAAGCACTATTATATAAGGGAAAAGATAAATGATGCCAACGAACAAAAATACAGCAGGCTGCTTCAAAAAGCCCCTGGCAAAGACCCACCTAGATTACAAAAAATAAAAAAAATAAAAGAAACTATCAAGATTTAAAGTTTAAGGAGGGGTGCTATACCATAGCTAGAGATCTTGTGAAGTAAACCTTTAACATCCTGAGTGATGTCCCCTGATTTGGAACTCTCTTCCTGTCGGAGTCTTGTTCTCTCTCTTTTTAGTTAACTCTAAAAAAATAAAGATGTGAAAAGCCTATCTCCCGTTGTGTGGACCTTCCTTAATATTTTGATCGCCACTTATAAATATATATATTCAAAAGAGAGTCGCCAACTTTATAGATCCTGAACTGTCATCTAAGCTTAAACCTCTGTTCCATCTACGACATGTTGCATCCTTCTGCCTTTTTTTACAAGTATTTTAATGGTGGATGCTCCAACGAACTACAAGCCCTCGTACCTCCTCGACGTAAATATCTGCCACCAAACCTAACAAGCAGCCAATTCCTACATGTAAGAAAGCCTTCTATTCTAATAGTTTTCCCTAGAACTGCTAGACTTTAAAATTCCCTTCCGAGTTCCTGCTTCCCTAATTGTACTGATATGCAGAAGTTCAAGTGTAATGAGAGCAGACATCTTGCTGCTAAACTCCCTACATAATATCCTAGGAAATTATGCCCCTGATAGTACCCTCTACATCAAAGTTGCGCTGTGCCTTGTTTGGGGTGAAAATGTAATAATAAAAAAAGATATAATATACATATTAAAACATGTCTAATCTAATACTTTCCCAACTAGCAGTAGAACCAAATAGCAAAAACGATGCTGTGTCTAGAACTTACACAGAGATCTATAATATAAATCTCACCTGTTAGTTTAAATGTATGTATGTATGTATGTATGTATGTATGTATGTATGTATGTATGTATGTCTGCCTAAAACTTTCGATAGATGCGTCGGATTTTCATGAGATCAGTATCGTTTTGAAGCTCGACCCTTTGATGACAAATATTGAAAAATTGGCTAAAAACATTAATTCCTTCACCTTCAACTGGACAATTTTCTACAAGGAGAAGTCGCTTTTTTCGCTGATATTTTCGAAAGTCATCCCCTCTTTTCGATTGACTAGCCTTAATTTAAACCTTCGCCACTTCCGGTTTGGTGATGGGCGCAACGGCAAAGACATCACATTTAAAAAAAATTTTTCACGTTCTTTACCTCCTTCGCGGTACGGGTACGAGCCTGCCTGCCTACTAACAATTTTTTTGCTCAACATGCACCTCCAAACACCCGGGCAACGCTGGGCACCCAGGCTAGTGTATAATATATATCTCACCTGCCTGATTAAATGTATGTATGTATGTATGTATATATGTATGTATGTATGCCTAAAACTTTCGACATAGGTGACGGATCTTCATGAGATCGGTACCATTTTAAAACTGAACTGGATCCTTCAGACGACAAATGTCGATAAATTGGCTAAAAACATTAATTTCTTCACCCTCAACTGATATTGAAGTATTTTGTGGCCTTGCACTTGTAAAGGTGTTGTGAGAAGTAAAGATTTGAGGTGAACAAACGAAAAGCGTCATTAGCTTCTATGAGCTGCTCTCTTTCTTTCTCTGTTTGTTTAGTTAACTCTTTCCTTTTAATTGTTTTCTTTTTTGTCTTGAACAGAAATGGGATGCAGTCAAATCAATAGTTTGGTTCTATCTTTCCTTCTGAAATAAACAAAGAACATCATAAATGTGCGAATTCTACAATATTCAACCAGTAAAAATGATTCCCGTCCGTTTGAAACTATTCTTTTAGCGAGCCTGTGTGAAATAATAATTTCTAATAAAAACAGTAACATACGATAACCAAACACCCACTGACTTCAAAAGAGCCTGTGACAACACACCCAACGAACACGATATCATGCTAAGCTCCACGACCCCTCGGGACTAAAAAAAGTGAATGACTCACACAAAAGTTCACACATATTCACATACTGACAAAGGCCGCATGTGCACGATCTGTTCTAAACTCACACACGAATATTCACACTTAAAAAAAATAAGCATACACACTTTCAATACTCATGTCTTATTTCAGAATTGTAACATTCTACAATCATGGAGTAACTTTTCACGAACTCCTCACAGTGTCATTGAAAAGCAAAAACTATACCCCCCCCCAATCCAACTTTAGTTCTTTTAATATTTGAAATGCGAAATCCACCTAAAACCATTTTGAGACAGTCTTAAAAGAACATACCAACCTGTGTTGTTTCTGATCCTATCCAAAAATGGATATGTCTGTACTTATGTCGTCCTTCGGCTTTTAACTGCAATAAAGGCAACAATCAAAAGAGTTTAAATAGAATGTAAACTTTTCATACATCCATAAAACATTTGTAATGAACATACAATATATGTACAACGTAAAACATATATACAACACAAAATATATATAAAACACAAAATATATATACAACACAAAATATATATATACAGCATAAAACATATATACAACATAAAATATATATATACAACATAAAATATATATACAACATAAAATATATATACAACATAAGACATATATAAAACACAAAACATATATACAACGCAAAATCTATATACAACACAAAACATATATACAACAAAAATATATATACAACATAAAATATATATGCAACATAAAATATATATACAACATAAAATATATATACAACATACAACATATATACAACATAAAACATATATACAACATAAAATATAAATACAACATAAAATATATATACAACATAAAATATATATACACATAAAACATATATACAACATAAAACATATATACAACATAAAATATATACAACATAAAACATATATACAACACAAAATATATGCACAATATAAAGTATATATACAACATAAAACATATATACAACATAAAATATATATACAACACAAAATATATATACAACATAAAATATATATACAACATAAAACATATATACAACATAAAATATATATACAACACAAAATATATATACAACATAAAATATATATACAACATAAAACATATATACAACATAAAATATATATACAACACAAAATATATATACAACATAAAATATATATACAACATAAAACATATATACAACATAAAATATATATACAACACAAAATATATATACAACATAAAATATATATACAACATAAAACATATATACAACATAAAATATATATACAACACAAAATATATGCACAATATAAAGTATATATACAACACAAAGCATATATACAACATAAAACATATATACAACACAAAATATATATACAACATAAAATATATATACAACATAAAACATATATACAACATAAAATATATATACAACACAAAATATATGCACAATATAAAGTATATATACAACACAAAACATATATACAACATAAAACATATATACAACACAAAATATATATACAACATAAAATATATATACAACATAAAACATATATACAACATAAAATATATATACAACACAAAATATTTGCACAATATAAAGTATATATACAACACAAAACATATATACAACATAAAACATATATACAACACAAAATATATATACAACATAAAATATATATACAACATAAAACATATATACAACATAAAATATATATACAACACAAAATATATGCACAATATAAAGTATATATACAACACAAAACATATATACAACATAAAACATATATACAACACAAAATATATATACAACATAAAATATATATACGACATAAAACATATATACAACATAAAACATATATACAACATAAAATATATATACAACATAAATATATACAACATAAAACATATATACAACACAAAATATATGCACAATATAAAGTATATATACAACACAAAACATATATACAACATAAAACATATATACAGCACAAAATATATATACAACATAAATATATATACAACATAAAACATATATACAACATAAAATATATATACAACACAAAATATATATACAACATAAAATATATATACAACATAAAACATATATACAACATAAAATATATATACAACACAAAATATATGCACAATATAAAGTATATATACAACACAAAACATATATACAACACAATATATATATACAACATAAAATATATATACAACATAAAACATATATACAACATAAAACATATATACAACATAAAATATATATACATCACAAAATATATATACAACATAAAATATATATACAACATAAAACATATATACAGCACAAAATATATATACAGCATAAAATATATATACAACATAAAACATATATACAACATAAAGCATATATACAACGCAAAACATATATACAATACAAAATATATATACAACATAATATATATATATATATATATATATATATATATATATATACAACACAAAACATATATACAACGTAAAATATATATACAACACAAAATATAAATACAACATAAAGTATAAATACAACATAAAATATATGCAACATAAAATATATATACAACATTTACAACACGCTTACTACATATAACATACACAAAGCATATCACTAGTTGAGACATATTGTCCAATGGCACTCCTTCATTCAACTAGAGACTTATGACATGTTTTATGGGCAATTGAATTTAATATCAAGGGGAGCAACCGGAGTTTTCCTGGAAAATCCGTTCTGTTACATTATTACTCATATCATGTTTAATGTTTGTGCAAGATTTCTAAATATTCCAAGGCATGTTATTGATAAAAGCGCAGACGGATGAACGGACGAATGGGCGAATGGACAAGAGTGAATTTACAGGTCCACCCTCTTTTTCTTTGGGGACAAAAAAAAAACTCAGTCCAGTCTCATTATAAATTTATTTCAACACAATATGTTGAATTTATTTTCACCCAATGGGTTGAAATAAATGTATCATGTTTTTTTTCTTGTAGCTTCTTTTTCCAATATACTGTATTATTATTGTGTAATTTAAATATTCACGATAAACCTTATCAAAAGGCACACTTTGTTATTGTTTGTTAAACACAACTAAGTACTCTTGTCAACTCGTCTAATAGCGTTCAATTAAACTATTAATTCAAGGTGACTTAATAATACGAAGGTTCTGCCCTCACTTGCGCAGATTGATGCTTATCAAGACAAAAGAGGATTAATGGTCATTAGCAGATTTACTTTTGAAGTCAAGTGAGCAGAGATCATCGCCTGAAACTTTGATGGGAATGACTTTCAGTGTACCGTAATCAGTAAAATAACTATGCACGGCGAACGAATGCGTAAAACGCTACCAGCTTCTATGAGTTACTAGAAATTTATTACATATCGTTCTTCTAAAGTGTCCTCACGTCTAGATTGCATTTTCGAAATTCACCAGCTGTGACAATCAGGCTTTAGTAGGATGTATTCCAATTCAAGACTATTTCCTTATTTTATAAGGAAAAACATCTATAATATAAATCTCACTTGTCTGTTTAAATGTATGTATGTATGTATGTATGTATGTATGTATGTATGTCTGCCTAAAACTTTCGATAGAGGCGACGGATTTTCACAAGATCATTACAATTTTAAGGTCGACCCTTCGGACGACAAATATCGAAAAATTGGCCCAAAACATTAATTCCTTCACTCTCAACTGGGCATTTTCTACAAGAAGGAGTCGCTTTTTCGCCGATATTTTCAAAAGTCATTCCCTCTTTTCGATTGACTAGTCTTAATTTAAAGCTTCGCCACCTCCAGGTTGGTGATGGACGCAACAACGAAGACGTCACGTTTTTTTTTTCACATTCTTTTCCTCCTTCGGTGTACGTGTTCGAGCTTGCCTGCCTACTATCACTTTTTTTTTGCTCAACACACACCTCCAAACATCCGGGTAACGCCGGGCGCCAAGACTAGTCATATAGAAAGAGAGGTTATAAACGTTTTTTTTACCTATGCCTTTCGAAGCCTAATGCTTCTCGTCAGATGAGAAGAAGGTTCCAAATATAAGGAAATGCGATATCTAGCTTAAGATACATGTAAAATAAAATAAAACTTAAGTTATATATATATATATATATATATATATATATATATATATATATATATATATATATATATATATATATAGTTGAAAAATACGCTTAAATATATGCATGCATATTCGTAATGCCGTCGTTCGACCTTCACTTCGCAAATTTCATTTTTTCAATTTTCACACTTTTGTACCAATTTTCCCCGGCTAAAATCCAAATATAAAGTTCGCATGGGTTCGAATATCCTATATATAAAGTTTAATGTCTGTAGACCAAAAACTGACAGAAGAGTTTGGTAGGCAAATTTCTTTAAACAAATATATATATACGCATACATAAATATATATATAGAAAGAGTTCTGTGTTTACTATAACCTTTTTACTCAAATATTACGCAAGTAAAAATCATGAATATAATTACACGTAATAGTTAATTGAAGATGATCATCCCATAAGAAAACAGAAAAAACAAATAGGGAATTAATTAAAATGAATGTTCAAAAGAATATGCAAATTAGCTAGATCTTTTGCAGATGAATGCAATTCCACGACCCATGTATAACAAAGTTGTATTTTCTTTTTAAATAAATAGAGAGAAAAAAAAAGGTTATAATATGAATATCAATACACAAAACACCCAAATTTATAGGAGTATAGAAGATTTAGATATATATGTGTGCGAATCCAAAATAATATATTAAAATATATTTATAAGAAAAAGTTTAATAGTTAGTATAATTGCGAAATATACATAGAAGAGCTTTATAATGCAGTAGAACCCGGGATACGGCATTAATCCGTTCCGGGTTAGGGATCGTAAGGTGAACTCGCTGTATGGCGGGGCCTAAGCAAAATTTTATACAGTACATATTAAATTTTATACAGTACATATTAAAAATTAGTAACAAAATACAGTACAGTATATAATGAACATCTATATAATCAAATAACATTATAAATAACACCGTAAGGCGGGACAAATACTGTAACCAGGGGGTCGGAAAAACATCGTATTCCACATCGTAACCTGAAAAAAAAACGTATCTCGGGGTTGTTGTTGTTGTTGTTGTTGTTGTCGTTGTTGTTGTTGTTATTGTTCTTCTTCTTCTTCTTCTTCTTCTTCTTCTTCATTTAACACGTTGCCATGGCGGCACAAAGTGATTTTCTCCACGAAACCCTATCACTTACATCGGTTTTAATCCGCCATTGCTTGAGGTAATCGTTAACTGTGTCATTCCAAGTCTTCCACGACGTACTTTTCCCGCGATTAATCCCAAAGTTAAGAACGCGCTTTTCGTTTAACACAGAACGCATTCATCAATTATTTATGTTTACACGCGCACGTCTTTAGAAGCAAACATGTTTTTGATCAACAATAACGACACTAAGTAACACTCCGATGAGCAAAATCCATTTTTTAATACACTCTGAGTGAAACACACACACACACACACACACACACACACACACACACACACACACACACGTTTTAACATATAGACATAAGCTCAAACATGTATGATTAAAAAATACAGATTTTTTTAAAAATCAATGATTGCTTACCCAAATGATCAAGTACGAATCGCCTTTGTGGAATTTTCCTTTCTTTGGCCACGTGACAAGGTTATAATCCTACAAGTAAAAAAAAAAAAAACAAAAAAAACCTTCATATAATGAATTTATGATTAAAAACGAAGGCAAAAATGTAATATTAAATTTGTACGAGGTGCCTTCAATAAGTTACCAGACTTTTTTTTTTCCTATGGACACTTTTATTTATAGTACACACATAAAATTCTAGTTCCCCTACGAAGTAATCTCCTCCGGCTGCAATGCACTTGTTGTACCGTTCCAACAACTTCTAGAAGTCTTCTTGTGTGAGCGTGTCAATGACCCTCGTGTTAACCTCTTTCATCTCTTCAATTGTCTCATAACGACAGCTTCTAAGGTTTTCCTTGAGCTTAGGTAGTAACCAAAAGTCACATGGAGCAAGGTCTGGACTATAGGGAGGGTGAGGAACTGTCTTCATATTCATGACAACGTCTTTCTTTCTGATCTTCTCTGAGCGCCTTTGAGACAAACTTTACACAAATCTTCCACATCTCCAGTTCTTTGCAAATAATTGTGTTTACAGTTCCCACACTGACATCAAACTGTGCACTTATTGTCTCTATAGACACACGACGGTCCTTATCCATGAAATTCTTTATTTGACCAATCAACTCTAGTGTTTTGACTTCCTTACTCATCCCACACTTCTCATCATCTACCATAGACTCCCTGCCTCATTTGAATCTCTTATGCCTCTCAAAAACTGATGCTCAATTCATGCAAGATGGTCCAAAACCTGTATGAAGCATTCCATACGTTTCTGTGGCATTTTTTCCAAGTTTACAACAGAGTTTTATTACTTACTGTTCTTCTAAAGTGTCCTCATGTCCAGATTGCATTTTTGAAATTCACCAGCTGTGGCAATCAGGCTTTATTCTAATTCAATTCTTGTTTGACCAGAACCTATCATTTAATCCACAGGGGTAGCATGCTCTTGTTCTGTCAGCCATAGCTGGGTAGAAGTTCTAAATAATTCACAATTGTACGCTGAGTGTCGATCGCACTGAAGATTGTGGATTAATAAAAGGTTTTTAATGCAGATTCACGAGTTTGACAGAAAGATTCCAAAGTTCAATAAGATACACTTGGAGAAGGTCGGAGGTTACACCGACCAAAACGTTGTGAAAATAATGACGAAGATGGAAACAATAGTCAAAAAAATCCAAAAGAATACAAATACTCAATCATCATCTGAAAAGTTCAAAGGCCACTCGAGGATAAGGGTTAAGTGTGTACGGTAGTCGATGAAACAATATTATAGTAATCGTTAATAGTGAAAATTTGGTAAACTGGATTACTTAAGTGGACGTTTCAACAAGAACTTGTTTACATTGGACTTGAAGACGACCAAATTGTAGTCAGCTGGAAAATAGGAAAATGGAATAGAGTTCCACAAGTGTGCAGTTCTAAGAAAAAAGATTTGTTCATGGAATCTACGTTTAGATTTAGGCACAGATAAAGAGTGGGGGAAATTATTGATAATGGCTTCAGTTGGACGAGTGTGATTCGTGAAAGTTTAGGGAGGGGGGATCATAGATTGCAGCTCAGATGAGCACCTGCCATGAAAATAACAATAAACCAGAGACAGGCTCCCAACGTCTCTTCTGTGGGAAAGAGGTTGCAGGGAAGAGAAAAGGGCATCCTCTACTAGGCTACGAAGTCTATTCTGAACTCTGTCAAGGCAGGATAAGACTTTCTAGCAGCTCCTTCCCAGATGTGGCAACAGTACTCCATCCTTGGATGTACCTGGTTTTTATATAGGTAGAGAATTGCATCAGCAGTGAGATATCTACTGGAGCGATAGAAGGATCCCACATTTTTCCAGTAGCCTTGGCAACAGATTTGATGTACGTGTTCCATTTCAGACCATTTTGTTGTAAAAAAGATAATACGTTATCAATAAAATCGATATATTTATGTATGGATAGATTTTATTCTTTTCTTCGATATTGTCGCATCCTGAATAGATTTTTATTTTAATTTTGAATTTGACAATCTGTGGTTTGAACTTTTATCGCAACGGTTCAATTCCTCCATTTAAGTGAATTTCTCCATTGTTACGAAAACCGTTGATAAAATTGTGACTTATGTTCGACTAATTGTATACAATAAACTGTTGACAAAACTTATTGTGTAAACTTGCAGGATCAAGTCATTAACAGAAGCAAAAATATGGCAATGGCAAAGTGTAGTATCTCTTCTGTACTTCCCTGGAATTGCCCGTCTGTAGAACACTGTTCCACTGGTCTGCTTACTGGTTGAATACAACATGGTAGCCTTCAATGTAAACAAGTTCTTGTTGAGCCGTTCTCGTAAATAATTAAATTCTACCTTATTTACATCATTAACGTTTACTACACTACCATCTTACATTCTTTAACCCTTATCCTCGAGTGGCCTTCGGGTTTTGATAAAAAATGTAACCTTCTTGCATCATATGTCTCTTTATTTCCAAGTCCCATCAAGAACTTGAACAAATAATGAAAAAATAGTCTATATATGGTCGCATCACATGAAAACTACAAAATTTAAAGAAAGAGTTCGATATTTTCATTTTCTTCCTTTGAAGATTGTAATGCTGGTTATAGGGCAGCCAAACCAACTGCTAACATTTCCCTGCTTTTTATTGAAACCAACCGAGAGCTCTTTTTAGTATCCTCGCTGTTCTCTTAAGTGCAATTGTCTGAATTTCTCTTGCACTTGGTTTACCAGGAATATTAGTTAGTTAGGACTTCAGGTTCTTCTTCATAAGCCCTGTGGCACCTATGATAACTGGTATGATGGATATCTCCTTAAGATTTCAGTTTCTTTTCATATCATACATGTGACTTTGATATTTCTCTCTTTCAGCTCTGTTCAGACCTCCATCATTAGGAACATTCACTTCAACCAAGGGTGTCACTCTTTCTGACTTATTCCATATAACTATGTCAGGTTTGACAGCAGCATTTTCAAGGTAGGTGGCTGTAGGGATTACATGGTCATAATGTATGGTATATAAGTCATTTCCAACTGTTCTTTCAAGTTGATATTCCCAGGACTTGCTGCTACATTGGATGTTTAATTTTTTACAGATGGTCCAGTGGAGGCATTTACATACTACATCATGTCTCGTTGTGTAATAACCGTCCCTTAGAAGAACCTTGCAACTTGATGGCACTTGTGACCGATTGGTAGAATTTCCATGAATCCCTGGCAGTTCAGAGGTATAGGACACGCAGTTCAAATTGACATATTGCTCTTCAACATTAGGAACCTCCTCGAACTACTCTTGCTCTTCGGAGGATATGATTCCTGGTGAGAGTACCAAACTATAATGCCAAAACCCTTAACCTTCCATAATAAAGAAGTATATTCTAGGACAACGATCATATCTGACTCTTTGAAAGTCTACAGCAAAGTAGGATCAGAAAAGTTTAGCACAGTCTTTATTTGTAGTTCTTACAATTAAAACTATGATTACGAATCATGTGGAGAGTATGTGGAAGGAGGCAAAGCAACGCAGCAAAAAAGAAGTCAGAACTAGCAGGGAGCTACTTGATAGCTACTTATTAGAATTTATGTAGAGGCAAAAATTCAGAAAAAAACCCATTCATCTCCATCATAAATCAAAGAAACCTGGTTGAGCAGCTTCCTTCTAACCCTTCTCATTCCTATTTGCTGCTGTCTTTCAGTCAACCGAAAATATTCACTCCAAGGAAATAGCCTACCCCCTAACTTTAACAGAAAAAAAAATTTCTTTACATAAAAAATATTTTTTGTAGCCCCCGCCAAAATAAATAAAAAAAAACTTTTTAAAAGATTAACATTTCTTACAAAAGTATGAAAAAAAAACATTACTTACAAAAAAGAAAATATATAAAAATAAAACTGTCAAAAATGTTTTTCTTACAAAAACAAAAAAAAAAAATGTTTTCATTTGTTGCTACAAATTATTTAAAAAAAAAATAGTTATTCAGGAAACGTACCATAGGTTGATCTTTTTCATTTTTATTTATTTTGCAGGGTGGAACGATAAGTAAAGTAAACTACACCAAAGATTTATTTTAACACTTTTATGGAAAAATTCGATTCAGTTAACTTGATTATGTAGTAGAGCTGACATCTATTCAATGTAACCGCCTTCAGCCTCTATCACCACCTAGATATGGGTCTAGAATTAGGAGCATGTCTTTTCCACAAGCACCACCAAGCTGGCTTTGGTGTTGTGGGGGATCATGTTGATAATGTTCTCGACATATAATCAAAACAAGTAGTCTAGCAAATTCAGGTCGGAGGAGGAGAGGGTCAGTGAGAGAAAGGTACAAAGTCGTAGCACTCCTGAAGCCAAGCCTGGGTTTCTTTGGACTTGTAGATCGGCTGCCACAAGCAGGGTCTGCAAGTGGCCATCTGATTGCACCAGGAGATCACCTCACTCTTCAGCACATCCAGGAACAAGCCGACTTCAAAGATGTGAGGTGGCATGATATGGCTCTCACTTGAAACTACACCAAAGACCATAACTGTGTCTGGTAACTTTATTTTCATCTCTATGTCCACGTTCCTGTTATCCGGATTTGCATTTTAAGGGTGCTGCCAATGGTCCGATTGTCATAACTTGGATTGGTAGAGAGCATGAGTTGTACAACAGTGTATCTCAGATCTTGTGTCACTTTCAGGCATGATAGAAGGTGCTTATCGCTCTTGGGATTTGTACACAACTGGCCAACTAGTAGATGGCCTGCAACAAAAAAAGAAAACCGGTTTTCATCAAACGGAAATGGAATCATGTCTTTTCTAGGGCAACAATTTTATTGTTTCACCCTGTATTTCCGTTTTTCTTCATTGATACGATAATGTTTTTATCATAATTTCTTTTTTTTTTTCTAGCGTTTTAAAATGTGATTAGCACTCAGCATATTTCAGAAGTTTATATAAGTTACCATTGGATGAACAAGCATCTTGATAACCAACTCACCATCCAGGTTGTCCCGTCACTTTAGATCTGGCCCATATCATAGCCCCTTACACTGCAGTAGCAATATGTCTTGTTCAGAGTGAACAAAAGTTAAAAAATAAAAAAATTTAAAGGGAGATAAATTAAAAAAAAAATGAAACTATAATTCATTGCTGTGATAGCCAGTCTCAATCCCACTTAACATCTATAAATATAAAAGCGAAAAAGTGTGTATGTATGTATGTGTGTGCACTTTTTGTGTATGTCTGCAAAAGACTTTTTCCGTCGGCCTTCTCGCTTGGGTCGCTACTTCTTAAAACTTTTTATATCACGTCTAAATCGTAATATCTATGACTTAAGAATGGGGGGGGGTCACGTGTGTATTTAATTTGCCCGACTTTTACCAGCTATTTTTCCATCGCCGCGTGTTCGGAAAGCAAATGATGGGGCGGGGGAAACAGTAACTGGCTTGCAACGCAAAACTAGGTCAAACACTATGCCACTTAACTTCCTCGCACCTATCAATTGCACTTTATAAACCTTAACTTAACACACTTATCAATTGCTCTCCCATTGTGGCCGAGATGGTTAGGTGCCTGACTTTTTTTTCATTTCGTTTCCACCTTCACATCAAGACTTCAGGGTTCAATCCTACCTTCCTATTAAAACATTTTTTTTTCTTTTACACCTCCAAACACCTGGCCAACGTTTTGTTTTTAACACACACACCTCCAAACACCTGGGAAACGCCGGGTACCCCCCGCTAGTCTATATATATAAAAGGCAAAATGGCCGTGTGTGTTTTTTGTATGTCCATGAAAGGCTTTTTTGCCGGGCTTCTCGACGAGGTTACATTTATTTAGAACTTTCCTTATACTTCCTAGATTATAATATCTACGATTTGCAAACGGACATCATCTCTACATTTATTTTGATTGACTTTTAAAAAGTTCCCTCTATACCATCCTTTTGTGTGTTTGTTCATCTTTTTTGTATAAATAAAGTGAAACTAACTGAAGCAAAGGACGTCCAGAAAGATAATTAGCTTTGATAAATGCGGGGGAAACCCTTCATATCAAACAATTGCTATTCATGTGGACACTGCCAGAGATCCCCCCTTTTTGTGGAGAGCTGGTTTTCCCCAACATCGTGGGGAATGGAAAAAAGCGGAAACTTAACTGGCCTCCAGCCAGAGCTTCATTTTTGTGCCTGCATGAACTCATTCACTTAATTATCCATTGCTGCAAATCAACTTTTTAATCGCTAAATTTGAGCACTTTTGAAAGGTTTTTATGCTTCAAGTCTAATTATATCTTCAGGGAAGTGACGGTGATCTAGTGGTTAATGCCATGGATGTTCCAAGTTCGAATCCAGTTTGTTCTACAAAAATCACTTTCACTTAGGATGTTGGCAACCTTCACATGGTCCCTCCTGTAAGAACCTGATGTCTTTTTAGAAAGAATTCTGACTAGAAAAATATCAGGGAAACCAATGCCAACAATACAATATGATCATGATTATATCCTCAACTATTTATTATTGGTGTTTTTTTTTTTGTTTTGCAGAGGAAAATTATTGTTTTTGATTTTACAGAACATGATTGAGTTTTGCAAAGGGAAAGATAAAACAATAACATCAATGTTTGATGCATTTTCGGTCAGGAAGCCAGTATCTACAGACAGCCTGGTCTGGTAATACTAGGGGAAAATAAATGACAGTGCCACCTGGTGCATGGAGTCTCGCTGTAGTCATAACAACTGTAATTAATCGGAGATTAAACTTTATTGATTTACTGTATTGATTTACGGATAGAGATATCGAACTTTGCATCTTAAAAGCATGAACTGCATTGGATAAGCTGTGAGCAGTATAGACTTTAAGGCTAACTGACAAACTGAGAAGGT
Organism: Euprymna scolopes; assembly: GCF_053919585.1. Lineage (NCBI taxonomy): Eukaryota > Metazoa > Mollusca > Cephalopoda > Sepiida > Sepiolidae > Euprymna > Euprymna scolopes. Next base: position 20,793,580 of record NC_136491.1, read on the forward strand.
AGTTCTTCAGAGAAATGGTGGAGTTTGCAATTTGGACATTAACCAAAAGATTGGAAAGAAAGCCAGATGCCACATACACCTGTATGCTACGAACAGTGTTAAATATATCTTGGCAAGATCCCACGAAGCAGCAACTTTATGGCAACCTACCTGCCATATCTACTACCACCAGGGAGTGACGTCTACGATTTGCCAATCACTGCCAGAGGAGCAAGCAAGAGCTGGTGAGAACTGTATTGCTGTGGACTCCACGGCACCAGTGCACGAGCAAAGGACGACCTAGATTCACATCATATACATCTAGCAAATTGCATATGATACCAACTGTGACCTTAAAGGTCTGAGGCAGCTGATAAAAGGCAGGAAAGTTTGGAGAGAGAGAGTCGCATTGGTTCGGGCAAGGAGCCCAACCAGATCGATAGATGGATTGAAATACAGTCAGAGTATTTTAATGGAATGTGCTCTGATGAACTCATTGCACGTACCCCCCTCGACGTACATATCCCAACAAACCCACTTGGCAACAAAATCGCGCCCCTTCACTGTTGAGGTTCCTAAATGTCAGAAAGTTTTCTACTCAAATAGCTTCTTCCCTAGAACAGCAAGATTTTGGAATTCTCTTCCTGCTGTCTGTTTTCCAAACTGTACTGATATGCAGAAGTTTAAATGTAATGTAAACCAACATCTTAATCTTTCTTAAGCATGGCCCCAATTAGTAGCCCTTTACGTCCAAGTGACAATATGCCTTGTTTGGGGGTGAAGGCGAGTAAAAAAAAAAGGTTATTTAATGGAACTGTTAAATGTTTTTGACTCTTAATGGGAGGTATGACACCAATGTTTCAACGATCGTTTTTATAACCACAAGTTATAATAACTAACCAATGAAAAGCTTCCAAAGTTACTATAAAAATTGTCGAATTTTGGATTCAAATCAGTTCGCCGTTGGCTACGTCAAAAACCGTATTTGATTCTTTGCCGCCATCTTTGTTACTGGCAATTACTTCACACTCAGTCTCGGGACTGCACTGCTTCTTCACCTCCATCTTTGTTCAACATAATGTCTCAACACTTAAAAGGAACAATGTCTTTTAAATGATCATGAATACGAACTAAAATTTCCTGTGCTTTTGAATAGAAATGAGATGAAAATGATACGGTGAATGTATAATGTGAGTCTGAAAAGATGGTGCCCATATTATGTTGAATAGCTTTGAGAAAGTGACTTTCAAAGTAACCTAATTCTGCCCAGGTCTTTATTTATCCTTTTTTTCCTCTCAAATCCATCCTTATTATTTCTTCCCACGTTTTCCTTGGCTTTTCTCTTAGCATAAAAATGTACGCAAACATATCTACAATCAATGTTACAAAATAATAACCATTGTTTTTTTTTTTTTGTTTCTATTGATTACATAAATACTATAATGATATTTGTGTGACTCAACCATTAGAGCTCAACTTTTACTACTACTACTACTACTACTACTACTACTACTACTACTACTGCATCATCAACGCCATCACCATTACTATCACCATCGTCGTCATCATCGTCCTCATCACTCAACCATTAGAGCTCAACTTTTACTACTACTACTACTACTACTACTACTGCATCATCACCACTACTATCATCATCGTCTTCACCATCGTCGTCACCATCGTCGTCATCAATTTTACGTCGATTCTACATGTTCGCATGTGTTGGACGGCTTTGAGAAAGTAACTTTCAAACTAACCTATTTCTGACCAGGTCTTTATTTATCCATTTTTCTTTCAAATCCATCTTTATCACTTCCATATTTTCCTTGGCCTTTTTATGTCAAGTTATCTTGCTACCTCAACTGTTTTACAGTAGTCTTATCCGTCTTTTCTATGTGACCATATCACCTAAGTCTTCTTTTTCTACATACATTTTCCTATACTATACTATTCAGATTTAATCTTACTTTAAGGTCACCAGATCTAAGCCTGCTAGTTAGTTACGCATACAAAAACTTTAAAAAATAACGCTGTTTAAGATATATAAATGTATATTTGCACGTATGTAGAAGAGCACTTTAAGTCGACTTATGCCTGCCAAGCTCCCATTTTTTTTAATTTTGACATTTTAGCACCTATTTTTACCAGCCAAATAAAGTAAACCCCAAAAATACGACACAATAAGTTTTTGCCAGATCACCAAAGTTAAACAACGTTGAGCCTGGCCAGTACCCGATGGGTGACCATCTGTATGTACCATAAGGTAAAAAAAAAAAATCCAGGTTAGGAAACTAGTGCAGTCTATCCTTCACTCGGGGGGGGGGGGGGGAGATGGACCTCTCTAAAGCTGTAGTAGGCACCCCATCTACTGATGGCGTCATGATAAAAAATACTCTTGATAGCCTTGGTGACAAGTATTTCCAGCCATTAGAAAAAAAAATGTGAAAGATCCCGCGAAATTTGTTCACGTTTCACCTATGCCTACTGGCATTGGATGAAACAACAAAAACAAAAAGACCAAACCAAATTTGTTCCATAGGTCCAAATCTCGTATATATCAAATTTCAAGTCTGTAGACCCAAAATTGGCTGTGTGTGTGTGTGTGTGTGTGTGTGTGTGTGTATAAATTAGTTTATGGGAACATGTTAGTAGAAATAAGGACACAAGCCCTTCATTAAAATTAGACCATTAGAAATTTCAGTCGATAGGTTCGACCATGTTCGTTTCATGATTTAACTTATTTGAAACTAAACTCAAGATCTTTTTATACAATTTATGAAGAAAAAAAAACACATGGAGAAATAAATGTTATTCTGCTGTCCATCTTGCATTTACATCCTCCATCCTTACTTACTACTCCCACCTTTCCTCCTCTCACATATCCACTACACACAGCATCAATTGCATTCTCCATCCTACCAACGTTTCTCTCTACCGATTTTTTTTTCTTACATTGGAACTTGGCAGGACATAAGTCGCATGTATGATATGAAAAGAAACTGGAACCTAAAGGGGATATCGATCATACCAGTTATCATAGGTGCCACAGGACTTATGAAGAAGAACCTGAAGTCCTACCTAACTAATATTCCTGGTGAACCAAGTGCAAAAGAGATTCAGACAATTGCACTTAAGGGAACAGCGAGGACACTAAAAAGAGCTCTCGGTTGGTTTCAATAAAAAAGCGGGGCAATGTTGGCAGCTGGTTTGGCTGCCCCATACCCGGCATTACAATCTTCAAAGGAAGAAAAATAATAATAATAAAAAAAATATAAATATATTAATACGATAGAGTTCTTTTGTATGTCACGCTTACATCCGGGTCGTTTGTTTTTTTAATTGTTATGAAATTCCTTCCATTCCTTAATATATCGCAACTCGATTCGGCTGTTCTGAAAGTGAAAAAAAATTGGTGTCGCTGTGAGGCAAAGCTAATAAAAATGATTTGTTCTTCTTGGCCAAAAGGCCAAGATCAAAGTGTAGTATCTGTTCCTGCAGATGCTGCAATCAAAGACCATTGCCCTTGTAGCAATCTTCTGGTCCATGGGCCAGCTGGCAAATCACTATCCAGCTACCATTTCCCACCTCTCGGGAGCTGGTCCCCTTTTCCCTTCCCCTCCCCCTCTCTTTCCACATTAAAAAATGGTCTTGTGCCTAATTTGCTCAGTGGGGAAGCAAATAAATACAGCCAAGATCAAAGTGTAGTATCTGTTCTTCACATGCTACATTTCAATTTTTTCTCTCTCATTGGAGGAGAAATCTTTTACGACTAAGACAATTTTTTGTTCCTTTTCACCACGTTAATAAACGACCCTGGTGTCTAAATCTGACCCGTGGGGAGGCATTGTAAATAGGTACTATATTTAATGTAACAAAGCTTTAATATTACAAAGGTAATTGGGAAAAGTAATTTCTGATTTAATTACAAAATGCCCTGGATATGTCTCTTCTGATTAATTATAAAATACACTGGAAAATGTCCCTCCTAATTATTTTTTTGTTTACTTGCCTCCCCATAAGGGAAGAGTTGGACATGAGGTCGGTTAAAAATGTGGAGGGAAACCAGCTCTTCAAAAAGGGCACTCTGGTCAGTAACAAAAAATAAAAATTGTATCAGTATTACTTTATTTAATGTATATTTTAAACAGTGGATGGGGGGGGCATATGAAGTCAGTCCCGGAAATGGCTGAAACAGTTTACGATTTCAACACTTTAGTTCCTGTATATTTTTAACAGTGCGATTGCAGGCATGAAGTCAATTCCGAGATTTACTGAGATAAGTGCAAATATATACTAGCAGAAAGCATCGCCCGGTATTGAATGAGATAGGTGGAAAATATATAGTAGCAAAATACCCATCGTCGCCCGGGATCTGATGAGATAGGTGAAAGATACGAGGGGCGTGCAATAAGTAATGTCCCTGACCCACTTCCAGTTGTCTGATCTAGTTGAAATTTTGCATGTGCAATGATTTATATCTCTACGGGTTATGTGGCAAATTACAGTTCTGAACTAATTGTGGTTTCTGTTTTACAGGTGTTTGAACTGAGTCAGGTGTGAAATGGAGCCTGTTGAATGTCGAGCAGTGATCCGTTTTTTCTATCTGAAAGGACGCACACCACAGGAGACCTTTGATGAAATGGAAGAAACTTATGGTGATAATGCCCCATCATATGACCTTGTAAAACGCTGGCATCGTGAATTCAAACATGACCGGAAGTCTGTGGAAACAGCTCCCAGAAAGATACGAGGCGAGTGCAATAAGTAATGTCCCTGACCCATTTCCAGTTTTCTGATCTAGCTGAAATTTTGCATGTGCAATGATTTATATCTCTACGGGTTCTGTGGCAAATTACAGCTCTGAACTAATTGTGGTTTCTGTTTTACAGGGGTTTGAACTGAGTCAGGTGTGAAATGGAGCCCATTGAATGTCGAGCAGTAATCCGGTTTTTGTATTTGAAAGGACGCACACCACATGATGAAATGAAAGAAACTTATGGTGATAATGCCCCATCATATGACCTTGTAAAACGCTGGCATCATGAATTCAAACATGGCCGGAAGTCTGTGGAAACAGCTCCCAGACCTGGTCTGTCATTGATGAGGCATCTGTCCGTCAAGTTGAGGCTGCCATTTTGGAAGATCGGCGCATTACTATTCGCCAAATAGCCCAAGATGTCAAGATTAGTACAGGGTCTGTGGAAACTATCATTCATGACCTTTTGCATATGCATAAGGTGTCTACCAGATGGATTCCCAGGTTGTTCACACCATTCCAGAAGCGAGAACACGTCAAGTGCTCGAGGATGAATTTGGAGATGTGCCAAGAAGATGAGTCAAAGTTTTTCAAAAGACTAATTGCACAGGATGAAACCTGGGTCCATTACTATGATCCAGAGACCAAAGCTCAGTCAATGCAGTGGAAGCACTTGGACTCACCACCTCCAAAGAAGGCAAGGGTGCAGCCCTCCACTGGCAAGGTCATGCTCACAGTCTTCTGGGACCAGGACGAAGTAGTGATGACAGATTTCCTGGCAAAGGGTACCACAATTACAGGAGCCTATTATGCTTCACTTTTGAGGAAATTAAGGGAAGCTATCAAAATCAAGAGGCGGGGTAAGATCAGCAAAGGTACCCTACTCCTGCAGGACAACGCTCCGGTCCGCAACTCGGATGTCGCCAGATCAGAAGCACGGGCATGTGGTTATGAAATCCTCCCCCATCCGCCCTACTCTCCTGACCTTGACCCTCTGACTTTCACCTCTTCCCAGCCATGAAGTTGTTTTTGAAAGGAAAGCGTTTCCCAGATGATGCAGCCTTGATTTCTGAAGTCACGTCGTGGTTGGAGAACCAACCTGGCGTGTTCTACAAAAACGGTCTCCAGAGCTACATCAAACGATGGAAGAAATGCATAACTCTGGGTGGTTCCAATGTAGAGAAAGACTAATAACTGTGCCAAGTTTTGTTGCTCTACTGCTATAGGAAGTGGGTCAGGGGCATTACTTATTGCACACCACTCGTATATGCTAGCAGAATATGCTGCGTCACCTGGAATTTGATAAGATAGGTGGAACATATATATTATGAGAATACCTGAAATTGATTGATGTGTTTGTAGTGAAATAATCAGCCCATGCAATATATCAAAGTTATTATTTAAGTAAGAGGGGCGGAGGCGATATAGTGGGTTAAAATAATGAAAATTAATGTCAAGATTAGTAACATATCAAAGAATTATGAAAAATGACGACATGTGAGTTAATTGATTGGCGTATTTGAAATGAAATAATCAGCCCAGAAAATATATCAAAGTAATTATTTTAGCAGTGGAGGGGGGGTTATTAATGTGGGTTAAAAATTAGTAACATATCCGAGAATTATGAAAAATAATGAAATGTAAATTAATTGATAGTTGTGCTTTTTATGAAATAATCAGCCCAGACAATGTATCAAAGTTATTCTTTAGTAAGAGAGGGGGATTAGGATGGTTTAAATTATGAAAACATATTGTCAAAATTAGTAAGATATCCCAGAATAACGAAAAATGATGAAATGTGAGTTAGCTGATTTATGTGTTTATAATAAAATAATCAGCCCAGACAATACATCAATGTTATTATTTAAGTAAGGAGAAAAGCAATAAGGACGGCTAAAATTATGAAAAATTGTTGTCGAAATTAGTAGCATATCCAAGAATTACGAAAAATGATGAAATGTTAGTCAATTGATTGGTGAAATAATCAGCCCAGACAATATATCAAAGTTATTATTTTAGTAAGAGAGACGATAGGGATGGTTTTAATCCCCAAAAGTTATGGTCGAAATTAGTAACATATCAAAGAATTATGAAAAATGATGAAAAGCGAGTTTATTGATTGGTGTGTTTATAATAAAATAATCAGTCCAGTCAATATATCAAAGTTATTATGTTAGTAAGAGAGGGCGATAAGGATGGTTTTAATTATGAAAAATGATTGTCGAAATTAGTAACATATCCAAGAATTATGAAAAATGATAATATGTGATTTATTGCATTATTGTGCTTGCAATGAAATAATCAGACCAGACAATATATCAAAGTTATTATTTCAGTAAGGAGGGCGATGACGTCGGTTTAAACGATAAAATATGATTGTCGAAATTAGTAACATATCCAAGAATTATGAAAATGATGAAACGTGAGTTAATTGATTGGTGTGTTGTAATGAAAAAAATCATCCCAGACAATATATCAAAGTTATTATTTTAGTAAGGGGGGAAGCTATAAGGTGTGCTTAACTTATGAAAAATGATTGTCGAAATTAATAACATATCACAGAATTATGAAAAATGATGAAATGTGAGTTAATTGATTGGTGAGTTTGTAATGAAATAATCAGCTTAGACAATAAATCAAAGTTATTATTTAGTAAGGGGGAGGTGCGAAAATGTGGGTTAAAATTATGAAAAATGATTGTCGAAATAAGTTACATATGCAAGAATTATGAAAAATGATGAAATGTGATTTGTGTATTTGTAATGAAATAATAATCCCAGACGATATATCAAAGTTATTATTTTATTAAGGAGCGGGCGATAATGTGAAATAAGCAGCCCAGCAAATATATCAAAGTTATTATTTTAGTAAGGTTGGGCGATAATGTTGCTTAAAAATATAAAAAAGAATATTGTCGAAATTAGTAACATATCCAAGAATAATGAAAAATGATGAAATGTGAGTTAATTGATGTATTGCATAGTTCTTATTAGAAGAGGACTAATGTAATATATTGTTGCTGTTCATTTTAGTAAGAGTCTTAGTGTGTTCATGTGTGTTATCATCTTGTGAGATGCTAGATATTATATATATTCATTGTGAGTGTTCATATTGTTGAGAGATGGAGACAGGTTTTATATATAACTAGACAGACAGGTAGGGTACAGGTTACTACAGGAGAGCCGAGCATGTAATTCAATGAGAGGAGATTTATGATATATTGATAGATAGACCGAGAGATAGTGCGTTTGGCATTTACGTTTGACAGTTCTGTGAATGGGAGTGTTTCTATAAACATTGACATATATTTCTTCCCTATTTTTGAGATGATGATTTTCACAAGTTCTTATAATATAAATGTACAATACCTTTTCTGTTGAAAACATAACACGAAGACGCAGATACAAAAAGATGAAGTTGTTTGTTTATTCCATTTCGACCGGTCAATGGCTTTGCATTAAGGAATTCAAGTCTTACATGATTCTTCCTCTAACCCCCGCTTCCAAGGTTCTGTCAGCTCTGTCTCTGACTCCTCTCTTCTCCTCTGACTGACTGAGTTCCCGACTGAGTGTTTTTGACTGACTATATTGAGACCCATGACGTCATTGCATGACCAACACGTGCATATTAGACACATGGAATGACATGCCTCTGTGTTTAAGCATGCATTGTTACTCACATGTTTCAAACATGCGCGATTTGCACGTTTTGAAACCATTTCTGATGACCAGAAAATTTCCCATTCTCTTTGTTTTACAAAGGAATTTAACCTACTTGTTAATTCTCTAATCGATATTTTTATTATGCATTCTTTCTAAGAATGTGAATAGATTTTCCAGTCAAATTTTATTCATAAAATATTTTAAAGGAATGAGCAATTTAACTGGACATTCCATTTAAAACCTATTGTTCTTTAAAACTTATCTACAGGGTTCGATCCTCGTTTTATCTTATATCATTTTCATTTAACTAATTCTCTTTTTTTTACTTACATGAAAAAGGTACAGCCCTTTTCATGTAACAGATGTGTGTGTTTGTAATAAAATAATCAGCTTAGACAATATAAGTTATTATTTTAGTAAGGTGTGCGATATGGTAAGTTACAAATGATGAAAAATTATTGACGTAATTAGTACCATATTCAATAATTATGAAAAATTATTGTCGAACATAGTACCATATTCAATAATTATGAAAAATGATTAAATGTGAGTTAATTGATAGTTGTTTTTTGATGAAATAAGCAGCCCATACAATATAACAAATTTATTATTTTAGTAAGGGGATGGACGATAATGTGGGTTAAAATTATGAAAAATTATTGTCGAACATAGTAACATATTCAATAATTATGAAAAATGATCAAATGTGAGTTAATTGACCGGTGTGTTTGTAATGAAATAATCAGCCCAGGAAATATATCAAAGTTATTATTTTAGTAGGGGGGGGGGCGATACAGTTTTAACAAAAGGGCTAGAATAATATGATTGCACCTTCCTTCATGCTGGAGAGAACACCCACAGAATGCCCAGCAACAATATATTTCATATGAAAAATGCAGCTGTGGAATTTCCACAGGTCCCGCTAGCAATAGATGAATATATAATTTGAAAATATACTTACTTCAATTCTCCAAATGTTGATATAAGGTGGGCCGTCTTTAATATTCTTTGGTACATGGCGAAAAGCTAATTCCACTGGATTGTTCAAAGCTGGAAGTAAAAGATGAAAGAAAGATGATGCGAGAAATCGTCGTTATTATTTACTTATTTTAGCGAAGAAAATTTTTAAATCCATTTAATCAATTGAGCCCCCCCTTTTTTTTTTTTAATTCTGACCACTTTATGTAATTCAAGCTGCAAACTGAACAAAAATTTGTCAATTTGATATGTTTACCGTCTTCATTCATATAACCATACAAAAAACGACAGAAAATAAACGAATATGGTTAAGTAAGATTTTTTTCTTTACAGAAATCGCTCCAGACAAGGTATGAAGCAACTTGATGTAAGAAACTAAAATAAAATACTACTTCAAGGTCAAAACTAGCCAATGCTAGATGCTAGATAGATAGATTCCAACCCAGAAAAGTAATTCCCCCCGCCTCTTTTTGTTAGAAACATCGGTCATGGGCAGTGAGAACCAAAGTGATGTGAAGATTTTTAAGGCTGCTGAAAGTAAACCCCAAATTCACTGTTTACTCTCCATAGGATCAGGATTTAATCAAGAGAATAAAACAAAGTGTTGACGCCATTATGAAAAAAAATACATTTGTTACAATTTATAAAAGAAATGTGAAGAGAAAATTTTTCTTTAATCGTCAATTCACCACAAGCAAGGCATAGAGCCACTTATTCATGAGGGGATACTATTTGGGACCAGATTTGCAGGGATATTATTTAGGGAGTTGGGCAGTGAGATGTCTGTTTACATTACATTTGAATTTCTGCATGTAAGTACAGCCAGGAAAGCAGGGGTCCGGGAGGGAATTCCAAAGTGCAGTAGTCTGAAGGAAAAAGCTATCCAAGTAGAAGGCTTTCCAGCATCTAGGAATCTTTACAGTGTAGAGGCTGGATTTTGCTGCCTGTCGGGTTTGTTGAGGGGATTGTCGTTGAAGAGGGTACTAGTGCTTTGAGTTTATCAGAACAATTGTCATTGAAATACTTTTAAAACAGGCACAAGGATGCTACGTTTCAGTGATAAAGGTTTTGGAAAAGCTAGAGGCGGTCATAATCGCCAAGAATAAGCACCACCCCTATGACCTCTTTAGATTTGAAAAATAGCCACACTTTTTTTGTTATCCTTTTCAGATCAACGAACCTTTCGGTCACGGTTATGGTTTTTGATGTAATTTCAAGTGAGGGCCACACCATGCTACCTCATATCTTTGAAGTCGACTTGAAAGTAAACAGTGTAAGTAAGTGCATCTGGATGTGCTAAAGAGAGTGGTAAGCCTTTGGTGCAATCAAGTGGCTGCTGGCAGACCCTGCGTGTGGCATCAGGACTCAGCACCGGCCCACGTCCTAAGAGACCCAGGCTTGGCTTCAGAGGGAGTGCTACGATTTTGACCTCTTCTCTCACTCCCCCCCCTCCTCCCCTGACCTGAACTCACTGGACTACTTTGTTTGGTCATATGTCGAGAACATCACCAATATGACTTCCACAATACCAAAGCCAGCTTAATCGCTGCCATCCACCAAGTATTCGCTGAGCTCCCACCGGTGCTTGTGGAAAAAACATGCTCCCAGTTCCGGACCCATATCGACACAGTGATTGAGGCAATTTGTTGTGTTTTGCATTATCCCGATAAGTCTCCTCTTAAAAAAATATCTCCAATTCTTTTTTGGGAAGTGATATACAAATTACCATTAGTATATAAAGCGATGCTCTTTGTGTAAACAAATTGAGGTTAGGTATTTGTACAATGTCAAAACATTGTTAATTCACTGCCCACATAGCAGTAGACATATAGCACAACTGTTAGAAGCTCCGACTGTCATTTGGGCGATCAGGTTTCGATCCTGGCTTGAGGTTGTTGCTTGCCGCACTGATGAGCTGTGAAACAGTGAAACAGTACTGTATGTGGATAACTATATATATATATATATATATATATATATATATATATATATATAAATATTATTCATGTTCACCTCAAACAAGACATATTGCTACTTGGACATAAGGGGCTACTATTTGGGACCATGTTTAGGGGAGATGAGTGAGATATTGGTTTATGTTACATTTAAACTTCTGCATGGAAAGCAGGTAGCAGGAAAGGAATTCCAAAGTCTAGCAGTTTGAGGAAAGAAACTATTAGAGTAGAAGGACTTATCGAGGGGTATGTACGTCAGGGGAGTACAGGAGCGATGAGTTCATCTAACCATATTCTATTATTCTATAGAATACTTGTAAAACAGGCACAGGGATACAAAATTGCAGCGATGGGACAGGGGTTGGAGCTTAGTTGACAGTACGAGACCTATTAGATTGAATACTCTTTTTTGACGGACTGACTAGCGCTAGATGCACCAGCCCAGATGTAGCATGCATAGGCGAATGGTGGCCTTGTAGAGGTATAGGATACTTTCAGGTGCAAATAATCTTCTAGCATGATAGAGAGAACCCACCTTCTTTGCAGTAGCCTTCACAATGTGCTCAATGTATTTGTTCCAGTTCATATTGCCTATGAATGTTAAGCCAAAGAGTTTGAAGGAAGAATTCTCAGGTAGGGTGTTATTAGTCATGGCTATCAGAGGTTGGGAAGGCTTCTTGTAATTATTAAAGGAAAGCAGCTTAGTCTTAGTAGCATTAAATGTTACCATTCATTTACGACCCCATTCCACTACGGTTTGGTGATCGTTTTCTAAGGATTCTTCCATTTCTTTAGATATATGTACATCCATTTTTCCCTCATGCTTGTTATAGAGTGTTGTATCATTGCCAAATATACCAATCTCAGACACAATATTCTCAGAGAGGTCATTTATGAATATCAGGAATAATAATGGCCCAAGGATCGACTCCTGAGGCACTCCCGCATTAATATCATGCTGTTTGGATATACATCTATCAAAGACAACCTCAATGATCCTGTTGTCTAAGAAAGATCTAATTATATTTAGTATTCGTCCAGTTATATCATACGCTTTAATTTTCATTAGGAGCTCTTAATGCTAGATTTTGTCAAAGGCTTTGGATATATCCAGGGCTACAGCCCTGGCTTCCCCCACTTTATCCAGTGCATGGTATATGCATTCAAAGATTACTGTTAAAATATGTGCAGTAGAATAGGATTGCCTAAATCTATAATGTCGATTAGAGAGAAGATTAACTTTTGAGGGGTGGTTGGTTTTGGCTGGTTGTTTTTGTTTTACGGCATATCAACACTTTTCAGGTTATTTAATGCCGAAACCAAAGATTTTGAGAAATTTTTTTAATAGAATATATTTGTTTTTTCAAGTCCGTTTCTATTTAACCCATAGTTAGGACCCTAACAGGTTCTACCACTCTGGGTCAGAGTGGACCTGGGAGTAATGGCAATTAAAAGGTGGCTCCACACTCCCCAAGGCCCGCAAGCTGGAGCCTCACCATCGGATATACAGGGTGGGCCAAAATAAGGGTCCTATCTTTAAATTTGAATAACTTCCACAAAATAAAAGTTAAACTCACCAAACTTTATGTGTGTGTAGACTGACCCTTCCGAAATTTTTTTGAAATAAACAAAACAAATTTTGGCTGAAAAACACTTCTTAAAACTTACATGAATTTATGAATTTTTAAAAATAGGACCCTTATTTTGACCCACCCTGTAGTTTAAAGTCACATCCAGGACCTTGAGGGGTGGTGAACTAGTTCTTGATTGATTAAAGATTTTAGTGAAGAGGAGTAAGACACTGATAGGGCAACTGATGGAGGCGAATCACTGGGCAAACAGTTATACTTTCTCGGTTGCTATGCATGCGACCTTCTGATTGTTTGATAGTGGAGGAATTACTGATTATCTTTTGTTCACTACACTATTATAAATTTTCCAGAAATCACAAATCCCTATCTTTTATGAGTCTATGCGTTTCCAGATTATTTCAGCATGCCTTCTTTTGGCTGTGGTTATTTTACTCTTACAATGATTTCTAGCATCTATAAATTTTTGCCTATTTCTACCTGACTTATGACGTATGAACCGGCGGAATGTATGCTTTTTTGTGCACAATTTGAAGTGAATTATAAGGGAGAGTTGGGCTTGCTATAGTGTTGAATATTGGCCGGGGCAACATTGGAAAATATCGGATGTATGTGCACACAAGCAATGCTAGATATTGGTCAATTGCTGAGCAATGACGTCAACCTACATTTCGATTAAGAGTTGGGGTCCTGGAAAATGACTTAAAACTGAAACAATGGGACGTCCTACATTCTAACCTGGATTGGAATATCAACCAAAGACAATGAATATTCTAAACTGAAAGAATGTCAGTATAAAGAAAGCAATGCAGAGATCAACACACAGAGTTAAGAGCTGTCGAACAGTGAGTGACATTTCTGAGTCGCCTCATACACCACAATACCTACACACCTATAGCCGACCAAAACATATATTGTTCGCCCTCTCTCTTATATCTGCGTCGAGTTGATGTGTAAATAAATTGTATTGTTTTGATTTAAATGATTCGTTGTTGTGAATTTAACCCCCCCCCCAAAAAAAAACAAAAAAAACAAAACAAAGTGTATATAATTTCGCCCGTGTTTGACAAAAGTGCAACCAGAAATTCTATAGACGCTACAACTGTTGTATACATCGGTTATATGGATCAGACTATAATACTTCCGTGTGTGAACATTTGTTTGCACCATTTGGTTGCCTCATTGGCACACTATTAAATATTAAATGGAAGACGAGGAATAAAAGTTACATATAACTTTATTATATCATCAGAACAATAAGGAAAAGTTAAGGGGAAATTAAGCCAAAAAATCCCATTAGGCCTTGGCATTTCGAAGCTAAATGCTTCTCATCAGGAGAGAGAAGGGTCAGAATTATACAAAATGCAAATATAGAAAAAAAAATTTAATGACATTTAGAATGAAGGAATAGGGTAATGTGGTAAATAATAATTAAAAGTAGGGCCAACATATAAGGGTAAAATGGAAGACTAGAATATATGTAGGTTATATATATATATATATATATATATATATATATATATATATACAAATGACAAAAGTCTATATTTAAAATTTCATGATAGTGACCATCTTACAATTTATTCCTTTAATTACATTAACATTTACAATTCTTTACAGTGACTGTTTCGTAGCGCAAAATCATTCATTTAATTATTACATCAATCAATGAATCTATTTCGCCCTTAACTCATCAAAAAGAAATAGCACCTATCAATCCACAAAAAGAAAGTAAAATGCATTTGGGCATGATTACAAAATTCAAAAATTGGAAGAAAGTTGCAATGATCTTGTGTTTTATCTTTTATGACGCCATTTTGAATTCACAAGTAAAATCACTAAAATTTAAATATTTGTATTAATAAATTGAGCTTCATAAATTAAGGGTTAGTAAATAAAAAAAAAAGTGAAATATAATTGAAAAGATCATATTTCCACAGATATATGTCACTATGAAATAATGGGGATCATTAAAGAAAAGCCAATAATAGAGGAAGAAAGGAAAAAATAGGGAAGATAGGATAAATGGATAAAGAAGGGAAAGAGATAGAAACAATAAATAAAGGATACGGAAATACATATATAAAAAGATAAATAAACCGATCTAAGATAGTTTTCTAACCTTGTAACAATCACCCAACATAATTACCTTACAAAGAAGGGCGGGGAGATAGACTCAGTAAAAAGGGGATACAGAAATACATAAATAGATATAAATAGATTACAAAATAATACGATCTGAAAGTGAAGAAAGTGGGATTAAAAACATATAATATAATATAATATAATATAATATTAAATAATATAATATAATATTAAATAATATAATATAATATAATATAAAATAATATAATATTAAATAATGTAATATAATGTAATATTAAATAATGTAATATAATATAAAATAATATTAAATAATGTAATATAATATAATATAATATGATATTAAATAATATAATATAATATAATATAATATAATATAATATAATATAAAATATTGCTACTCTATGGCTGACTGGGATAGCTTCCGCACATTTATATCAGATCTACCTCTGCGTTCCATGTTTAAAAAGGATGTGTCCTCTATACTATCAGACCTGACTGAATGGTTAATTGCAGGTATAGACCGTTTCATACCCTCGAAAAAATTCCAGCAAAAACCTAACAGCCAGCTGTGGTTCTCTCCAGAATTTGCTCCTGGCATTGTGCATAGAAATCACTTTTTCCACTGCTTCCAACGTAATAGATGTATTGAGACTAAAGCTGCTTTCAGGACTGCCAGCAACCACTGTAAGAGAGTAATAAAAAATACAAGAGGGCTATATGCCCAGTCTGTCAAGTCCAAAGTAGCTGAGCAGCGGCTTGGTTCTCACCAGTTTTGGGAAATAGCAAACAAAAAAAAAACAAAAAAAAAACAAAAAATCCTGAACAGAAGCGTGTGCTCTATCCAAACTATCATCAATGGACCTGATGTACTCTCGTCAGCATCAGACAAAGCCAAACTTTTTGTCAAGAACTTTGCAGCTAATTCTAACCTTTGCGACCAAGGCTGCCAACCTCCAATATTTCCTCCTGTATCAGAAAACATGCTATGTGATATACAAGTATCTGTACATGATGTTGCCAAGCTAATCAAAAACCTTGATTCCAGTAAAGCGACTGGCCCTGACGGTATTCCAATTATAGTACTCAAAAGACTTCAACCAGAACTTGCGCCCATCCTTACAGAACTGTTTAAACTTTGTCTTTAGGAGAATTGCTTCCCGACACCCTGGAAATCTCATCAGTATGCCCTGTATTTAAGAATTCAGGTGATCGGTCATCTCCCTCACAGTTCAGGCCAATAAGTCTCCTGTGCGTTATGAGTAAGTTGCTGGAATCTGTTAAATACAGAAGTAATCAACCATCTTAGCAAAAATAACCTTCTTAGTGACATGCAATATGGTTTCCGTTCTGCTAGATCTACTGCAGATATGCTTACAGTTATATCTCATAGGATTAGCAAATCTCTCGACGGAGGTAACCTTTCAAGGACAATTGCTCTTGACATATCAAAGGCCTTTGATAGAGTATGGCATAAAGGTTTACTTCACAAGATCTCCAGCTATGGTATAGCTGGAAATGTCTTCTCAATTATTAAATCATTTCTCTCTGATAGGTTCATAAGAGTAGTGGTTGATGGGCAGAAATCAGAAGCTCTTAGTATTAATGCTGGAGTCTCTCAGGGGTCCATCCTGGGCCAAACTCTCTTCCTGATCTATATTAATGATCTTCCAAATCACATCTTTACATCATTCGTAGACATCTATTCTGATGACACTACTATCTATGGTAGCACATCTAAGACCGTAAATGACCAAGTTCTCTCTGATTCTCTCTCCTCTGATCTTGAGCAAGTGGTACAATGGGGAAAGAGGTGGCTTGTTACTTTTAATGCATCTAAAACCAAGCTTTTATCTTTACATCATCAACGCTCTGATCTCCATCTGGCATCAATTGAAATGAGTGGCTCTTGTCTTGTGGAGGCCTCAAGTTTTGACAAGCTTCTGGGCTTAACCTTTACTCCTGATCTTAAATGAAACACATACATTAAATCCGTTGCCAAGGCCGAATGGTGGGATCCTTCTATGGATCCAGTAAATATCTCACTGCTGATGCAATTTTCTATCTATATAAAAGTCAGGTACGTCCAAGGATGGAGTACTGCTGTCACATCTGGGCAGGAGCTGCTAAAAACAGTCTATCCTGCCTTGATAGAGTTCAAAATAGACTTTGTAGCCTCTTAGGGGATGTCCTTTTCTCTTCCCTGCAACTTCTATTTCACAGAAGAAATGTTGTGAGTTTGTCTCTGCTTTATCGTTATTTTCATTGCCGGTGCTCGGCTGAGCTCCATTCTATGGTCCCCTCTCGCTAAACTTTCACAAGAAACACCTGTCTAGTAGAAAACACTATCACTAGTTTCCCTCACTCATTATCTGTGCCTAAACCTAAGCGTAGATTCCATGAGCAAAGCTTCTTTCTTAGAACTGCACGCCTATGGAATTGTCTTCCGTTTTTCTGCTTTCCAGCTGACTACAACATGGTTGTCTTCAAATCTAATGTAAACAAGTTTTTGTATAGCCTTTCCATATATATTAACAAATTTACTGAATCTCCATTACTAACAATTACTATATTGTCCAATTTCTACTGTACACGCTTTAACCCTTATCCTCGAGTGGCCTCTTGGCCTTGATAAGTGGTGATGTCTATGTAAAAAAAAAATATAATATAATATAATATAATATAATATAATATAATATTAAATAATATAATATAATATAATATAACATAATATTAAATAAAAATAAAATGATACAGATTCCAGGGAAGTCTAGGGTCCGGAGAGCTAATAATATTGTAACTATTTACAAATCCTTCACTGGAACTTGTATTGTTTTATTTTTTATATTATATTATATTATTTTATATTATGTCATATTATACTATATTATATTATTTTGTATTATTTTATATTATTTAATATAATATTATATTATATTATATTATTTTATATTATATTATTTTATTTTTAACATTTTCTGAACATGTTTTTAATCCCACTTTCTTCACCTTCAGATCGTTTTTTTTTTTTTACACAGTAATCACCACTTATCAAGGCCCGGAAGCCACTCAGGGATAAGGGTTATTGCAAGTACATTACGTTAGTGTGGAGATTTGATGAAGTGTTTAATTAAGGGGGCGGTTCATTAGGAATTTGTTAACATTGGACTTGAAGACATCCAAGTTGTAGTCCGGATGGAAGCAGGCAGACGGAACAGAGTTCCACAGGCGTGCAGTTCTAAGAAATTATTATTTTAGTATTATTTTTAAATCTTTTTATATCTATTTATCTATTTCTGTGTTCCTTATTTACTGTGTCTATCTCCCCACCCTTCTTTATAAGGTAATTATGTTGGGTGATTGTTACAAGGTTAGAAAAATATCTTAGATAACTGCCTCAGTTTAAAAGCATTCACATACCACATTTATTTACAAGGTTAAAAACAACAATTTTCAATAACTGTTTCAGTCTAAAACCACGTTCTGTTACCAATAAGAAACCAGAATTGTTCAATAAAAATATTGAATCTTTTAGCACTCCAGCACACATATTTTTTGTCACATAATTTTTTTAGGTAAAAAAAAGATCTTTTGTCCTTTTCCTGCAAAATTATAAAGTCTGAGACTTGCACAGAAAAGCTACCCACCAAAAACTCTTCATCTCCAGGAATTGTATAAAAAAGATACCTATCGAAAACTCTTAATCTCCAGAACTAATACAGAACAGCTACCCACCAAAAACTCTTTATCTCTACAGGTCTATCCTTTGACCTTTATTATTCCTAATATTCATAAATAACCTCCCTGACAAAATTGTCTCTGAGATGGGTATATATGCTGATGACACTACACTCTATAATAGGCATGACAGGAAAAAAAAAATGAACACATATCTAAAGAAAGGGCAGAAACATTAGAGGATGCCTTCCAATCTGTAGTGGAATGGGGACAAAAATGGATGGTCACATTCAATGCTGCCAAGACTAAACTTGTTTCCTTCAATCACTACAAGAAACCTTCTCTACCACCAATAGCAATGGCCAAAGACTCATTATCTGAAAATACATCTTTTAAACTCCTCGGCCTAACGTTCATAGGAAACATGAGTTGGAACAATGACATTGAGAGTATTGCCAGGACCGCTGTGAAAAAGGTGGGTTCTCTCTACCGTGTTAGAAAGCTACTAATGCCCAAAAGTATCCTGTACCTCTATAAGGCCACCATTCGCTCATGTATGGAGTATTGTTGTCATATTTGGGCTGGTGCACCTGTTACTAGTCTCTCACTTCTAGACAGGGTTCAAAAGAGAGTCGCCTGAGTTGTCATCTAAGCTTCAGGCTCTGTCCCATGGACGGAATGTTGGGTCCCTTTGCCTGTTCTACAAGTATTTTAATGGTGAATGCTCTGACGAACTACAAGCACTTGCACCCCCTCAACGTGAATACTCCTGACAAACTCGAGAAGCAGCAAAATCCCACCCCTTCACAGTTGAGATCCCTAGATGTAAGAGAACCTTCTACTCCAGTAGTTTCTTCCCCAGAACTGCTAGACTTTGGAATTCCCTCTCGGGTTCCTGCTTCCCTAACTGTACTGACATGCAGAAGTTCAAGTGTAACGTGAACCAACATCTTGCTGCCCAACTCCCTACATAGTACCCCTGTAGCTTATGTCCCTGATAGTAGCCCCCTACATCAAAGTGGCAATGTGCCTTGTTTGGGGTGAAAATGTGATAAAAAAAATTGTATAGAAAAGCTACCCATCGAACATTCTTCATCTCCAGGACTTGTACAGAATAGCTACCCATTGGAAACTCCTTTGGAATTAAGTCAATTCAAGATGTATAAACACATTCTTAACATGTTAACTATTCTCTTCTTTCACCTAATAAATTAATAAACAAAAGATATTTAAAAAAAATGCCGTCGTTTGTAACAGCAATGAAAAACAAACAAATTAAATAAAAACACCCACATTTATCTGTAAATGTACATGCTTAATCAGATTTTAGTATTTCTGTCGTTTACGGACCATGCTGATTTTTTAATAGGATTTTCAAGTTACATTCCATTTTTATGATATCTTTCATTTATTAAATTGTTAGGTGAAAGCACAGAATATGTAAAGAATTAGTTTCTAACTAATAATGTTTGTATTTCAGCATGATCTGTAAAATTCAATGTTCAACTCTAATTCTTTTAACAAATTTCATTCAATTAAACACTTTTATCCAATTAGAAAAATATCATATAAAATAAGGTCAATCTTATCCTGTTCCAGTTAATACCATAGATCAATGTACACAAGCAGAATCACACTGAGCAGGTAATTTCTTGAGGTAATCTACTTGCGTGGGCAACGTCAGGATACGGGTCAGCTAGTGATATATATCTATATTATATTATATTTCTCTTAGATTGCCTGTATGTTCTACTTTTTCTGGGAAACTAGTTGGCCAATTTGGTTGGAATTTTATATGAACTTCTGTTATGATAAGGTGCAGTGAACTAAGTATTATAATATCCGTTTGATGCCGAGTTAGGGATCAATATAGATCAATAATATTAGTATTTAATATAAAAATGAGCCCGAATTTAACAATACTAAACCATCAATTTGGTATAAAGCACTAATTCTAAGTCAACGGGCTATAACTTTTGCCCATTTTTAACGGAACAGTCTAGTGATGCATATGATTAGGCTAGACATGTGATATATATATATATATATATATATATATATATATATAAAATATATTTTAGTCATCGACATACAGACCTGTTTCGTTGTTTCACAACTCATCAGTGCCGCTAGACTAACACCTCTCCCAAGCCGAGGATCGAACCTAGAACCGTCGTGATGACAGTCGGCAGTCCTACCCCCTGACTACGGAATCGGTGGCCGAAATTAAACTATCCGAATGCGTATTTAAATAAACATCCGTCCGCTACTCGTAGAGGGCTCAAACGTTTTGTTTGTAAACAAATTGCGAGCTTCGCATTATTTCAGCTAAATTACGTAGTGTTATATTCCTAAATACTTAGGAAATAAAGACAAACGTGAGTTACACCGAGTGGTATGTGTAATGGGGTTTATTTATAATACAGAAACGTAAGGCTGCTCGCCTAAGGTAAATAGAAGTACATAGTAACAAGTATGGGGAAGAAAGTCTGATAATCAACACGTAAGACTATCCGTCTTACTGCGACTGCTTGTCTGCCGCTGTCTGCCAAACAGTCCAATATATATATACAGTTTGTAACCGGTGTATAGCCAGTTATGTTCCTTCACAACACCTCCCCCTGAAGCTGAAATCTTCCTGATTTTAGCTTAAATACCTCTTCCTTTTAGGGTCAGGGCTTAATCTCCTGGTAACTTTTCTCTTTCTTGCGCTTTTCCTTCTGGTCAGCGTTACCCGGGGTAAAGGTTTCTGTCCAGCCCGTATGGTTGGTTCAGGCGAAATATTCATTGTTTGCGGTACACACGCTGGTTTTGGTATATCAAAAATATCGCACAATGTTTCCATTGGTGTCTCTTCCACATTTGGAGACAGTCTGGGACGTATTTGATTTCTGTGTCTTTTGCAGACAAAACTTAATCCTTGGATGGTATAGACCATGCTCTCAATCCTTTTTTTGATAATACCTTCAACCCACTGATTTCGTCCATTTTGAAAATTTTTGAAATATACATTTTCACCTGGGGAGAAGCACTTGGTATTAAGGTTTTCTTTTTTGAAAACTTTCTTTTTCTCTGGTAGCAGCCTATCGAAGACAGATCTTATCTTTCTTGCAAACATTAGCTCAGCCGGGGAAGAATTGACATTATTATTAGGATTTGGTGTCACCCTGTAAATTGCTAAAAATGTTTGAATACATTGTTCGTCTGTGTCCGTAGTAAGATTTTTCTTAAGTGCCCTTTTAAACGTATCTACAAATTTTTCGGCCAACCCATTCGATCGTGGATGGTACACAGGTGTTGTCATATGTAGAATATTTAGTGAGTCACAGAATTCTTTGAATTCATGAGCAGTAAATGCTGTTCCATTATCGCTCACTAAGGTTTTTGGCACTCCAAAACGGCTAAAAATTTCATTAAGCGCACTCACAGTGTTTTTTGCTGTTGGATGTCTAAACTTAAATATTTCTGGCCATTTTGAAAAAGAATCTACAATAATCAAGTAAAAATAACCATTTATAGGTCCCGCATAATCAATATGCAGACGTGACCAGGGTAGGTCCGTCTTTGGCCATGGCGTCGTTTTTACTGGAGGATCTCGAGCTGCTAATTGACATCCTCTGCATGTCTTGACACATTTTTCAACTTCCTTGTCCATACCAGGCCAGTACACATATCCTCTCATAAGGGATTTCATTCTCGAAATGCCCGGATGACCTGTATGAAATTCCTTCAGAATTTTCCTCTGTAACGTTAGTGGAATTACGATCCTCTCACCATACATGAGCACATCTTCACAGATGGAAAAAGGCGTTGTTTGATCTACCTTTTTATTTTTTTTTATCCATCCCAATTGATTTTTCATTTTCTTAATGAAAATGTCATTTACTGCCTCTTTTTTTATTTTTTCGAAAGTTACCGGAAGTTCACGTATCATATTACACATTGAACTTGTACATTCACTTTCGTCTTTAAGCGCAGCAATTACCGTTTTTTCGAAACTTTCACTTCTTTTAGGGATCAACCGTGATAATGCATCTGCGTGTCCTAACTTTTTTGAGGATACATGTTCCATCTTAAACTGATAGTTTAAGAGGGTTACAGCCCATCGCTGTAATCGATTCGCAGTATGTGTGGGAATGCCTTTCTTTGATCCAAATATGGTAAGTAGGGGTTTATGGTCGGTCTGCAAAATAAAAGATCGTCCATGGAGAAATCGATTGTACTTTGTAATTCCAAATATTATCGACAGCGCCTCTTTTTCAATTTGGCTGTAATTTTTCTCCGCTGCAACCAACGTTCTTGAAGCATGGGCGATAGCTTTTGTCCTACCATCCTCATACTTGTGAAGTAATACAGCGCCAACACCGTAATCACTGGCGTCCGTTGCTAGTATTAGTTCCTTTTCTGGATTGAAATGTGCCAATGCTAAGTCTGACAGTAGACATCTTTTGATATTTTGGAAAGCAGATTCACATTCCTTATTCCAGTTCCATTTAACACCCTTTTTCAGTAACTCGTTAAGAGGAGCTCTTAAATTATGTATGTTTGTAAATTGCATAGTATTGAACTAATCCCAAAAACGATTTTAATTTTGTCACTGAATCTGGAGCAGGCATCTTTTCAATTGCTTCAGTCCTTTGTGGATCCGGTCTTCGACCCTCTTTGTCGATTATTTGACCTAGATATTTAATTTTTTTCATAAAAAAATCGCATTTTTCTGGGCTCAATTTAAAACCAAATTCCTGTATTCTTTTGAATACTTCTTTTACATGCTTCTTATGATCTTGCAAATTTTCACTTTTAATTAGGATATCGTCAAGATAGGCCATTGAAAATTCCAACCCTGCCAGCATCGTGTCCATAATTTGCTGGAAAATAGCAGGAGCAACCTTTAATCCAAAAGGAAGCCTCTTTAGCTTAAAAATGCCCTTATGAGTATTTATGCCTAAGTATTTGGAGCATTCATCGCTGATCTTAATTTGCAAGTAAGCATCTGAGAGGTCTATCTTAGAAAAAATTTTTCCTCCGTTAAGCTTAGAGAACAGATCTTCTGCGGACGGAAGGGGATAATTATGGTCCAATAGACAGTCATTTAAACCCGTTGAAAAATCTCCACAGACCCTTATTCTGTTATTTTTTTTCTTTACATACACGGTTGGACTTGCCCAATCTGTGTGGTTAACTTTTTCAATGACTTCCAGTTGTTGAAGTCTATCCAACTCTTTTTCGATTGCGTCCATCGCTGAAAAAGGCACATTCCTTTTAGGTTTGAATACTGGAGTGGCATTTTTCTTTAATTCAAATTTTGCCTCTGTCTTAATACAGAGTCCTAGTCCTTCGGCAAAAACATTGGGAAATTCAGTTTTCAAATCCTTCAGGAAGTCTTCCCTTTGGTTTGCTTTTTCTGCAGTTAAAACGTTACAAAACGAATTTATGGGTTTCTCCCATAAATTAAACAGGACAATCCAATCTACCCCAAACAGGCATGTATTCTTTCCTGGTACGACGTACACTTTGGATTTATGAGTCTGGTTAGCGAATGTCACTTTGCATTTTAATTCTCCCTTGAACTCTAATCTTTTGCCGCACACACTTCTCGCCGTCTTTCTAGTTTTCGTTAATTCAGGTCGACCTATCCTTTTCCATATATCTTCATTTATAATACTAATATCTGCACCGCTATCCAGAAGCAATGTAACCAGATGTCCATTTATCCGAACATCAACATATTTCCGTCTTTCGCAGCTTTTTTCTTTATTCATGCGAAGCGTATTTACATTATCGGTCCCTTGTCTTTTCTTCTGGGCACAGTATGTTCCCTTGTGACCTCTGAGACCACATTCATAACATATTTTGTTCCTAAACCAGCAGGTCTTATTGTTGTGTCTTAAACTACCACAACATTTACACTTTAGCTTTGGGTCTTTGTATCCTTTAAGGATCCTGTGTTCTTGGAACCTGGACTTTCTTGTGGTCCCTTGCCTTTTTACTTGCTGCACCTTAAAAATATTTTTCTCTTCAATGCGAGTGTTGTCTTTCTTTATGTTAATCAGACGTTGACACTCTTCAGTGACTTTTTGCAATGTTATGTTAGGATCCGCCTCCATAATTGTTAGGATCCGTGAACGTATATCTTTGTCCCTTGGTGCTGTGAGACCTTGTACAAAGATTAAACATTTAAATTGGTCTGCGGAAATTTCATTCAATTTAAATGATTCGCATAAACAGTTCACAGTGCAAGCATATTCTAGATAGTCTTCAGCTTCTGCCTTCTGAATGTTCAAACATTTGTATCTAGAGTGAAATAGGCTATCCCTTTTATCAAATATTTTCGACAAGGTACTAATTGTTTCCTCGAACGAAACCTCCTCCGGTTTTTTTGGTAGAATTAGATTTGCATACTTGGTGTTTTCATCAGTACCCAGTTTTTGTAGTAGCAGGGTAACTTTTTCCTCCTCGGTCCAGTCTAAACATCTTTTCGTAAAAATTGTTTCGTATCTTCTGTAGTATGCAGGGAAAGTAACACCAGTATCCGGGGAGTAACGAAATTCCGTTAGTGAATTTGAAATACCCTCGGCAGAAAAATTAGTCTTCTTCCCGGTCGACGTTAGAATTAGCTTTTCTAAATTCTTTTGCTGTGTCGACATTTGTCGTTGTAGTATGTTTGTTTGTTCTTGTTGTGCCTCTAAAGTTTTTTGTGTTCTTTCTTGTTGTTGTTGCAGCTGTTGCTGTAGCTGTTGTTGTTGAATTTGTTGTTGTTGTTGTTGTTGCGCTAAAAATTGTTGAGTCATTTTTGTCTGTTCCTGAATGCTAAGGGCTAGAGCCTTAGTTAACTCTGCTAATTGTTCCATGTTAGCTTCTAGTACAAAAATGTCTTTTCGAATTCTACACAATAATTCCAAAGAAAAATCGTAAATTTACGTATATCGTAAATTAGTAGCAATATGCAGACACAACACGTTTCAACAAAGTTCATCCATAGTAATTCAACAGGCTTTGTAAAATAATTCTTTTTTTTTTTTTTTTTTTTTTTTTTTCAACAACGTAAGTTCATACACAAAATATTTCTTACTTCCCACGACAAATAGTTCCAATTATTTATATAAAGGCAATAACAAACAATTAATTTTCCAAAAAAAAAAATATATGGCTGCCGTTCCCACGTGGCATAAAATGGTACAATAGTCGTTGTATTTATATTTTTTCTTTCGAAACTCGTAATCCTTTAGTGTAGTTTCGAATTCAACTTGCGACCATTTTTTTTTTTTTTTTTTTTACTTGTCACAATAAATATAAATTCCACTTTACCTTGAACATGTTTCTATAATTTCTTGTGAGTTCTTTACGAAGAAAAATCCGTACTTTTCGCTACTTTAGGTAGGAAAATTTTTTAAATTCATTGACGCACGTGGTCAAAAATCCTTGTGTAGTTTGTTTTTTTCGTAAAACAAAAAATCCTTGCATTGTACACAGTCCTTGGTACGGTAATTTATCTCTGTTAAGAGAAAGAACATCCTTTCGTCGCCATTGTTATATTCCTAAATACTTAGGAAATAAAGACAAACGTGAGTTACACCGAGTGGTATGTGTAATGGGGTTTATTTATAATACAGAAACGTAAGGCTGCTCGCCTAAGGTAAATAGAAGTACATAGTAACAAGTATGGGGAAGAAAGTCTGATAATCAACACGTAAGACTATCCGTCTTACTGCGACTGCTTGTCTGCCGCTGTCTGCCAAACAGTCCAATATATATATACAGTTTGTAACCGGTGTATAGCCAGTTATGTTCCTTCACAACACGTAGCGAGTAAGATAATTTACGAGAGTGCTCTACCAAAGAGGGGAGCTTTATAAAATATATTTTAGTCATCGACATACAGACCTGTTTCGTTGTTTCACAACTCATCAGTGCCGCTAGACTAACACCTCTCCCAAGCCGAGGATCGAACCTAGAACCGTCGTGATGACAGTCGGCAGTCCTACCACCTGACTACGGAATCGGTGGCCGAAATTAAACTATCCGAATGCGTATTTAAATAAACATCCGTCCGCTACTCGTAGAGGGCTCAAACGTTTTGTTTGTAAACAAATTGCGAGCTTCGCATTATTTCAGCTAAATTAAGTAGCGAGTAAGATAATTTACGAGAGTGCTCTACCAAAGAGGGGAGCTTTATAAAATATATTTTAGTCATCGACATACAGACCTGTTTCGTTGTTTCACAACTCATCAGTGCCGCTAGACTAACACCTCTCCCAAGCCGAGGATCGAACCTAGAACCGTCGTGATGACAGTCGGCAGTCCTACCCCCTGACTACGGAATCGGTGGCCGAAATTAAACTATCCGAATGCGTATTTAAATAAACATCCGTCCGCTACTCGTAGAGGGCTCAAACGTTTTGTTTGTAAACAAATTGCGAGCTTCGCATTATTTCAGCTAAATTAAGTAGCGAGTAAGATAATTTACGAGAGTGCTCTACCAAAGAGGGGAGCTTTATATATATATATATATATATATATAGTCATCCACATACAGTACTGTTTCGCTGTTTCACAGCTCATCAGTGCGGCTAGACAGGCAACTACCTCAAGCCAGGATTGAAACCCGACCGTTTGTACGGCAGTCAAGGCTCCTAACCATTACGCTATCGGCGGCTGCTTGAACGAGTAGTGAGTTTAACGATGTTTTGATATCGTTCGAAATACCTCCGCTCGATTTGTTTACACAAAGAGCGTCGCTTATATGCTAATGGTAATTCGTGTTTCACTTCTCAATATGCTCAACTCAAGGTGAGGAGCACTATAGTCATCCACATACAGTACTGTTTCGCTGTTTCACAGCTCATCAGTGCGGCTAGACAGGCAACTACCTAATTCAAACAATAGTGTTTGAATATATGGTTAAGTGGCAGTTTTAGTAATTTTGAACTGCTTTTAAGCTTCACCGCTCACTCATTTTTCGAACAAATTTCAAACAATTATTACAGTTTATAGATCACCTTCTCAGCTATATTGTGAAAAAAAAAATTCAATTTTCGATCAGTAAAACAAAAGTTATGATGAATTTTCTGGTGTTCAAAATCATAAAAAAACGTAAGAAGGTGAGCAACGTTTTTTATCACTGGTTTCCATAGTAACCCTGTCCTTTCAGCGACTACTGTTGCTACCAATTCACCGCTCTCGCGAAAAGAGAACTAATAAGTGAAACAGAGAGAATGAAAGCATGAAAGGGAGATAATTCGGCGATTTAATGAAAGCAGACGAGGGCCGTACATTGTTATTAGATATGAGTATGTTATGTCTATATGGGCAAAACAATAAGACTTAAATTAAACAAAGAACAAGTGAATTTACTGAAAACCTGGTAAAATCATATATTACAATAAAAAAGGTAATATGGTTAAGCTTAAACATGGAAAAGTAAAGGACTAGTTGTTAAAACTGGAAAAGAAAAGGACAAGATATTCTAGTAAAAAATATAATAAATTTATAACTTAAAATATTGCGGCATTAAGAATCTTTTTTAAAATTCAATTTATAACATTATATAATCAATTCTTAATGCTGCAATTTTTCTATTGCAATGTATATATACATGATATCATGATATAAATGATATATATACATGATTTGCTTATATCAAGTGTCTTTGAAATGATCTGATTGGGTTGACTTCAACATCATGGAAACTAAAAATGAGTAAAAAAAAAAAAGAAAGTAGACATTTAGAACCTTCAAAAGTATCGATAACAATTGCAGTCAATTTAATATAAAGAACCCTTGAGATGTATTGAGTTTTAAATTAACATTCTACTACTATTACTCCTCCTCCTCCTCCTCCTACTACTACTACTACTACTACTACTTATTATTATTATTATTACTACTACTACTACTACTAGTACTACACAATCCCATGGGACTCTGGATATATTGGGAAATCTGTAAGAAGGTTGGGGTGAAGTGTGCTGGAAAATGGTTTGAGGAGGTGCCTAATGAAATGAGAACAAGTGAGGATGACAAGGTAGAGGTATGGTGGAACAAAAGTGTCATAACGACCGAGCAATTGGAACATAATCGTCCGGATTTGGTCGTCATTGACAAGGTCTCAAAAAACTGGCAGATTGTAGACTTCTCAGTACCCTGGGACAGGAATGTGAGAGAGAAGGAGAATGAGAAGTGGAGCAATTATGCTCCATTGGCTTTGGAGATAAGGCGTATAAAACACAAATAATCCCGATCATAGTAGGTACGCTAGGAGTAGTATCAAGTCGTCTGGAAAGACAATTGAAAAAACTATGAATCCCCGATGTTTTTGGTGGTCTTCAGACCTCTGCTATTGTAGGTACCACCAACATCCTTAGGAAAACCCTTGATCTTTGAAGCTCCTGGTTTGGAGCCGGGATTGAGGGAAAACCTCTGAAAATGAATCCTATCTCTTTTCAGGGAGACGTTGATAAATGAAATTAGAATTGTAAACCTATAGGTTCCCAAACCAAATACACTAAATTTCATATAAAGAACTCTTGGAATGGCAGGTATAATATTATGAATATGTTGGTAAAATAAACATCGCTTTCTTTTTGTTTTTGATTAGTTATTTTATGGCAATTTTGGTAGAAACTGAAAATAATTTTACAAAACAACCTCACTTCAGAGAATTGAAAAAGGATGTATTATTTTGATTCTTCGGACTACTGTCATCATCTTGAGTGTTATTATCACAATGTTTTGATCAATGTAACCTTCGACCTTCATCAGGTGTATCTTGTCGAAGTCGTGGATGTTTCTGCTGAACTCGGGAATCTGCATGGAATTTCGTACAGAACCCTTTACTGCTAACTTTTTATGTTTTTGTATTTGTAACAAAAATATTTGGACTACTGTTCTCATCTTGAGTGGCATTTTCACAACGTTTCAGTCAACGTAACCTTTAACCTTCTTCAGGCGTATATTGTCGAACTCAGCAATCTTTCTGTCAATCACAGGAACCTGCATGGAATTTCGAACAAAACCATTTAATTCACAGGGGTAAAATGCTCTCGTTCTATCAGCCATGATCGGGTAGAAGTCTTAAGTAATTCGCCATTGTATTATTAGCATCATCCATAATTTTTTTATTTGGAAGCCACCACGTATCAAGGCTCGAAGGCCACTCGAGGATAAGGGTTAATGAATATAAGGTGGCAGTGTAGAAATCGTTAATGGTGTACTTAGAACTGAATTTAACTTAGTACTTTATCTGTTACATCACAGGTCTTTGCAGAAAACTCTAGTATGAATTTGGGGAGTTCTTCATTTTTTTCTTTTCTTTTAGATATAATTAGTTCTTTTTAGATGTTCAGTTCGATAATGTACACTTGAAAGTGGTCGGGGGTTACATCGGTGGAAACGTTGTGAGAATAGCACCCAGGGTAAGAACAGTAGTCTGAATAATCCAAATAATCCAAATAATAGATCTTCATCTAAAGAATTCAATAACACTGAAAAAATATTTTTTTTAATCTTATACTGACAGAACAATGTATCGCTTTATTGCAGGTCAATATTTTTTTTAATTTTGAAATTCCTACGAAACGCAGATAAGAGAAATTTGGTTCAATGGAAGAGCCTAACAAGGTGCCTTATTTCCCTGATTTTTGTGGAATTTGAACAAATATTTGAAAGTTGTGCTAATTTTTCTATTTTCTGATAATTTTAAGTGTGTGTATCACCTGATTGCAAATGTCTAAAAATGTATATTTTCGGTGATGAAACTTCATATTTCTATTTATATGAAATAAAAAACATAACAATTTTAACGAAAAACAAGAATGAATCTCACATTATTTTGTTTAAGGAAGTATTTATTTATCAACATAACTCCCATTCTTCAAAAGACCAGGGAAATAAGGCACCTTATTATGCTCTTCCAGTGAACCAAATCACACTTCTCTGCATTTCATAGCAATTTCAAAATTAAAAACTTATTGACCTGCAGTAAAGCGATACACAGGTTTTATAAGCGTAGAACATTTTTTTTTTGATTCAGATCAATATAAACCAATCAATTTTAAAGAGATTTCAAATAAGTCAATGTTTGATTACATTTGATAGGCAGAACCCCCAGTCGATTGGGTGACAGGTGTTAACAAAATGTAGTAAAACTACAACACTGTTTAAAGTGTATGAAATTTTAGACACGTTTACTCACTTCAGATCTTAAATGAATTGATTTAAATGCTTTTTATACCAAAGCGAATGCAATTATTCTTGATATGTTCACAGGGTCTAAGTTCTATTTTTAGTACCTATTTACAATGCCTCCTCACGAGGGCAGAGTTAGACACCAGAGTCGGGTAAATTTTCAGATTAGGTCCAACTCCACAATTTTCTTTTAAATGACGACTTTTATAAGTTTTCTACTATGCTGAATACGAAAATCGCATTGAAATTTGCAGAAATAAGTAGTTATCGAGATATAAAAAGTTGTATTATGCATTGTATTCTTTAGCGGCCATCTATTTTACGCGTGTGCACGCGCCATAAACAAATTTACTCAACTATGACTGACACTGCACGCGCGTAAAAAAGATGGCCGCCAAAGAATACAATGCATAATACAACAATTTCAATGCGATTTTCGTATTCAGCATAGTCAAAAACCTATAAAAGGTGTCATTTAAGAAAAAATTGTGGAGGTGGACCTAATCTAAAAAAAATACCCAGGGTCGTTTTTTAATATGGAGAAAACGAACAAAAATAAAAACTGTCTCAGTCGTGAAAGATTTCTCCTCCACTGAGAGAGAACAAGAAACTGAAATGCAGCATCTGAAGAACAGATACTACACTTTCACCTTGATCCGAAGGCCAATTCAGTAGTAGTAATATTAATGACAGCAATAGTATCAGCAGTAGTAGTTTATTTGATTTTAAATATATTC
Organism: Euprymna scolopes; assembly: GCF_053919585.1. Classification (NCBI taxonomy): domain Eukaryota; kingdom Metazoa; phylum Mollusca; class Cephalopoda; order Sepiida; family Sepiolidae; genus Euprymna; species Euprymna scolopes. Next base: position 20,825,203 of record NC_136491.1, read on the forward strand.
AAACAAGCAATTATTCATGAAACCAGAGTTAAAAATGGCCCCAATTAACGTTCTCCATCTCTCCTGAACACTAGTCCAGTCTTATAATCTCCACAAGCAATCATTTATGAAAATCAGACTTTTATATTTACAGTCTGCCTAAATTAAAATCGGTTGCTTTTTGTTCTTCTTGCCATAAAGAATCATAAAAGCAGTTGTAGTGCCTTGTCATACATTTTTTGTACCTTAATTTGTCGAATTATAATTACTAAAACCCATCAAGGTTCTGGTGAGAATCAACGAAAAAGGCAACATTAAGATTAGTCATATTCTGGTCATCTCTGCTTCTGGCATGTAATTGTAAATCTTTCAAATGAAGAAAACCTGCACACCCATCATTCCTAAGTGCGTTCTGGACCAAACCTTCTTCGACTTTGTATGCAATCACTGACCCTTGCTCTGTCAAGGGATAAAAACCTGCAATCTTGGAGGAGTAACGAATAGCTACAGTCACTAAGAAGGACTTTATGCAGATCAGACTAATCAGACACGTTGCGAGCCTATCTCTGCTGCATCATTATTTTCATGGCAAGTGCTCGTCTGAGCTCCAGTTTATGCCCCCCCCGCCAAACCTTCAAGAAAAGCACTCGTCTAACTGAATTTCTCCCAGTCTTTATCTGTGCTTAAACCTAAACGTAAATTCCATGAACAAAGTTTCTTTCTTAAAACTGTACACCTGCAGAACTCTTCCGTTTCCCTGCTTTCCCGCTGACTACAATATGGTTGCCTTCAAGTCCAATGTGAACAAGTTCCTGATGAGCCGTCCTTTAAGTAATATAATTTACCAAATTTTCAACTATCAACGATTACTACGATATTGTCTTACTGACTATTGTACACTCAAGTGGCCTCTTTTGATAAGCGGTAACTCCTTTGTCAAAAAAAAAAAAAAAGGTAAGATTTTTGTGGTCTCTCTTTAGAAGTCCACTTCGCTTACTCCTCCTCCCCCTCCCACCACCACCGCCACCACCATCATCATCATCATCATCATCATCAATGATAACAATAAAAACAACAAAGAGCAGCAGCAGAAGGAACGAATAGAAAAACAGTGCGAAAGAAATGAATACAAAAAGATTAGGATAATGCATATATGCCATTACCGTTTTAATATTTTTTCTTTTTAAATCTTTCGTTCACCCCAAATAAGACATATTGTCACTTGGATGGAAAAGGGCTACTGATACTATTTGGTACCATGTTTATGGAGAACTATGCAAGGAGATGAGCAAGATGTTGGTTCATATTACATTTAAAATCCTGCATGTTAGTACAATGAGGGAAGCAGGCAACAGAGCAGGGGAGGGGTCCAGGGGTCCAGAACTAGCTGTTCGAGGGAAGAAACTATTAGAGCAGAAAACTTTTTTGGCATCTAGGGATCCCCACAGTGAAGGGGTGGGATTTTTTTTGCTAACCGAGTTTGTTGGAGATATGTATGTTGAAGGAGAACAAGTATGATGAGTTCATCAAGTACAAAAATGCAACATTGTGGCGATGGGACAGGGGTTGGAGCTTAGTTGACAGTATGGGACCTATTAGATTGGTGATTCTTTTCTGGTCCCTGTCCAAGACGGAGAGGCTAGTGGTAGTATTATCAGATTGGGTTAGTATTCAGGAGAGTGGGATAAATGTATAAGATTTAGGGCCAAGACTAAGCTTATTTCCTTTAATTACAAGAAACCTTCTCAAACATCGATTTGCCATGGCTAATGATACACTATCTGAACATCTATCTACAAACTCCTATGTTTAATATTCACAGACAACATGAATTAGAACAAATACATTGAGGCAATTGCCAAGGCTGCTGCAAGGAAGGTGGGCTCTCTTTACCATGCTAGAAGGCTACTCACACCTGAGAGTATCGGTTTGCCCATGCATAGAGTATTGTTGCCACATCTGGGCTGGTGCATCTGCCACTAGTCTCTCACTCCTAGATAGGGTTCAAAAAAGAGTCGTTAACCTAATAGGTCCTGATTGTCAATTAAACTCAACCTCTGCCCCATCTCCGGAACGTGGCATCCTTGTGACTGTTTTGCATGTATTTCAATTGTAAGTACCCTGAGAAACTTTGAGCACTAATACCCCTCGATGGCAGCACCCTCGACAAGCAGCAAAATCCCACCCTCACACTGTAGAGATCCCTAGATACCGTAAAGCCTTCTACTGGAATAGCTTTTTCCCTCAGACTGCCGCACTTTGGAATTCCATCCTAAGTCCCTGTTTCCATGACTCTACTTACATGCAGAAATTCAAGTATAATGTAAATTGCCCAACTTCATAAATAGCATCACTGCAAATCTGGTCCCAAATAGCAGCCCCTCACGACTAAGTAGCCCTGTGCCTTATTTGGGGGTGAAACGTCAAAAAAAACAAAACAAAAAACAAAAAAAACAAAGAGGGTCTTCCTTATTTGCAAATGTTTATCCTACATTAGTTTTGAAAAAAAAAAGAAAGATTTTTTTCTTTTTAATAATTGAAAGAAAACGGAAGTGTCAGTACTTACATTTTGCAAAATGGTTCATGTTTTGTACCCAACTCTGCAGCCAAAGAACAATAAACTATTCCGTTGACGGTAAAAGATAAGTAGAAGAAAGTAGAAAACATCTGTTGCCAAATCTTGATCACGTGATCTTTTAACTTCCGATAAATTTACTTACGTTTGCAAAAAAGATTCGCTTAGATATGTATGCTTCGTCTTTGCATATTGATTCATTTTGCATTTTGGATGTGCATGCAGTGCTTGAAGGCCTCACATGCTTATATGATTACTAGCAGGGAGACCAGCTGTTGCCCGGAATTAAATGATGATCAACGAACGTTTTACACTCTCATATTTTTATTGTCGTTGAAATCGGTGAAATCTCCCATTTTTCAATCAAATCAAATGATTGCCTGCTCTACTCGAGTACCCATCGCAGTGTACCGGAAGGAAGCTTCACATATCTCCCTGCAGTGACTTAGTCCACAATGCACTGTAGAGAACCTACTACAGTAGAACCCCGGGATGCGGTGGCCCTAGGATACGTTTTTTTCAGGTTACGATATGGAATATGATGTTTTTTCGGCCCCTGGTTACGGTATTTTCCCCTTCTTATTCAAAATGTTATTTGATTATATACATGTGTATTATATAGTGTACTGTATTTTGTTACTAATTTTTAATATATACTGTATAAAATTTTGCTTAGGTGCCGCCATATGGC
>NC_136491.1:20830947-20845947 GCF_053919585.1 Euprymna scolopes
AACTCAAAATGCAATTGCAAATTATTTTGGGCTTCTACCCAATCATGGCTGATGGAACAAGAACATGCCCCCCCCCGTGAATTAAATAAAGTGTTCTGTTCAAAATTGCATGCAGATTCCCAAGTTTGCCAAGATATACTTGAAAAAGGTCAGAGGTTATCTGAAACGTTGTGAAAGTAACACATAAAATGAGTCCGAAGTATCAAAATAATACGAAGTAACGATTTTTATTTAATGTTTCATTTTCTGTGTGATACATGTTACTTATAATTTTGATATTTATGAAACCACAAAAGAAATAACTACAGTAGAACCTCGGGATACGGTGGTTCCAGGATACTTTTTTTTTTCAGGTCACGATGTGGAATACGATGTTCTTCCGGCCCCTGTTTACAGTATTTGCCCCACCTTATGGTGTTATTTATAATGTTATTTGATTATATACGTGTGTATTATATACTGTAATGTATTTTGTTATTAATTTTTAATATGTACTGTATAGAATTTTGCTTAGGCCCACCATATGGCGATTTTACCTTAGGATCCCAATCCTTGAATGGATTAATGCCATCTCCAGCTATTCTACCGTATTTTTATTGCTTTTAATTTTTTTATTCAATTTTCACCCCAAACAAGGCACAGTGCCACTTTGAAGTAGGGGGCTACTATCAGGGACATAAGTTGCAGGGATATTATGAAGGGAGATGAGCAGCAAGATGTTTGTTCACATTACACTTGAACTTCTGCATGTCAGTACAGTTGGGAAAGAAGAATCCTGGAAGGGAGTTCCAAAGTCCAGCAGTTCTGGGGAAGAAACTATTGGAGTAGAAGGCTTTCTTACACCCAGGGATCTCTACTGTGGAGGGTGGGATTTAACTGCTTGTCGGGTTTGTCGGGTGTATTTATGTCGAAGGGGTACAAGTGCTTGTAGTTCGTCAGAGCATTCACCATTAAAATACTTGTAGAAGAGGCAGAGGGATGTAACATTTCGTCGATGGGACAGAGGCCGAAGCTTAAATGACAGTTCAGAACCTATCAGGTTGGCAACTCTCTTTTGAACCCTGTCCAGGAGTGAGAGACTAGTAGCAGATGCACCAGCCCAAATGTGACAACAGTACTCCATACATGGGCGAATTGTGACCTTGTAGAGGTACAGGATAATTTCTATAGATAATTCTATGTTGCACATAACTATCCAGGCTGTTGAGGCTGTAACAACATATAAAACTACAAGTTATGTTGATCCGATTGTTTGATTTTCTGCATCAAGAACATCATTCATCGACCGTGGTATTAATTGTCCATACTTTGTTTATGTAAAAAAAAGTCGAAATCGTAAAAGAGGATAAAGAAACACTGTGCAGTTCTAGGAGGTCTACCCTCCCAGGCTTTGGATTCTCCATTTAAGAAGAGGTTAGTTTATTGCAAATTACCTGATCAACGAGGGCTGCCCAGATATTTTTTTTTATTTCATTTTATTTATTTATTTTTTTGCAGGCCAGAGTACTCTTCCTCTAGGGCGCTAGTTTTACAAATCCGACTTTCTGACCCTTGTGTCACATCATCCTGCCATGGAAGGGACATAAATAATCCTACAATATATAACAATAGTTTGTTGTTGTTGGATTTTATCGCATGTCAACCATCAATGACTTATTTTATGCTGAATCTGTAGATACTTTTTTAATTTATATATAAGATCAGTTTTGTCAATACACTTGTTTTGAGGACCGTCTTTCTATATATAGCCTCTGGTACGTCCAAATTGTTACCCATCTAGTACTGACCAGACGAAACATTGCTTAATCTTGGTGATCTAATAGACAACCAGCCTGTCAACGTAACTCTGGCCGATTATATAAAACTTGAATTAGATGTCTATTGAGAGAGATGTTGTATATCTGTTCGGAGGACGAAGGACTATTTAAGTTTAACATCTCCAGTAATGCTCGATAGAAATGTAAAGATCAAAAGTCAGGTTAATAGGAAAAAAAATTTTTTTTTTGGGGGGGGGGGGAGGAGAAAAGTTTATGTTTGGGTTTTTATAGCATGCACAAATTTTCGGCAGTGAATATCATCACTTCTGTGCTTGCCTGATTGGAAATTTTGTCCAAAGAGTCGGAAAAAAAAAAAAAAAGAAAAGCAACATCCTCTGTTGTTGCTACCAACAGAAACATACAATCACAGGAATGATGTCACATGATCAGAATTATGCATGGAATATTCAATCTTGTATTTAACTTTATGTTAAGACATGTTACAATGGCACCCATGTTCCTGTATAAAGCCATACTTAATAAGACTAATCAACAAATATTTTTAAACATTATAACCATTTCATTAATTCCTACTTTAAGATTCAAATTCTTCTGGTTAAATGTTAATTGAAAGAAAATCTTTGGAGAAAAATGGCTAAAGTTAACATCTTTTTATTAATTCTTTTCAAATTTTATATTCATTGGCATTTATTGAAATAAGCAAATTAATATAGCTAATAGGAAGGCAAAGAAAAATTCAACAGTTAATTGAAAAAGTAGAATTTAATTTCACTGCTTTTATGTACAAGGACAAACGATAAAATTATCACCCTAGAAAAGACGATATGATTCCATTTCCTTTTGATGAAAACCGGATTTTTTTTTGCAGAGCATCTACTAGTTGGACAGTTGTGTACAAATTCCAACAGATACGAGCCTTCTACCATGTTTGAAAGTGACACAATGTTCAACAAGCGTGGTCGGAGATGCACAACTGTACAATTCATGCTCTCTATCAATACAAGTTATAACAGGACCATTGCCAGCACCCTCAAAATGTATCGCTGGATTGCCACAAACAACAGGGACGTGGCGAGGATGATGAAAAGAGCCTAGCTGGAGTCCGAACACGGTACCCCCGTAATAATAATAAAGGGTTGGGTTCGAGACTCCTAACAAATGGTTCCCCAGTTCGATACAAAACACCTGATGAAGGGCAAAACGGCTGAAACGTTGTGATGATAACAACCAAGATGAGGAAGTCAGTCTGACAATCTCAATCAATCAAAGCAGTTTGTATTTGACTTTTTTCGAAGCATAACGTATGGAATGACTAATGAAGGGACAAGCAGAATGTTATATAGATAGAACACATGATAATAATAATAATAATAATAATAATAATAATAATAATAAGAAGAAGAAGAAGAAGAAGAAGAAGAAGAAGAAGAAGAAGAAAAAAAAGTAGAAGAAATAAACACGCAAAAGTAAAAACTTTAAATAATAATAAGCTGCATATCACAGCCCCCTCTCAAAGATCGATGCCAAATAGTCGAGAAGGATCAAGGAGGATGGAAAGACTGAGGAGATAGCACTGACCAGACCTCCACTGCACATGTGCGAAGAGAACTGGGACCTTGGGGAGGCTTATTGCCACTCAAATTCCAGTGAAGACCAATGGCCGCTGCCTGCGAGAAATCATTGATAAGCGGCTGTTGTAATAATGCAAATTTATTTGCAAATGTTAACGAAAGAGGTGGAGAGTACTGGAAAATCTGGGGAGACTTGTTGTCACTCAGCTTCCAGGGAACACCACAGGCTGTTTTCAAGGAGAGATCTTTGATAACCTGTGTGAAAGCTCTCTGTGAGCTAATAATAATAATAATAATAATAATAATAATAATGATGATGATAATAGAAACCTAATAAAAGGTATAGGCACATGGGCAGTATCACCAGTAAGATACTCTGAACCGTTTATGGCTGAACCAAAGAAGAACTGAGGCATCTTGGCCAGAAGACAAGGAAACGTATGATCATGCACAATGCACCACATTCTACATGAAAAAAAGACAAAGGAAGAGGACTATTGAGTATAGAAACCTGTGTGAATGACACAAAAATAAAGAAGTAATAAAATACATAATGCAGAACAATATCTCAATATAGATAAAAAAACAAAAACAAAGTATAGCAAAACTTCAAATATATCTCTCCATTGAACAGCATATCGATACTCGATGGCTGACTTGGGTGATTATTAAATGTTTATATCAGAACTACCCCTCTACCCCTCTACTTTATGCTAAAAAAGAATGTGTCTGACATAGCATCCAACTTAATTGATTGGTTAACCATTGGCATAGACAGCTACACACCTTGCAAGAAATTCTAACTGAAACCAAAAAGTCAGCCACGAATGTGCTGCTGCCATTGTGCACAGAAACAACTACTTCAAACGCTTTAAATGTAAAAGATGTTTTGAAACTAAGGTCGCCTTTAGACTTGCCAGCAATCACTGCAAAAGGACTATAAAAATGCAAGAGGAAGAGTCCATCAAGTCCAAAGTAGTAAAACAGAGACTTGGTTCCCATGAGTTTTTGGCAAATAACAAACAAGATCCTGAACAGATGTGTGCCCTCTATCACAACCATCATCAACAGGTCTGAAACGATTTTGTCAGCATCTGACAAAGCCAAATCCTTCGCCAAGAGTTTTGTATCAAACTCAACCATGTGTGATCAGAGCCACCTACTTCTCGAATTTCCTCTCAAGACTGAAAAATAATCTGAGCAACATTCACATATTTGTTCATGACGGGTATTGCCACATTCATCAAAAATCTTGATGCCAGCAAAGCAACTGATCCTGACAATATTCCAGTTATAGTACTCAAAAAGCTGCAACTGGAACTAGCACCAATTCTTGAAAAACTGTTCAATCGATGCCTAAAGGAGAAATGATTCCCAACACCTTAGAGAAATCTCATTTGTTTGCCCAGTATTTGAAAATACTGGTTTTTGGTCTTCTCCATCTCAGTACAGACCAATTAGTCTTCTGTGTCATGAGTAAGCAAACTTGTCAACCACATCAGCAAAAACAACCTATTCAGTAAAGAGCAATATGGTTTCCCTCCTACGAGATCTACAACTAATGTACTCACTGTAATTTCACATAGGATCAGCGAATTTATCAATGAGGGTTTCCTCTCAAGAGCTATAGCTCTTGATATGTCAAAGGCATTTGATAGGGTTTGGCATAAAGGTCTATTTCACAAGATTTTCAGCTATGGATTATCTAGAAATGTCTTCTCAACCATCGACTCTTTTTTCTACAATAGGTTTTTACAAGTAGTTGCCGATGAACAGAAGTCTGAAACTCAAAGTATTAATGCTTGTATACTTCAAGTATCCATCCTGGACCCAACCTTCTTCCTTATCTTCATTAATAATCTCCAAAATCACATTCTAAGTTCGTTCATTGGCATATACGTAGATTATGCTATTATCTATGGCAACATTTCAGAATGGAGAACAATTGCCACATCTGGGCAGGAACTGCTCGGAACACATATCCTGCCTTGACAAAGTTCAAAGCCACTTTCAAAACCTAGTAGATTATGCCCTTTTCTCTTTCCTGCCACCTCTTTCTCACAGAAGAGACATTGCAAGCCTGTCTCTGCTCTATCGTTATTTTTATGGAAAGTGCTCGTCTGAGCTTCAATCTATGGTCTCCCTTGCCAAACTTCCACAAAAAACATTTGTCTAGCTACAACCACTATCATCAATTTTTCTCACTCTCTCTCTCTCTGTGCCTAAATCTAAATGCAAGTTCCATGAACAAAGTTTCTTTCCTAGAACTGACCGCCAGTGAAACTCAGTTCCACTAGCCTGCTTTCAAGCTGACTACAATACAGTTGTTTTCAAATCCAATGTAAACAAGTTCTTTTAAATAATAAAATTTTACATAATTTTTACCACTAATGATTATTATGCTGCTGTTCCGGTAACCACTGTACATTCATTAACCCTTATCCTTGAGTGAACTTTGGACCTTGATAAGTGGTGACTTCCTTGTAAAAAAAATGAAAAAAAAAATCACACACAGGAAGGCTAAGCACTACAGCAAGAGACACCGTAAAAATGAACAAGACAGAGAACAGAGTCAAGGGGTAAGACAATAAAAGAAAAATGGGAAAAGAAACAACTGAATAGACCATTCATAAGGATTGCAAAAGACATCACTATGAAAAGGACACTTAAACAAAGAAACTGAATCACTACTACCAGCAACACAAGATAAGATTAGAACCAACTATATCAAAGCTAAGATCGACAAGACAAGAAAAAGGCAAAAGCAGACTCTGTGGACAAAGAGATGAAACAATAAACCACATTAAATGCAGCAAATTAGCGCCAAAAGAATATAAGAACAGACTCGAGTAGATGGAGAAGGCAATACAATGGGAATTATGCAAACAACTCTAGACAAATCATACAAACACAAACCGGTAGCAGTACTTGAAAATGAAAATCCTGAAATCCCAAAGGATATGGATGTACAAACAGATAAAGCCACCCAAGCAAGATGACCGGATGTTGTAATAGTTAACAAGAAAAAAATCCTGCCAGATCGTAGATTTTTCCATCCTACCAGACCATAATGTGAATATTAAGGAGATAGAGAAGCGAATCAAATACACAGAACTGACCAATGGTCAATTTTTGTACTTTTCTCTCTTTCTTACTAACAGGACATTTATTGAACACTGTGTAAACTTTCTAACCTTTTGTCTTTGTACATACTTGTTAGGTTTGACGTTAATCTTCGTCGCCAACTGTTATGTTTGCAGGTTGAACCAAATAACGTATAAGGCAATACAAATGAAGACTCAACAAACAAAGGTAGATCAATAAGAAGTGTATTAGAAAAAGTATATTTACAGTATATTTACATAATGGTTGTCAGGTAAGAGAGTCTTGGTTGGAGAACATATCTGCTCTCGGCTCGGCCTTTGGTGGCTTCTGGTTAACACACACCCAGACTAACTGAGTCTTGCTATTTATGTGTAATATTATCCACATATGTAAATGGGTGGGTGCCACCACAACAATACTGATGGACGCATTCATTACATCAAATGGTTCTATGCCCTGTCTGGGACGATTTCCGTTAAAAAATAAATAAAACAATCTCAATCTTAATTTTGGTTATAAAATGTGAACAGGGATGGAGATGGAGTGCAGAAAAAGCAGACACATCTAATAGATAAACAAAATACAATAAGAGTTGACTTTAACTTGAAAACTCTATCTAAAATTACTGTGGTCTCTAAACTGCAGAAGTACCAAATGGTGATATATGATGGATCTATTTAGAACTAAAACACAAACAAATGTCGACTTGTATAGAATATCAATAGTTCAAACTTTTACGTCTGCTTCGTACGGCTTTGAGTGTTGGCTGCTGGCAAAGGAAGTAAAGACTTTAAACAGGCATAAATTATTTTTTTTATGCTTTTTTTTTAAATTTACATTTGGTTAATTTTATGAGATCAAGGAAGCTAACTCTTGATTTAATTACAATTAGAATTTGTACTCGAGGGTTCCTTTAAGAATAGAAGCTGTTCTCTTTGTGGCTGCTATCTTCTGTATTTTGTTACAGCTTAGAACCCAAGGAAAGTTTCTAAGTATTTCTTAAGATACTTTTTCATTGGGTCAGTTGCTCCTATCACAACTGGTATAATGTTGATTTCTTTCAGAGACCATTTTTTTTTCTTTTTTTTTTATTATCTTTTCCTGTTCAGCTCAATTAAGGCCGAAATCATTTTCGACTGTGACATCGACAATGAGTGCAGTTCTTTCAGGCTTGTTCCATATTACAATGTCTGGCTTAATGGTCTTGTCTTTTATATATCTGCCCATCTATATAGCTTTGTCGTAAAACACTGTCACTTTTCCGTTTTATGTTATCGGTGATGGTTCATATCCCCAGATGTTCGACGATCTGTAAAGTTGCATCTCTCCACAGATCTTCCAATCGAGGAATTTACATACTTTATTATGACGGACAGTGTAAAATAGAATTTTGAATCCAGACATTAGGTGGCTTGGACTCTCAATCGTTGACTGGCTAAATCTGCATTGGCCATATGCTTGTAGGCCACCGTTTTTTTAAAATCCATTTGTGAATAAACCCTGATATTGACTGGCTACAATGAGTCTTTCCTCATGAAATGTTTCCCACTCTTGAGCCATTGGAGTGAGGCATCCCTATCTATATACTCCTGATTAAGCTCCTCCAGGAACTTCCCTGTGTTTTTTATCCTTTTACTTTGCTTAGTTTTAAGAGATCAAGGGGTTAATCCCTTCTGGAGCTTACAGTTGATTCAATTATGATTTAAATTTATATCCGAGGGCTCTTTTAAGAATAGACTCTGTTCCCTTTATGGCTGCTATCTGCTTTTTCTTAAAGCTTGGTCTTCCAGGGATTGTTTCTTTAGGCCAGTTGCTCCGATCACAACGAGTATAATGTTCATTTCTTTCAGAGACCATGTCGTTTTTAAATCATCTTTTAGGTGGTGATATTGTGTTATTTTTTCGCATTCGGCTCTATTAAGGCCATAGTCATTTAGAACAGAGACATCAATAATGATGGCAGTTCTTTCAGGCTTATTCCATACTAGACTATCCGTGACCCGTTGGGTCAGTATGTTATATTAGCTATGGAATTAATGTATGAGCGTGACACTTGTGACGTAAAGAAAATAGTTTTTTGTGATATAACAGAAACATTTCTATGAAGGATATTAAAAATGAAAAAAGAATATAAATAGATTTCTATAAGTCGTTCTGTTTATAATTGTTTATTTAAAAAAAACAAAAACTTACCGCCATTGAATTATAAGTGTTTTGGCATACTTATAGGTAAATCTGTACTATTCAAATTTTGATATATAGTTTAATTTAAACGCGAAAAAAAAAACCCAAACAAACAATTGGGACACTGAAAACGTACACAGTAAAACAATACGTTGTAAAATGCTCTTATGGTTGTCAAAGGTTAAAGTAGATTTATTTGTAAGAAAATTGTGTTAAAATAACTTAAACGTAATATGGAAATAACTTAAACGTAATATGGAAATGAACGATGTAAAAAAATAATGCAGAAAGTATTAACAATTATTTAGATAATTTAAACGCGAAAAAAAAAACGCTTGAAATTACGTACACAGTAAAACAATATGTTGGCAATGGGATAAAGTTAATTTATTTGTAAGAAAATTGCGACAGTATACTTGTAATACAGAATAGTTGCAAAACATCCTCACCCTTCCCATGTTAAATAATAATTTCTAAATAATAACGTTAATATTTCAGTGCACAGGTCAAATTCTGCAAAAGTAGCGATTTGTGTTTATTTGTTTACGCTGTTATGGGTTTATGTTTATGTACACATGCGCAACCGGAAGTCGTAAACCGGATGTTGGGTTACAACACCCGTTACAAGGTCATTTGAGTTTTATAATTATATAGATTACAATGTATGGTTTAATGGCTTTGTCCTGTGGAGTGTCTATTTACTCGTGTGTAAATAAATCTAACTTTATAATATAGAGATACTGTGAAGATTGCTAGTATTTATTTTCGTTTATAGTTAATGATCTTGCCTTCAAATAACACGGTTTAATGTTGGAAAATATAATGTTGCTAGTGTGAATAATATCGAGTTGTGTCCCTTTTGGACATCCATTGTTCTGCTGTGCTATAAGGCGTTAAAAATGTAAACTTATTTTTATATATGGCTTTCTTTAGATCTGTATTGATTATAATGTGTGCATCAATAAAAAAAAAAAAACTGTGAAAATATAAATGAACGTTTGCTTAAACAAATATATTTATCAGCCGCTAACCAATTTCATGCCACTAAGCCTCATATGGCTGAAACGGAATCTTTTTATATGCACACAATTCGCTACATGGGATTATCTCTCGATATTTAACCAAAAAGATAAGTAATTTTGAATTAACTGCTGTTTCACTTTCATCTTTCCTCTTTACAAAGAAGAAAGAAATGTTAACACACACACACACACACACACACACACACACACACACACACACACACACACACACACACACATATTTGTTAAGATAGAATCAACTATTAACGCAGTACATTTAAAAAATGGGAGGTGGGCGTCAAAACAGAACAATAGAACAGGAAACCGTATTTGAGTGAATCCCGACGATTGGCTGATGAATTCATAAACCCGAAAACGGGAATAACAATGAATCTGATTGGTTAGTTAGCTAAATAAAGCACCACGTGTCTATCTAAAAACACAAGGTGATTAAAATTTCATGCATTTTAGACCGAGGATTCCCCACAAGGAGGAAACACCGAAAATTCTGCGTAGCTAAATCACCATATATTTTCATAACTTATATATATATATATATATATATATATATATATATATATATATATATATATATATATATATATATATATATATATATAAGAACAAGTAGTTAATAAAACATGTTAATTCTATACAAGTCCTGCAGATGACGAATTCTCAGGAGACAGCTGTTCTGTACAGGTTTTAGACTTTATAATTTTGCAGTTGAAGAGCAAAAGATCTTTCTCTTGTTGACACGAGAAAAATATGTGCAAGGTTGCTAAAAAGCTTTAATTTTTATGGAGCAATTCTGGTTTCTGACTGGTTGATAGCAGAACATGAATAAATTTGATTCGTCAGTTTCTAGCAGCAGCGTTTATAAATAGAATCTCTCAACTGTGATGGACTATACCCCATTATGAACAAAAAATATTGCAACAATATATATATATATATATATATATATATATATATATCAAAAACAGGGGCAATACCAATTCATTTTTTCGTTTAATCCGGCATGCTTTGAATCGAACTATCACATCTACCATTTGAAAGGGGGAATATTTTCCCCAAAATATAATGGATAGGTCACAGGCATAACAAGTAAGACATTTATACTTAATACAATTGAATAAATATATGTATTTATATATAGATATATGTATGTACTTATTGATTTGTAAATCGCCATTTGTTTTCGTCTTCTCTCATCAACAGCTATCTATATCTCATTCCTCGCATTGTGATAGCCTTCTAAATCTCTAATATATATATATATATATATATATATATATATATATATATATATATATATATATATATATGAACAAATGATTAATAAAATATGTTAAAAGACATCTTGAAAAAGAGTTAAAAACATATTTAATTTTAAAAAAGGAAGCACACTTATCTTGTGCTTCCTTTTTTAAAATTAAATATGTTTTTAACTCTTTTTCAAGATGTCTTTTAACATATTTTATTAATCATTTGTTCATATTATAAGCTCTATTTCCTTTTCGGTTTTATTGAGCTTTTTATACCTGGCTGAGTTTATTTTACTTATAAATATTAACTCTTTAATATTTATAATATATTTTAAGTTTACCATTTTGATTACCTTAGTAAACTTATTGTAACTTTTATTTATATATATATATATATATATATATATATATATATATATATATATATATATATATATATATATATATAGTATGTTTATTATACAAGCATCATTGGTTGCATATGTGCATACATGTTCCCATGGAGTCTCAATTTAGAGAGACACACGTCATCAGACGGATACAGGGGCGACACCAATAACGTTTATATAATAAACATAATATATTCTTGCTCTGTCCTACATTGAGCACTACAGGGGTTTCAGTGGATCTAATATCATGGAAACCAAACTATACAACCATTATATATATATATAGTATGTATGCATGTATGTATTTAGTCAGCATTCTTTCATTTAAACAAACATTGTTAAGACTTCCACTGCTTGTTTAACCTTTTTTATTATTAAAAAAAACAAACATTTTTTAATGGTGTTTTTTGTTTAAAAAAAAAAAATATGTTCCATCTGTATCACGAATGGTTTCAATTGTTGTTCAAATCATCTTCAAACTAAAATAAATATGTTCCGGGTATCAGATTTAGTTTTTGCTACAAATTAATTTTTTGGTTATCTATTCATTCTATTAAAAATGTCTTTCGCCAAGTGTGTTTTTTTATTAAAAAAAATTACTGTATTTTTATAGAGTTCGGGCGTATCCATTATACTACTTATCACCCCTCCCCGATTATTTATATTTTTATTTATCAATATTATCATTTACTTTATAATAATTTGTATGCATTCTTTAGATTTAGACAAGCCCGTTCCACAGCTGACATCCTCACTGTAATCTCTGAACGTATATACCATTCACTGGACAAAGTGGGGGAGGGCAAAGCGGTAGCTCTAGATATATCTAAGGCTTTTGACAGGGTATGGCACAAGGGTCTCCTCAGGAAAATTAAATCATACGGTATCACTGGTAGAATACTTAGCATAATTAAATCCTTCTTAGATAAGAGAAAAATCCAGGTTGTCCTCGACGGTCGAACATCTAAACAGTGTGATATAAATGCGGGAGTGCCCCAGGGGTCTATTCTTGGACCTCTATTGTTCCTCATATTTATTAATAACCTCCCCGACAAAACTGCCTCTGAGATGGGTATATATGCTGATGACACTACACTCTATAACAGGCATGACAGGAAAACAAATGAACACATATCTAAAGAAATGGCAAAAACACTAGAGGATGACCTCCAATCTGTAGTGGAATGGGGACATAAATGGATGGTCACATTCAATGCTGCCAAGACTAAACTGGTTTCCTTCAATAACTACAAGAAACCTTCTCTGCCACCAATAGCAATGGCCAGTGACTCCCTGTCTGAGAGTACATCTTTCAAACTGCTTGGTCTAACGTTCACAGGAAACATGAGGTGGAACAATTATATTGAAAACATTGCCAGGGCCGCTGCAAAAAAGGTAGGCTCTCTCTACCGTGCTAGAAAACTACTGACACCTGAAAGTATCCTGTATCTCTATAAGGTCACCATTCGCCCATGTATGGAGTATTGCTGTCACATCTGGGCTGGTGCGTCTACTACTAGTCTCTTGTACCTAGACAAGGTTCAAAAAAGAGTAGCCAATCTGATAGGCCCTGAACTGGCAGCTAAGCTTCAACCTCTGTCCCATCGACGAAATGTTGCATCCCTCTGCTTGTTCTACAAGTATTTTAATGGTGAATGCTCTGACGAACTGCAGACACTTGTGCCCCCACGACGCAGACACCTTGGACAAACCAGACAGGCAGCTAAATCCCACCCCCACACAGTAGAGATCCCTAGATGTAAAAGATCTTTCTACTCCAGTAGTTTATTCCCCAGAACCGCTAGACTCTGGAATTCTATTCTAGGATCCTGCTTCCCTAACTGTACTGACATGCAGAAGTTCAAGTGCAACGTGAACCGACATCTTGCTGCCCAAATCCCTACATAGTGCCTCAGTAGTTGCTGACCCTGATAGTAGCCCCCTACACCAAAGTGGCAATGTGCCTTGTTTGGGGTGAAAATGTAATAATAAAAAAAAAATTTTTTAAATTCTAATATGATTTAAAAATATATAAAATTATACATACACTCCTTATCAAAATTTTAAGACCACTTAAAAATCTTTAAGAAGAAACTATATTTAAAAAAAAATTTTTTTTTTACAAGGTAGTCACCACTTAGCAAGGCCCAGAAGCCACTCGGGGATAAGGGTTATTGCGTGTACAGTAATCAATGGGATAGTATCGTAGTAATCGTTAGTATTGGAGATCTGATAAAGTGTCTTACTTAAGGGGCCGGTTCACCAGGAACTTGTCCACGTCGGACCTGAAGACATCCAGGCTGTAGCCAGGTGGGAAACAGGCAAACGAAAGAGAGTTCCACAGGCTCGCACCCCCAAGAAAGAAGCTCTGCTCACGGAATCCACACCCCGGTCCCGGCACAGACAAAGAGTGGGGAAAACCTCTGACAGTGGTTTCAGCTAGACGGGTATTTATCGCGATTGGCAAAGGGGGACTAGAGACCGGCGCTCAGACGAGCATTTGCCATGGAAGTAACGATAAAACAAGGACAGGCTTTAAGGATAGATTTTAAACTCCTCCCACTTGTAGGGTTACCAACAATACTACAACCTAAATGTTTGGGGATGGATGACAAGAGATGTTTATTAAAATGGCAAACAAATGAGGCACTTTACACTTGATCAAAGTTATAAGACCAAGGGTATAAATTCTACGAAATTGTACGAAAAGTGTATGACAACATTCAACAAGCAAATTTAATCATGAGTTCTACCTTTACTGGTTCTGATGACTTCAAAATTTCTTTGGAGGATGTTAGAAAAAAACATTTTCATTAAGGTGCGGGGGATGTTGCTCCAGCTTCTGAAGATGGCTTCACAAAGTTCATTTTTGGTTGAATATTGTTTGCCATTTCAATAAACATTTCTTGTCATCCATCCCCAAACATTTTCGATTGGGTTCAAGACTGATGAGCATGCAGGGTGTCCCAAATGGTGGACCCTATTTTCTTGCAGAAAGGTCAAGGTCCACCGTGCAGCAAGGAGTGCAGCATTATCCTGTTGGAATAACATAAACCATGCACCACCTGGAGCTCCATCGTCCCTCTGCAAAAAAAGGTACCTCATACCATTAGTGACCCTCCAACACTATGACGTGTGGAGGAAATTTCATGGCGCATGCTTTCTACAAAGAAAGAAAAATGAGTTTTTAAATTTAAATTTTGTTATGTATTATTTGGATTCAGCGGACTAATGTTCTCATCTTGAGTGTGATTTTTCACAACGTTTCGGCCGATATAACCTCCGACCTTCTTCAGGTGTTTCTTGTTGAACTCAGGAATGATTCTGTCAAACTCGGAAATTTGGATGGGTAGCATGCTCTTGTTTCATCAGTCATGACTAAATAGAGGTCCTAAGTAATTCACAATTGCATTCTTTCGGTCGCATACACTGAAAATTGAACCTTCAACCTTCAGGAGAATGTCACTTTTTACAATAGATTTTTCTAAGTACTCTAACCATTCCATAAAAATTTTACGAGCCTTAAACCTATTTTTATTTCTAGTTGTAAATATCACTATTTATTACTAATTATTACTATATACATACATACATATATATATATATATATATATATATATATATATATATATATATATATATATATATATATATATATATATACAGGGTGTCCACAAAGTCTG
>NC_136491.1:20850947-21068447 GCF_053919585.1 Euprymna scolopes
TGTGTGCGTGTGTGTGCGTGTGTGTGTGCGTGTGAGCATGTGTGCGTGTGTATGTGTGTTTGCGCGTGTGTTTGTGTGCGTGTGTGTGCATGTGTTTGTGTGTGTGTGCGTGTGTATTTGTGTGTATTTGTGTGTGTGTGCGTGTGTGTGCATGTGTTTGTGTGTGTTTGTGTGTGTGTTTGTGTGTGTAGTTGTGTGTGTACGTGTGTGTGTTTGTGTGTTTGTGTGTGTGTGTGTGTGTTTGTGCGTGTGTGCGTGTGTGTTACATCACAAATTTTAAGCAGGTAGTATGTAATATTCTGTTTCACATTCCTAATGTGCATGCTCTGTGATTTGAATGGCTCCCTAGATTAAAAAAAATATATATATATATAAAAAAAAAATTGAATCTGTAAATGAAAGTGAAAGCTCCGACCGAAATAAATTAATCGCCGACGCACAAAGCTAATCCATAGAGGATAAATAAATCAGCTTTCTAATTTGCTACAAACAAATTAAAAACTAGTGGCCACGTAAGCAAACATGACTACGAAACTTACAAATCCACTAAATAATATTAATCTGGTTTATAAATTTATTTGCATTGTTAGAGATTGCATCTTTATTGATAATAAAGCCGGGAAATCTCACATGAGTGCATCACAACAAAATTCTCTAGAATCTTCGATTCTTTGGTGATCAATTTGATGATGATGATTGTTTCGGAGATAGAGATGAAAACTAACTTGGCCGGTTCGTTTAATTGTTCTGCTGGGCTGTATACGCGGTTGGCAAAATGGGAAATGGTTCATCATTACGAGGGGCGTGCAATATGTAATGCCCCTGACCCACTTCCAATTGTCTGATCTAGCTGAAATTTTGCATGTGCAATCATTTATATCTCTACTGGTTATATGGCAAATTACAGCTCTGAACTAATTGTGGTTTCTGTTTTACAGGTGTTTGAACTGAGTCAGATGTGAAATGGAGTCTGTTGAATGTCGAGCAGTGATCCGGTTTTTGTATTTGAAAGGACGCACACCACAGGAGACTTTTGATAAAATGTAAGAAACTTATGGTGATAATGCCCCATCATATGACCTTGTAAAACGCTGGCATCGTGAATTCAAACATGGCCGGATGTCTGTGGAAACAGCTCCCAGACCTAGTCGCCCCACTTCTGCCATTGATGAGGCATTTGTCCGTCAAGTTGAGGCTGCCATTTTGGAAGATTGGCGCATTACTATTCGCCAAATAGCCCAGCCCAAAATGTCAAGATTAGTACAGGGTCTGTGGAAATCATTCATGTCCATTTTCATATGCATAAGGTGTCTGCCAGATGGATTTCCAGGTTGCTCACACCATTCCAAAAGCAAGAACGCGTCAAGTGCTCGAGGATGAATTTGGAGATGTGCCAAGAAGATGAGTCAAAGTTTTTCAAAAGACTGATTACACAGGATGAAACCTGGGTCCATCACTATGATCCAGAGACCAAAGCCCAGTCAATGCAGTGGAAGCACTTGGACTCACCACCTCCAAAGAAGGTAAGGGTGCAGCCCTCCGCTGGCAAGGTCATGCTCACAGTCTTCTGGGACGAGGACGGAGTAGTGATAACAGATTTCCTGGCAAAGGGTACCACAATTACAGGAGCCTATTATGCTTCACTTTTGAGGAAATTAAGAGAAGCTATCAAAATCAAGAGGCGGGGCAAGATCAGCAAAGGTACCCTCCTCCTGCAGGACAACGCTCCGGTCCACAACTCGCATGTTGCCAGATCAGAAGCACGGGCGTGTGGTTATGAAATCCTCCCCTATCCTCCCTACTCTCCTGACCTTGCACCCTCTGACTTTCACCTCTTCCCAGCCATGAAGATGTTTTTGAAAGGAAAGCATTTCCCAGATGATGCAGCCTTGATTTCTGAAGTCATGCCGTGGTTGGAGGACCAACTTGGGGTGTTCCATAAAAACGGTTTCAAGAGCGGCACCAAACTATGGGAGAAATGCATAACTCTGGGTGGTTCCTATTTAGAGAAAGACTAATAACTGTGCCAAGTTTCGTTGCTCTTCTGCTATGGGAAGTGGGTCAGGGGCATTACTTATTGCACGCCCCTTGTAATTACTATTAATTGACTCCAAAATATTTGCACCAAAAGTATATAGTTCTTTTATTGTGTCCAAGGTACATTATTTGGATATATATATATATACTAGCAAAGATACCCGTGCTTCGCACGGAGCTTTGTTGCGCACTCGGGTACCAAAATCTGTGGGCACCTTTCCAGTAAGTTGATGTTGTAAGAGCAACGATTGCATAAGGTGATTAACATTTTGACTACCTCTTGTAGTGACTGAAATTCAATCAGGAACTTCACAAAACATTTTCATCAAAAAGGAAGGTTACTTGATGTTACATAGTAAACTTTTCATTGAAGTAATTTTCAACTCTTGCTTAAATTTTATCTTGCACATTCAATACTAAAAACTTACCACAATCAGATCATGTCAGTTTTTCCTCATATCCATTTCTCGAACTTTTCACTGAAGAGCCTCAGGGTAAACTACATTTCTACTGCTTTGATTTGGAGCCAGAATGTAGAGTTTTTCTGAACTTCCTGTCCGGCTGATGGAGACGTAGAACATACCGTGACTGAAGCAGTCTGATGTTAAGTCTACGCCAATGGTGTTAAATGTCTGACCTTGACTTTTGTTTATGCTCATTGCAAAACACACCTTCACAGGAAATTGGAGTCTCCGGAATTTAAATGGAAGTTCTGAGTCCGATGGAACTAAGGGGATCCTTGGCAGTAGAACGGTTTCGCCTTTGTAGGGACCACAGGAAATGGTGGCCTCAAGTACATTGGTGTGCAATCTGGTGATAACACATCTGGTTCCGTTTGTTGTTTTTGGCGGTTCCAAGGATCGAAGAATCATGATTGGCGATCCAATTTTGAGATTTAAAATGTGTGGAGGCATTCCAGATATCTCCAAAGAGTTTAAAAACTCCACAGGGTAGTGAACAGCTTCATATTCATTAGTAGCCGAATCAACTGACTTGTATTGCCTTGTGTCTCCTGGAAATTCATTCATTATTGAATTGTTCAAATGATTCACATTGCTGTTTAATGGCGAAATAATAGCCCTCTCAGCAAGCCAATCCGGTGATTTTCCATTGTTTTGCAGGTCTGGGTACACTTTGTCTTTCAGTTGCTTCTGATTACCGACACATTTACCAAGCGCAGTTGGAATCTTAATTGTGTCAGGTGAAGAAGTGATAGGAAACTGACCATTACCGATTTGGAGAATCAATTTTGAGAAGTCTGCTGTAGCTGTGTTATCAGAGATATAGGCTCTCATATTAGTAGTCAGTCTCTTCACTATAACGTGCCTCCAGAGATAGGATTGTTTCAAACTTGCATTGACAATGTTAGCCCTTGTGCCATTTTTAACCACTGGCAGGATTTGACGGAAATCACCACAAAATAAGGTTGGAATGCCACCCATGGGATTCTTGTTTCCTGTGATGTCTTGCAGTGTTCGGTCAATTGCTTCATAAGCACTCTTGTGCGTCATTGGGGCTTCGTCTACAATGATTGCAGAGGTGTCTCTAATTACATTTGCCAAGGCTGAGTTACCAGTAATTTTGCAAACTGGCTGATCCATTCGATGAGTATCCAAGGGTACTTTAAAAGTGCTGTGAAGAGTGCGGCCACCTTGTAGTAGAGTAGCAGCAATGCCACTGGATGCTGTTGCAAGCACAATCTTTCTCATGGATCTAATCTTTGCAAGGATCAAATTGATTACAAAAGTCTTGCCCGTACCACCTGGAGCATCAAGAAACATCATGTTTTTGTTCATTTCACCTTGTGCTTCCAACATTGCCATGAATGAATTGTAAACTTCTCTTTGAGAATCGGTCAGTTTTTCTTGCATATTTTTTGCTTGTAAGGAAAGTTCTTCAAGATTATAAGTAACTTCACGTTGATACTCTCTCGCGAGTCTTTCATCTCTCCCTTGCGTTGGTGCAGGTAATCCATAGCTTGCCAATGGTTGACCGCACATAAGGAGAACTTTTTCTTCAATTAGACAAAGAGTTTTATTGTAGATGTCCTCATTAAAATCTGCTTCTGGATTGTTAACTTCTTGCCTGTATTTGTGAAGAATGTCTTCAGATATTACATCACGAAAAGCCATCCAGATCTCAAGAGGATTTCTTGGCTCACAGGCTGTTAAAATTATCACAAATAGGCTTCGCAAATTTGAAGGTGATTGAGTGGCACTTGCCTCTCCTACTGCTTGATGCAAGTGATGGTCATTTTCTAGAAGGCCTCGAGCAAGGCACGCTGCTCTGTATGTTTCAAACACCTGACCATTGTATGCTCGCAAATTTTGAAATGAAGTTGGACCAGCAACCTCATTGAGCAACAGGCGTAAGAAATAACACTCCCCTGCTTTTGGACTAATCGTGTAGATTCTCCCAATGCATGGTGCCTTCCATACATCATCATTTTCAGTACCTTCAACTTGTACCCCACGCATTCTTCTCATCCATTTCTTTGTCGATTTGTTCCAAGTGTAAAACTCAGGGACTTCTACGTATTTGAGACCCCTTGCAAAGTCATCCTCATGGCAGAGTTGAAAAAATGCTGTCAAAGTTGTGGCAGGCGGTGGACCTTGGGCTCGTTCCAGAGCAGTATCAGCTGAGAACATGACACGCTGCCCATTTTCAAGATGAACAGAAAGTTGTACAATTGGGGGGAAATGTTCATGGATGGGATGTTCCAATATCCTCCAGGCCGCCTCTGAACTGCCGACATACCTTGCATTCTGGAACTGCTGGATCTCATCCACAATGTGACTTTGTACTTGGCCTTGTTGGTTAGCTGCTCCATCAGTTCTTTGTAGTTCAAACACTGCTTGATCACATCCTTTATTCACGTATTTGAGGACATATTTGATGCTTTGGATCGAGCTGCAAATTTCTACGTTAATGTGAGCGTTGAACTGCTGAAGGAGGACCTTGTTGTACGGAACAATCCACTGGTTTGTTATTTCTTGATTAACACACCGACCATTTCTCTTCATCCTTATTGTACCAGTCTGGCCTCCATCTTCTGGTTTTCTTCGCCTGTACTTGGGGTAAGAGTCTTGGCCTTGCTCGGTACACTGAAGAAATTCTTTTGGGTATTTTTTGGAACATTTGTTGTCAATCATACATGGACAATTTGGATTAAATGGTCCACAAGGTCCATGCACCATATGTGCCATCACTTTAGCATGAAGATCAGGATCTTCCTCTTTGTCAGGGATCTCTGCAGATATGCAGAGATCCATTTTTTCTGGTAGAAGTTTGTCCTCTAGGGCCTGCCAGGTGAGGATGTGTGCATGCGGCAGTCCTCTTTTTTGATATTCAATACTGTACAGGAAAGCCCTCAACCTG
The DNA here is from genome assembly GCF_053919585.1 of Euprymna scolopes. NCBI lineage: Eukaryota > Metazoa > Mollusca > Cephalopoda > Sepiida > Sepiolidae > Euprymna > Euprymna scolopes. The sequence goes on from NC_136491.1 coordinate 20,856,363, forward strand.
CCAAATCCTCCCTTTTTAATAAATTCAAGTAACTTTTTTAGCTTCTGCCTGAAAACCCTGGCAACAATATCTGGACGATCCTGAGGGTCTTGCCCTTGAAGACAATTTTCTGTAATTTCTGTCCACTTTGGATTTGTTGTGAACGTGATGAAGAGGTCGGCTCGGCCCATTCGCCGAACATATGCCATGGCATCACTTTGATGCTCAAACATGTATCGAGGGCCTCCTGTATAAGTTGCCGGAAGAACAACTCGTTGACCAAACTGTTCTGGATTCCCATCCTCCCTAAGAATTGAATCTCTCAAGTTGCTATAATTGTCAGCTCTCAGGGTCTGTTGCTCACGCCTCAGGAACTGTAAACGTTCTGTTTCAATCTTGCAGTACACATCCACCAGCCATTGTTGAAATAGCCTTCGGTACCAGAGAAAATAGTTTCCAGGCCGAGTCATTAAATGGTACGAATAAAATTGCTGTTGGGTAACTTTTCGCCCATTGGATGCCTTCATGTAGATGTTGTAAGATGGAGAACCATAAGGGGTACATTAACGGGTACATTAAAGTATCGTAGAGGGGATGTAGTTCGGAGATCCATTTTAATGTATCATTTCTAAAACGCAAGACAATATCCCGGTTAGCTGTTGGTTCATTCTCCATTAATATTCCAATCTCATACGTTGTTGTTGGAGCATTGAATCGCCGTGGATGCTCTTCTTGCGGCCTTCGGTCTTCCCTTATGACAACTTTATGTTCTACCAAGTGTTCTTCTTCAATCCTCTCCTTTGTTGTTTTCAGCTGACAAATGAAGCTGTTGTTCTCATGTAAAAATTCAGTCAGACTTTGGAGAATGTCTCTATTGAGTCTACTGTCACGTCCCCGATTATGTAGTTCCTCTTCCAGACTATCCAAGAAGTAGACTTGAATAAACTTTGCTGTTTCATCTTCAGGTGGTAAAAGACTCCCAATCTGGTGGCAAACCTGGCCTCGAATTCTAAAAGAAGGATTCCACCCATGTACTGCCGCAATTTTGTGACCAAATGATGTCATTGCAAAACAATTGTTATAACTGCGTAGATTTTGCAGAAAATCTTTAGAGATGGGACCATTGCCGGAGAGCAAATCTTGAAACAACTGAGGCAGTGGTGGAAAGCTATCAAGCACAACTTTGCCAGAAGAAGAACAACAACCAGGGTTTTCTCCTTTAAATTTTACAGCTGAGCAATGTTGACATACTTTGTCCATTTTTCCTATATCAGCTGTAGTGAGAGAGTCATTTTTGTTGTAGAGCAATCCTTTTCTATTGCAGTGTTCTATTTCATGGTGTCTCAAAGCAGTCATTCGTTGTCTAGCTGCCTCGTTTTCTGTCAATTGCTGGGGCAAAGTCATACTCTCTCTCCATGCAGCCTCTCGTTGTTGCCCTTGGTATAGGCGAAAGCTTCGTTGGGTTTCCGATTCATTCTGATGTCGTTGAGCCACTCTCAACTGACCTTGTGTACGTCTACTTACCTCATATAATTCATTCGATCGTAATATTGCTTCTCTTTCCAGTGCATATCTTTGCCTTTCTTGAATTTCATCTTGTGATGAATTTAACCGCCTTACAGCATGTCTAGTTCTGTCAGCTTCACGTTGGGGTTCTCTTTCCAAATCTGACAGTCTTGCTCTCCTTTCTCTTTGACGTATCCTGTTAAGTTCTAGACGTCTTTCTCTATCTGAATTGTTTTCATTGGAGCGAATTGCAGCAACTCTTAGTCTATTAGCTTCCAATCTTTCCATTCTTTCTTCCTCACTTTCGTTTCTACTTCGTTTGGGTGGCATAATTTCGGTTTCAAACGGAATTGTTTAACGATATTAATGATTGTAAATTAATTAAGCGTAAAGGAAATGTATACTAACTGAAATGGACGAACTATAAATAATATTTCTGAATAGTACAATTATAAAAAATTATATTGTACCTATTTACTATGCCTCCCCACGGGACAGAGTTAGACACCAGGGTCGTTTTTTAACGTGGAGAAAAGGTACAAAAATAAAAATTGTCTCAGTCGTGAAGGATTTCTCCTCCACCGAAAGAGAACAAGAAAATGAAGTGCAGCATCTGAAGAACAGATGGTATTTATTTGCTCCCCCACTGAGCAAATTAGGCACAAGGCCGTTTTTAATGTGAGGTAAAAACCAGCTCCCCTAAAAGTAGGCAAAAAGGGGGCACTCTGGTTACCAAAAATAATAATTGTCCCAGTATAGAGGGTTTCCCCTCCATTGACTGGTACAAATTATCTTAAGTGCAGCATCTGCCGGAACAGATGGTATTTATTTGCTCCCCCACTGAGCAAATTAGGCACAAGGCCGTTTTTAATGTGAGGTAAAAACCAGCTCCCCTAAAAGTAGGCAAAAAGGGGGCACTCTGGTTACCAAAAATAATAATTGTCCCAGTATAGAGGGTTTCCCCTCCATTGACTGGTACAAATTATCTTAAGTGCAGCATCTGCCGGAACAGATACTACACTTTGATCTTGACCAAAAGGAATGAATAAAAGCGACCTACGTGTGACTCATTACTTCCGGGTGTAAACGTCACAGTCTAAAAGTAATAATTAAAAAAAAAAGTAAATGTAAAATAAATGTAATACCAACTTAGGTTAACTAAGTAAACAGTACAATTAAAACAGTTCTATTAAAACAAATAATTACTAAGATCTAGGTAATTGTTAGTCTCATTGTTAAAGAAAAAATGTGTAAAGAAAAGTTCTGCTTTTGTGAGTACGTGTATTTCTTTTAAATTACATAACCTTTTTATTTTATTATTTATATCTCTTTTAAATTTATATATTTTGTTAGTAAACTGGAAGAAATTCAGTTGAATAAAACCTTGTTCGTGTTCTTTACGTTAAACTCATATTTTTATAAAAGGTTCATCCGGTTTAAAGAAAGCACTAAGTTTAAATAAGACTGGAAATAACTAATTCAATATATAAATAGAAAAATGAAATAAATATAAGCTTTAAGTCTTAAGATAGTAATAATCAAAATGTAATAAATTATTTGTAGTTCAAATCTATGATAAGACAGGCTTTCGAAATAGGCTCGACCAGAAAGATTAAATTGGAACGAAATTATAATCTCCGTGCCATTTTCAAAACAACCCCACAAAAGTAACGGTATCCTGCAGTTGGTTAAATGACAATGGTTGTAAGAAAAATGTAAAAGAAAATGCGCTTATCTGTTTATTTTGACCTGTTTTATTTAATTAAAAAAAAATTGGCTATAACTGGAAGAGAGCGTTATGTTTTGGGGGTTGTTTAAAAAATAGAATGGAAATAAAGTTAGTTCCGTTTTAATTGTCTTTAATTGCGGCAAGCGCTAACAAAATCGAAAAATCACTGTTTACATTCGAAATGTTAACTTTTATAGGTTTACAGGTTTGCTGACAAGGCTGGGGGTGTTTAATACAATTATTTTACTAAATTGATTTTTTTCATTTAAAAATGAAATTATTTATTTTTTAATAAAGTTTTATTTTAAAATATTTGTTTTTGTTTATTTATATAAAATTACGATAGTTGAATTGTATTCTTTCAATAATATTGGCAAGTAAAATATAAAAGATTAAAACGGAACGAAATTGAAATTTCCATTACATTTTCAATACAATCCCAAAACATAAAGCTTTCCTCGCCAATGAATTGTTTTGATAATATACGTAAAGTGAAATAAATCGAATATAAAATTAAATGAAAATATATTAAATAATTAAATGTTAAATAGATTTTGTAAATAGTACAGTTGAAATGATTAGAATATTTCCAATATGTAATAAGGTCGAGGTAATTAGTTAAAGAGATTTAATATAATGTGATATGCAAATGAGCATAAGTCATTCGATATGGGGGTGGTTTGTAGACTAGTATATAAAGAAATTAGGCAAAGATTCTTATGTCTCCTTTAACAGAAACATCCTAAAATGGGTTCTAATGTTTCTCTACCAGGAGAGATCTACCCTCTTACCTCCTTTATATTTCGTTGATGATGGAGAGCTGTACACACAGACAGAAACACACGAACCCTATTACTTTATAAAAATATAGATATATATATATATATAAAATAAACGTGAAATCACCTTTTTCTTTATCCTATTCTCTCTGCTTCACTTTTTGTTATCAAGTAAGATCTTTGACTTACTTGCAGTTTCATCAAATACTTTTGCAAGCAAAATCCGATCCGCATTTTGCTAAATCTTACCTTCTGATGAGAAGGAAAGTATTTCTTCGAAACTCTGCGGATTAAGGACTATCCACTTATTTAGTGTTTCCTTTTCAAATTAAATGTTTTTAATTCTTTTTCAAAGCGTTTTTTTAACATGTTTTATTAACTATTTGCTCTTATATATATATATATATATATATATATATATATATATATATATATATATATATATATATATATATATATTATTTTTTATTTAAAAAAAAAAACAGTGTTTACAAAGTGCCGGCGCTATCAAAATTTTTCTATTGATTCAATTTTTACGATATTTTCAGGGTCAATGTGAAATTTTATGCGCTTTCCAATAAACCGAATATAATATTTTAGACAAACGTTTTTTTAAATCCCCCCTATTTTGAAATGTCTATTTAAATTTAAATAATTAATTAAAAACTCGTGTATTTTTTGAGAAAAGAAAAAGAATATATTTCTTGAACTGTTCTTTTTTTTAAAGCAAAAAATTATAAATAAAATGTTACTAGTTTTCAGGTATGGAGGCACAAATTTCTTTACGCGCAAAGGTAGATGGCTAACGCGAATGTGTGGTTTTTACTTCCTTCTGTCCACCTGTAATTCAAAAAAATAATAAAAAAAACTACTTCCGGTTTTAAATAAAGACGTAAAATGTTTGCATCATGGCGGGTTTTCAAATAGGCGTTTAAAAAATTCTTTTATTGAAAAAATAAATGGATTTGAAAATATAAATATGGATAAATTCTTAACAATGAAGAATGCAACTACACATTGATTAGTAATTTTTATAGGTAAGTGTTTTTTTGGAATTTATATCGATTTTTTCTAATCGACCTAAGTTAAATTTCGTTTATTTTCTTCAAATCTTTTAAAGAAAACCGATTTAAAAAAAACAAATATTGCATAATTTGCTATTAAACCTGTTATTTTTTAAAAATTTGATCTTTAATTGAAAAAAAAAAATTAATTAGGGTTTGAATTACATTTTTCGAGTAGTTATAAGCTTGGAAAGATAGGGGGTCGAATTATTCAATATTTTTTCACGCATTCGTAAGGTCAGTTTCTGACACACCTAATGATGAGACGATTCCAATATTTTTCCCGATTCCAATACCATTAACGATTCCGTACTAAATTCCTGATTACGATACAATTAACGATTCCGATTCTTTATAAATCTCTAAATAGTTAACTATAAAAGTTGTTATTTTGTCGCCATTACTGTAAAAACACATCTTAAATGTGCATATATTTTCTCAAATGTAAAAACCCACTTCTGAGGGTGTGATCTAGAGATTTTAGTCTTACTGAAAGTTTAAATAAATAAATATTTATTATTTTATTATTACTACAAGCAGTGGAAAATGTTTCTTAAACCAAAATCAAATAAAAAATATAATTTAAGGAATCGGTTTTGGAATCGGAAAATAGGCTAAAATTTTTCTGATTCCGATACCCCAAAAAGCTCCCATTTTTCTGATTCCCGATTCCGATTAATATATATATATATATATATATATATATATATATATATATATATATATATATATAAAATATATATATATATATAAAATATATATATATATATAAAATATATATATATATAAAATATATTATTCCGATTAATATATATATATATTCCGATTCCGATTAATATATATATATATATATATATATATATATATAAAATACTCTTCCCTGCAACCTCTTTCCCACAGAAGAGACGTTGCGAGCCCGTCTCTACTTTATCGTTATTTTTATGGTCGGTGCTTGTCTGAGCTTCAATGTATGGTCCCTCCCCGCCAAACTTTCACGAGGAACATTCGTCTAGCTGAAAACACTGTTACTAATCTCCCTCACTCTTTATCCATGCCTAAACCTAGATGTAGATTCCATGAACAAAGTTTCTTTCTTAGAACTGCACACCCGTGGAACTCTCTTCCATTTGCTTGCTTTCCAGCTGACTATAATATGGTCGTATTCAAGTCCAACGTAAACAAGTTCTTGAAGAGCCGTCCCCCTTAAGTAATCCAATTTACCAAATTTCCACTACTAACAATTACTACGTCACTGTCCCATTGACCACTGTACACTTATTAACCCTTATCCTCGAGTGGCCTCTGGGCCTTGATCAGTAGTGACTCCTTTGTAAAAAACAAACAAAAAAAAACTATATTGATAACTTACTTTTATGCATGTACAAATATTAAAAAATATTTAAAATAATATTATAGAATCAATACTCTATTAAATATTATATATTACAAGAAATAATTTGACCGGTGGACTAATTCGCAAAAAAATAAAAAAATAATACAAAAATAAAAATGATAATACCGACCGTGTTTGTTTACAATATCACGTCAGCTTAACGATAAATGCCCTGGAAAAGCCACTTCTGTTTAATGTTTAGTTTTAAAATATGAAAATGAAGAAATGATTTGTGGCTATTTTAAATGACACTTGTTCTTTTATCGTAAATTGAACTCATTAAGAGGAAAAAAAAAGAAAGAATAATAAAATGGTGAGGGAATCATTCGATCTGTAGTCGAATGATCTACCACTCAGCTATATTTCCTAATGTCAATAATTCAGTTTATTTTTTTTAAAGAATAATCATATGCTAAGATTTTATTATCTCCCTTGCCAGTAAAAATATTTCCCTGTAAAAATTTTCTTTTTTATCTATAAGAAAAAAAAAACTATTTCTAAATTCAAAATGGCGTAATAATGTAAACATACTATAAGGTATTTACAGCTTCTCTTCCAACTTTCGGAATTTAATCATGTCAAAACGCATTTATTTCCTTTTGATGGAGTGAATGTTGCTATTTCTTTTGATGAGTTAAGGGCAAAATAGATTCACTGATTGATATAATAATGAAGTGATTGATTGTGTGCTACGAAACAAACTGTCAAGAATTGTAAATGTAAACTGAATTAAAGGAATAAATTGTAAGATAGTCAACATCATGAGATTTGGAATAGACTTTTGTCATTTATTCATTATATTGCTCTGTAATTACATTGAGCTTATTAAATAAGGATTTGTATATATTATAAGGAAATAAATGATATTTCTACAGAAAAAAAAAGTTCAATTAAAACAAGAAAAAAACCCTTATATATATATATATATATATATATATATATATATATATATATATATATATATATATATATATAAGGGTTTTTTTCTTGTTTTAATTGTACTCCTTGTCGAATAATTAAAATGTTGTATACCTTTCTTAGAGGTTTATAAAGGTTTTTAAAAATTTGCAAAAAATTTTTTCAACATCAAGATTTTATTTTATATCATATATATATATATATATATATATATATATATATATATATATATATATAGTAAACTTATTTTATTATATATATATATGTATATACATTTACATGCATACATATATATAATAAAAAAATTATATATTATATACAGAGAGATTTAACTGTAGAGATTAACGCACGCACGCACACACACACACACACACACACACACACACACACACACATATATATTATATTATTGGTAGTATTATTTAAACAAAACCAAAATGTGTCAACCAAAGAGTGCTCAATGTTTATACAGAGCAATATAAATATGTTGGATGTGATAACTAATGGCTACACATATGCAAACATGTTTCAGTGACCAAGGAAAATCACCTCATAAGGCCAAGAATATCCACGAGCCTCTCTCGTGGATATTCTTGGCCTGATGAGGTGATTTTCCCTGGTCACTGAAACATGTTTGCATATGTGTAGCCATTAGTTATCACATCCAACATATTTATATATATATATATATATATCCACATTTATTTAGATACATTAGATTTACATATTCTATATATTTCTATAAGTTTTTTTTATCTAAATAGTAAAACACATAATGAAATAACTGTAACCCTACTTTTGATTCAGCGGGTATATATATATATATATATATATATATATATATATATATATATATATAAGAATTGTAGAATTTATGTTTAAATTTTGTTAAGTAAAAATATAGAATTTTTAAACAAAAAAGTTATTATTTGAAACAAGGAATACAAGAAAGTTAAAGTTCTTTCCTTAATCCATAGATTTTCAGTGCATGGCTCATAGCAAGGAGACCCGACCTTGATCAGGATTGAATGAGGATCAATAAATGTTCCACCCTCTCATATTTGATTGTAATCGAAATCAGTGAAATCGCCCACTTATTAATCAAATTGATTGATTGTCTGCTCTAATTAAGACCTCACCCTTCCCCCGCAGTGAACGGGAAGGAAAGTCCAGAATACATCATAGTCTACATTGCACTGTAGAGAATCTGGTGCTGATTTTATAAAATCATTTTTAAATAACAGCTTCACTTGAAGTATAAAATGCAAAAGTCAAGCATCAAGAGGCCAATTGTGCTCTAAAAAGAAATATTGCTCTTGAACGCGCCCCTGTCTTATTAAAGAACAAACTGTTGATTTTATATTATTTTTACATAATTACTAGTATTAAAGTTAAGCGTACAAAAGTCAAGTATCATGGTTCAATTGTGCTCTAAACAGAAACATTAATTTCAAACGCTCTCCTGTCATAAATGAATCTACAGTTGATTTTATAGGCTAAGCCTTTCTACTTGTGCGGTGATAAAATTTCTCAAATGCACTTGTGATGTTAGGTTGTATGAACGTGTTAACTTTGGTCAAAATTGAACTTTTTTCTTTTGTCAGATTTTTCCATTATCGATTTTCAATACTTATGACACACATCTTGTTACAATACCTACGTAAGACCATTCCCCGACACATCAAGTACCTTCATGTGAAATTTAAAAAAAATCGTCTCAGCCGTTTCCGAATTCATAGGGAACGAACATACATACAAAGTTCTTTGTATATATATATATATATATATAGTCTTAAAAGTTTTTTAATTTTTAAACTCATATGAAAAATAATTTAAAAGAAAATGTCAGTCTCAAGTTCTTCATTAGAAAACTACTTTGATTGTAAACAATTCATCTCTTGTAATAACTACATTAGTTTACGCTCAAGAAATTATGGTAGTCCAAGGAATATTGTAAGATCATCAATTGTTTACCATTAAAATTGTTTTGAGGGTTTAAAAATATTAAAAATTGTTTTGGGGATTTAAACACAATATATATCTTTATATACATAAAATAGTAATATATATATATATATATATATATATATATATATATATATATATATATATATATATATATATATATAAAAACTTACACCAAGGCAGTACATATTTTCTAACAAAACTCACCTACAAATCTGTAACAGTCATCCATTTTGTTGGCAAATTAAACAACTTCCTTTAAAAGCAGAAATAGAATATCCGCAGAGACCAAAGGACTCTTTGGTTAGAAGTATCCCTCAAATAACTTATTCCGAAACGTGAAAAGACAAATGCAGTATAATATTTTGTGCAAGGTAGTGGCAGTAGTAATAAGTCTAATCCAGTGATTAATGCCCCTCCCCACCTTCCTTATTCTCTTTGTACTTAATCCCATCTCTTTTAGCTACGATTATAGATTTAAATAATCTTTATAAAAAAAAAAAAAAAAAGGTAAGTGTGCGTTCTGGCTTTGTCATCGTTTGCTTCTCACTGGGTGTGGTGATAATAAGCGTGCCACTGTGATTGGAATGGATCCACCCTCTCTTTTCTGCAAGGAGGGGATAGCAGGTATCATACTAGTATTTATATCAAGGACAAATTGTCGTTATTTTATTACCTATGAGATTAGTTTTGCTTTACGATAAGTGTCTGCCTGACAAGATGCATTAAAATTTTTTTTATCTGCTATGGACAGCGGTTGCAACTGCAATCATTTTCATTCGTAATTTAGATTTTCAATTGTTTGAAAAAAAAATGCCCTTTTCTATAACTTGAGCTGAGAAACGATTCCCAGATTTGATATACAAAGTGGAACGATACAATTGTCGCTCTAGAAAAGACGGCATGATTCCATTTCCGTTTGATGAAAATCAGTTTTCTTTTTTTTTGCCAACCATCTACTACTTGGCCAGTTGTGTACAAATCCCAAGAATGATTGGAGCCTTCCATCATGTCTGAAAGTGACACAATGTTTAATGAGCGAGATAGGAGATGCTCTGCTGTACAACTCATACTTTCTACCGATCCAAGTTATGACAACAGGACCATTGCCAACACCTTCAAAATGCATCGCTGGATTGCTACGGATTACAGGGACATGCCCAAGGTGATGAAAACAAATTTTCCGACCACGGTTATGGTCTTTGGTGTGGTTTCAAGTAAAAGCCACATCATATCACCTCACATATTCAAAGTCAACACCAAAGTGTACTTAGATGTGCTGAAAAGTGCGATGATCTCCTGGTGCAATCAGGTGGCTTCTGGCAGACCATAGGTGTGGCAGCAGGACTCGGCACCGGTCCATAAGCCTAAAAAGTTCCAGGCTTAGCTTCAGGAGTACTATGACTTTGCATCCTTCTCTCACTGCTCCCCCCGACCTGAACTTCTTCGTTTGGTCATACATTTAGAACATCACTAACACGACCTCTCACAACACCAAAGCCAGTCTGATTGCTGCAATCCAGCGAGTATATGTCAGGCTCCTGCTGGCGCTTGTGGAAAAGGCATGCTCCCAGTTCCAAACCTGTATCAAGACAGTGATTAAGGCTGAATGCAACAACATTGAATAGATGACAACTCTACTACGCAATCAAGTTACCCGAATTGATTTTTTCAATAAAAGTTTAAAAATAAAGCTATATAGTGCTGTTTTCTTTAGGGTGGCAAATTTATCGTTCCATCCTAGACATCAGGAGAGAAAAGCCCGGATCACACTGGCCACAAACATGCACTATTCATAAAATAAAGTGATTTAGCATGCAAAAAAACAAAACAACAACAAAAAAAAAAAACCTCCAGAAAGTGGATTCAACATGAATGCATATATCCTCATCTTTTCTCAACATATTATTGGATTCGATCTATTATATATTAAATGTCTACAAGTCCAGGATCATGTGATCATTTCTGCACCCTTCCACCATTCCTTCTAGACAAGAAGACGAAATGTGCAAAATGTTGAAATTTCAAAATATTTCATTTAAAATTATGAAGAATTTGTCCAGTTTTTAAAATAGGACCTCACCATCAATCTTTTTCATGGGTCAACAGATGATATCCTACTCATAACTACCACGTCTACATCATCATCTCCACTTTTCTCCATACACTGCTGAATACGCTCTATCATGTATTAACTATCTCCAAGATCCCCCTCTCTCCCACTACTTTGGTCAGCTGATTGATCTGGAAGTCCACAAACGTGTTGTCATTATCTCGATGGTTTACCTTGTTTTCTGCACCCTTCCATCATTCCTTCTAGACAAGAAGACAAAATCCACATAGAATTTTAAAATACTCTCATTTCTAAATATGGTGTGTATTATTTAAACTTATGAAGAATGTGTTGAGTTTGTAGAATAAACTTTTTAAGATGCAGAGTTTTTCATCACACGACAATGACATCTGTACTCAACCTTAACTTGAAGATATTTGGCAACGTTAATATGCAAAAACCTTCATTATAAATACAGCAAATAGAAAAAATTTATAAATCTGCGTTTATTTCTTTGTTTAATCTTTTCCGTGACTGTATGAAATATTCACAGCATAGAACACAATGTTTAGAATGCCTATCATTGAAATTAAATTTATTAGTTCAAAACGATTCGTTTCCTGTTTTATTTTGAATCTCAAAAGCTTTTACTATCATTAATATGATAAGACAGACATTGCAGCCATGTACACAATGCAAAATTAACCTAGAAATCTAACAAATCGATATTTGATTCTGATTATCTAATTTAACTTTTGTTTTCTTTCACGATGCTCCTTAAAAAAAAAAAGAAAAAAAAAAAAGGTCTTTGGAGTAATATCAATTTAGATTGTAAAATTAGCCTATAAATTGAATGAGTTCTAAAATTATAATTTAAAAATTCGGTACTTAGTGGTCAGCAGAATTAAAGCAAAAATTTAAATTAAAAAATATTTTTTTTACTTCTGAATATTTTCACTTGATAATGTTTCAAATAATTAATTTTAGAATAATGTTAAAAAATAAATAAACGGTTTAATGATAAAAGGTTTTGGAAAGAAAATTATTTCCTTTAACTTTGGCACTGATTTGGTATGCTTTATCAAAAATTAAAATACGAAACTAACACTCTTATTGGCATGATCTATACAAACGTTCTCTCCAACACTTTTACTATGAGTGCAAACAACCTTTGGTCATTAATCACGTGATTAGAAAAAATCACCATATTTTTAATTTCCATGCATTCATACATTTTCTTTTGTCCTCGTAACAATTCATGCATTTGATACTGTATGAAAACCAATATAGTTTTTATTTACGATTCATACTTTTATATTACATCCTTTGTTTATAAATTTATGTTGGTTTTAACTTGATTTTCATATCTTGTCAAGATCATTAATTTATTTACAAGTCATATTTTATATAATATATATATATATATATATATATATATATATATATATATATATATATATATATATATATATATATATATATATATATATATATATATATACACACACACACACAGCATAATCGCAGTGACACACAGGTTCTCATCAGATCACCGAAGTTAAGCAACATTGAGTCTGGTTAGTACCAGATGGGTAACCATTTGAGAATTCTAGGCGCTGTATGTGCTCCGCTTATATCGGCATTTGTTTCCAGTCGTCCTGTACATATACTTCACTTGCTACTGGTATTTAACAATGTCGACTCAGGAGAGGTATAGTTAGAGATTACGCACCACCTGCCACAAAAAATTTCCCGTGCAGGAACCTCTTTGTGGATATCCATAGTCTGTCAAAGACTGAAGGAGCCTGTATATTATATATACATCCTTTGTTTATAGACTCATGTATTTTCATGTTGTTTTTAATATGACTTTCATGTTACATCAGCATTAAAAAATTAACACTGGTAACTAGTAATAATAACTAATATCATTTTGTCTGATCACATGTTGTACAGGTTGACCCCCCCCCCCAAAAAAAAACGTGGTATCTCCATTATTTATTCACCGATTGCCCTTATTTTACAGGACATGGCAGAATCAACGACCGTGAGTACACCAAGACCCCAGTGGGAGCTGGGACAAAGAATACACTATGTTAAATTTCGTTTGAACAAAATACTAAGAAACGGGGCCTAATTAGAGTTGGGGCCCGTTTTTTTGGGTCACCCTGTATTATTGATGTAATAAAACACACACATTGTTGTAACATGTTTGATAAAAAGATATTCTCAAAATTTGTGCAACAATAAATTTTAGATCAAATATTCAAATTCATAAAAGATGAAAAAAAAAAAAAAAAAGACAAAAATGTAATCAGAATATTTTTATTTCAGAAAATGTAAAAAAATATTCGAATTCTATAAACGGTCATAAAATATAATTTATTAGCAGAATTTATATAAAAATGGTTTTCAATCATTATTTGTAAGATATAAAATTCAAAGAAAAGTTCAAAAACAACTCTGGTTTTAAAGCATTTTGATTCAAAAATAATACTTTTTTTTTTTTTTTTTCGGATCAAATACATTTAAGGCACCCCAAATCAGCAGCATCGGAAAAGGAATACATTTAATCATAGCACTGATTGTTTTCCCCATTGCATTATGTTGTGCTTCAGGTTGGAAGAGAGAGAAACAGAGTGGTCTTAATCATTAACGATGTCATCTGCATAAATGTCGAATGATCTTAGATGTGTGTGAATGATGATAATCTAAAGTTTCATCAGATTGATTGTATATAAAATTAAGTCAGCGTTTAATATAAACTTAAGTCAGCGTTGAAGTCAAACAAACATTGGCACATATGTTGTAGGTTTAACATTGAAAATTTATCTGTTAATTGTGACATTATTTCTTGCTCACATAAACCGTTAGAAAGATAAATGAAAAATAATTGAATAAACCAATGTTTTAAGCTTAAATGAAATGGAAAAAGATATGTACGTGTGTGAAGAATGATGAATGCAAGTGGAGATAGAGAATGAGAGTGATAAGAGAAACAAGAGGGGGTAGAGAAAGAGAAGGAGGAGGTTGAGAAGAGAAAGAGGAGATAAAGAGAAGGAAGAGTTAAAATAGGGGAAAAGGTAGAGAAGAGAAGGGGGAAGTAAAGAAGAGAAGGAGGAGGTAGAAAAGGGAAGGAAGAAGTAAAGAGGAGGAGGTAGAAAAGGGAAGGAAGAAGTAAAGAGGAGGAGGTGGAAAAGGGAAGGAGGAAGTAAAGAATGGAAGGAGGAGGTAGAGAAGGGAAGGCGGAGGAAGAGAAGGGAAAGCGGAGGAAGAGAAGGGAAGGCGGAAGAAGAGAAGGGAAGGAGGAGGTAAAGAAGAGAAGGAGGAGGTAAAGAAGAGAAGGGGGAGGTAAAGAAGGGAAGCAAGTTAAACCCGCATTAGGGTTAGTACCGCAGTTTCATTTCATTTTTTATTTCATACTGATATTACCTCATAACTTAATTTGGAAAAAAATTTGGTATCCACTGAATTCTTTATGAAACCTCGAACAGACTCTTTTCATGTATTCTAAGGAAGTCGGTTTAACCCAAAGATTCCCAACCAAAGTCCACTTGGATCATTAAGAATCCACAGAAGCTTTAAGGAGACTCTTGAGCCATTCCCTTTAAGTAACCCTACTTACCAAATTTATGCTACTAACACTCTTTAAACTCGAATGATGACGGATGACATCATGTTTTTCAAGCCGAGAAAAAAAAAAAGATTTTCAAATCTGTCTCTCTATGGAAGCCGTGTGAATAAGACATCGTCAATGATGTAGACAACCCAATATTCTAAACAGAATGTTATCTATTCTGTCTGTACATCACTCATTTCATTTAGAAATAACTAATTAGATTAGGGAGCATTAGTATCTCTCTTGTGTTAAAGCAGAAAACACATAAAAAAAACAGCACATAAACATTCCAAAATTATATATATATATATATATATATATACTAGCAGGGAGACTCGACGTTGCCTGGGATTGAATGATAATCAATGAATGTTTCACACTCTCATATTTTTATTGTCATCGAAATCACCCATTTTTCAATCAAATCAATTGCCTGCTCTAGTTGGTGACCCATCGCAGTGCACTATGAGGAAGCTTCACATGCCTCCCGGCAGTCTTAGTGTACAATACATTATAGCCTGCATTGCACTGTAGAGAACCTACTGTTGATTTTATAAAATTATTTTTATATATAATGGCTGAAATCAAAGTTTAAAACGAAAAAAATCAAGTATCATTTTGAATGCGTCCCTGTCATATCAAAGAACCTACTGTTGATTTTATATGCCTGGCCTTACTGCTTGTGCTTAAATTTAGGTCTAAAATTAAAAAGTTAAGAATGAATGATGGTGCAATTGTGCTTTGAACATAAGCATCCATTTTGAACGTGCTCCTGTCATATTAAAGAACTTACTATTGATTTTGTGTGCCGGGCTTTTGGCTTGTGTGATGATAAAACTTCAGGAATGCACTTGTGATGTTGGGGGATTTAAGATGTTAATTTTGGTTAAAATCGCCTGTTCGCTCTTTCATCGGATTATTCAATAATCAGTTACTGATACTTACTTAGAACACTGCCAGGTACATAAAGTACCTTTGTGTGAAATTTCATAAAAAAAATCGGCCCAACCGTTTTCGAGTTCATAGGGAATGAACTCACATACACAGACTAATTTCCTTTTATATAATAGAGATTTTTGAAACGATTACAGTAAAATCACAGCATATGTAGTTTTTAATCTTTGCTACTTCTGAGCTCATGTAGACAAATGTTTCTTGATGATTAGTGGCTGCAACTTGTTTATAATTATGTTGTAAATAATGATATTAAAAGTAAAGGAAAGAGGAGGAGGAGGTAGAGATAGAGAAGGAGGGGATAAATGAAGGGAAGGAGGAATAAAGGAAGGGAAGGAGGAGTAAAGGAAGGGAAGGAGGAGGTAGAAAATAGAAGGAGGTAGAAAAGAGGAGGAGGTAGAAAAGGGAAGGAAGAAGTAAAGAATAGAAGGAGGAGGAAGAGACGGGAAGGAGGAGGTAAAGAAAGGAAGCAGGTTAGTGCTGCAGTTTCATATCATTATTGGTATCCACTGAATTTTTTAAGAAACCTCGAACAGACTCTTTTCATATATTCTAAATAAGTTGGTTTAACCCAAAGATTCCCAACCAGAGTCCACTTGGATCGTCAGGTATCCACAGAAGCAGAGACTCTTGATGAGCTGTTCCCCTTAAGTAACCCTACTTACCAAACTTACACTACTAACGATTACTATATTGTCCCATTGACTACTGTACAATCTTTAACACTTATCCTCGAGTGGCCTCTGGGCCTTGATGAATGTTGACTTCTTTGAAAAAAAATAAATAAAAAAACTGTGCTTTGGGAGTCTATCATAAGAAGTAAGGGGTCCATATAGAAATCTATTCAATATAATAAATAATTATATTGTAAATAATAAATATAAAAAGAATATGTAATATGGATAAATGATGCTTTCTTTGGTTCGTATGCATTGTTGAGCCATGCTGCAAGACATACTCTTATATATTAAGGACCCTAAACATGATGGCGATTAAGTTAGCTTGTATGACTATTGGCAAGGGTCACACAGAGTTCATGATAAAGGAGATCTGTAAAGCAGAATTTTTCCCAAGGTTTGATGAAAGATGGGTGACGTGAAAGTAAGACAGGGGTCAATAGGTCAAACGATAGACAAAACAGGAGTCAAACGATGACGAATGACATCATGTTTTTCAAGCCGTGTGAATGAGACATCATCAATGATGTAGACAACTTGATATTCTAAACAGAATGTTATCTATTCTGTCTGTGCGTCACTCATTTTTTTTTTTTTTTTTTTTTACACAGTGATCACCACTTATCAAGGCCCGGAAGCCACTCAGGGATAAGGGTTATTGCAAGTACATTACGTTAGTGAGGAGATTTGTTGAAATGTTTACTTAAGGGGGCGGTTCATTAGGAATTTGTTAACATTGGACTTGAAGACAACCAAGTTGTAGTCCGGAGGGAAGCAGGCAGACGGAACAGAGTTCCACAGGCGTGCAGTTTTAAGAAAGAAGCTTTGTTCATGGAATCCGCGTTTTGATTTAGACACAGATATAGAGTGGGGGAAATTTTTCACAGTGGATTCAGCTAGACGGGTGTTTTTCGTGAAAGATTGGCGAGGGGGGACCAGAGATTGGAGTTCAGACGAACATCTGCCATGGAAATAACGATAAAACAAGGACAGGCTCGCACTCATTTCATTTAGAAGTAAATAATTAGATAAGAGAGAGATACTAAAGCTCCCCAGTGTTAAAGCAGAAAAAAAAAAAAACGCACATATAAACACTCCAAAATATATATTTGTATATATACTAGCAGACAGACCCGACGTTGCCTGGGATTGAATGTTAATTAACGAATGTTTCACACTCTCATATTTTTATTGCCATCAAAATCACCCATTTTTTAATCAAATCGATTAATTTCCTGCTAGGCTGTGAGATGTATGTTCACGGCATATGTAGTAGTGATGGGATGATTCCAATAATTTTACCGATTCCGATACAATTACCGATTCGGTGCTAAATTCCCACTTTCGATACAATTACCAATTCCGATTCTTTATAAATCTCTAATTATTTAGCTATAAGATTGTTATTTTTCTCCGATTTGCATAAAAACATGTTAAATGTGCAGATATTTTCCTAAAATCAAAATACACTTGTGGAGGATGATCTATTGATTTTAGTTTTACTGGTAGCTTTAAAATCAATAAATATTCATTATTTTATCCTTATTACCAGCAATGGAAGATTTTGCTTTAAACAAAATCAAAAAAAAAAAGACAATTAAAAGAATCGTTTTGGCATCGGAAAATAGGCATCAATTTTTTTCTGATTCCGATACCCTCACAAATCTTGATTTTCTCGATTCCGATTAATCGTCCCAACACTAATATGTAGCATTCAATCTTCACTATTTCTGAGCTCATGTAGACAAATATATTTTTATTGGTTTTAATCCGTATATAGGGTGCATAGGTGATAATGTAGATCTCAAGTGGTCTACAAAGAAAATAAACATGGGAATCCCACTTAATATTTCATTTTTTTTTTTATGCAGTTGCGTCAATATTACAACCAGTGTCATGGAGATTAATGGGTACAAATTATTTATTTTCGATTCAATGTCATACAAAGATACAATTGAATATCTCTTTTTTTAAAATCAGTAGTTTTGGTTGGTTGGTTGTTTTTGTTTTACGGCATATCAACCCTTTTCGGGTTATTTAATGCCGAATCCAAAGATTTTGAAGAAAAAAACTTTTAATAGAATATATTTGTTGTTTTCAAGTCGGTTTCTATTTAATCCATAGTTGGAACCCTAACAGGTACTACCACTCCGGGTCAGAGTGGATCTGGGAGCAATGGTAATTAAAGGGTGGCTCCACACTCCCCAAAGCCCTCAAGCTGGGGCCTCACCACTGGATATAGTTTAAGGTCATATCCAGGACCCCCATTGAGGGACTTTTACCCTCTGCAGGGGAACAGTCGGTGTATTCTAATGCCCCACCGACAGGGCCCAGTAGTTTTGGAAAACATGATAAACGTAGATAAAAATATATTTGTTATATGATTAAATTTTGTTTTTATATTTACTAAATCGGGTATGTGACGAAAGAAGGTTGAAACATAAAGTAAAAATCTAGAGAGAAAAATAAAAGGGAACGGAAAAAGAAAAAGAAGATATAGTTAAACAGCAAAAATAAAAATAAGGCGGTTAGGATCATAATTTCATACAACAATATAATTGAAGTTTTTTTTTGTTTTTTTTTTAAATCAGCAGTTTTGGAAAACATTTTTTAAAAATTAATAAAAGTAGATAAAAATATATTTATTTAGTTAAATTGAAAGAGCAATGTCTTGGTCGAATATGACAATTAAAAAAACGGTCAATTATTTCGTTTAGATATGATCGTTTAAAAGAAGGGAGAAGGGAGTATCGCAAAAAATCATTCCTTTTAAACCGACTTTAGCAACCACGCATGCGCGTCTTGCGTTCTTTCTTGAATTGGTTTAAATAGAGAGAAAAAAAACAAAAAAAACGCAACGTTAATTTCAATGATGTTGTGGAACAGTGGATATCGGGGTCCTGGTTTCAGGTTTGCGCCCATGTAATGGATTGGTTTTTTTTTTTGTTTTTTTTTTGTTGTTGAATGTTTTAGCATATAAACAGGGTTATTTATGTGATTTCTTACGTTCGCTTTTCTTTATTTTCCTGTTTTTTTTTTTTATATTTACTAAATCAGGCATGTGACAGAAACAGAAATACAACCCCACCCACCCCATGTGCATGCAAACCTTTTTTTCTAACCAACTGCAACCAGTTCCAACTAAGAAAGTAAAAATCGAGAGAGAAAAATAGAAGGGAAAAGAAAAATAAAAGTGAGAGAGGAGAAAGAGAAATACAATCTAGTCAAACAGCAAAAAAATAAGGAGGTTAAGATCTAGTGATTTGGCAGAAATCAATTTTTTCTTATTAAAAAAACAATGAAAAGAAAAAAATTTCTTTTAAAGAAAAATCAATGAAAAAAAAAGAAATCAAATTTTCTCTTTAAAAAATAATGAAAAAAAAATCTAATTTGTATCAAAAATAAATGAAAAGTAAAAAATTTAATTTTTCTTATAAAAAAAAAACAATGAAAAGAAAAAAAATCAAATGTTTCTTATTAAAACAAGCAATGAAAAGAAAAAAAAAATTCTTATTAAAAACAATGAAAAAAATCAAATTTTTCTTATCAAAAAGGCAGAAGTTTTAACGAAATTAAAATTAAAGTCTACTTTTTTTTTTAGATAAAAAGAATTGCAGAATTTTGCTTAAAAATGGAAGACTTAAAGAAATTTTAGTTTGGCACAGGAAAATCAAAACAGGAAATACCTCACTTGTCATTGTTTTTCAAAGTCACTAACAGTCAAGAAATATTTCAAAATCATAGAAAATATAAAGAACAAATTATAATAAAAAACAAAAAAAATTCTTCAATGTTTGAATTAAAACATCAATTTCAGCAGAAAAGCTGCCACAATAAACAAGATGGCCACCATAAGAAAATTGGAAGCTGCAGTATTTGGAGTTGGTTTAAAAGATGAATTCAGACCAGATACTGTTCGATTCCATTGGTTATACAATGCATCCTTGGCTCCACTCCACTTGCCAGGGCCGACCAATCTGTATTGGTATGGTGTGCAAGCATTGAAATAGCAAAACAAAGCCAGATAGGGATCAACCAGCAACATTTTCCCTGTTCGGAGAAAAGAAGATGATGAAAGAAAATTTGATAGAGGGGAAAAAAAAGAGGAAAAGGAAATGTTTGCATATGTTTACATTAGTAATCTTTTGAACCAACACATTTCAGGTGAAAACATTAGGTACTTGCGTGTTATGGCAAAATTAGTATAAATTTTAAAAATTATAAAAAATGATCCAGTAGATGATGCTTTAGAAGTATTTAAAAAAAAAAACAAAAAAAAAACAGCCACAATTACGTTACCAGATGCTTATCTGGTAGTGTGCTTAAAGATGGCGGACCTTCAACTCGATTTAAGTAAAGGGTTATCTCCCTTCTTTGTCATACTGAATTGGTTACACAACTTTTTCACATTAAAATAGACAATAAAATCTTGATAATTTGATAAATTCTATTTTTACTTGTAATTATTTTTCTACTAGATTATCTTGCATGATTTTAGAAATTTATAATTTCGTCCTGACACAAATACTTAATGTTTTCATCTGTGGTTGTGAATAATCAAAGCCAACTATTTTCGGAATATTATGTCTGGGATAGGTTTTTTTTTTTATTATTATGTTTGAAATTTTGTTATTTTGATTTCAATAATTTTATTTTTATACTTTCATAAACATATTTAAATTCAAATAAAAAAACTTATTTCTAAAATTAAAAAAATATATTTTTATACATTCATAAACATATACTTTTTATAAAATTTCAAATAAAACAAAAAAAATTTATTTTGTTAATTTTGTTATTAAAAGTGCAAATAAAGACCAATTGTGCTATTTGTGCTATTTGTATAATTTTGTTAATTTTTATTGTATATTTTTCAATAATTTCATTTTTTTATATTTTATTTCAATAAATCGCTTCACAACAGAAATACGGAAGAACAATAAAAGAGAAGGAACTGATTGGTCTTGTCACTGCTTCCAGTAGTGCTACACCGAAAGTACGTTAGCTGATTATAACCGGAAGTGATTCACCAAGGTACACAAAAGCCATTTGAAATAGAATGACTAATCAAGGTACAGTGGACAAAAGATCAGACAGAAAGGTCAATATATTTAGAGTTATTTTATGGGCAGTTTTAAGAGTGGTAGTGAATTCTGGTACAGTTGAAAAAATTTCGAGATAGTTTATGGATGGTTTTGAGTTTGTGGCAGTTGAAGACATTTTCCAGTTTGGGAGAATAGAAGGCAGGTTGTGGCTTGGAGCAGATTGAGATGAACTGACGTCAATCAATGAACACTGCAGCAGATGTTCAGAGGGTCATTTCCCACAATGGTGTCACACATACACCCCAAGCCCAACTGATATCTACAGAATGTGTCAGAGTTTGTGCTTTCTGTCTTTTTCTCTTATTTTGTTTATTTTATTATTATTTTTTTGATACTTGTGAACTTGTACGCCTCCTTACTTATTGTATCTCGATAATGGCACACATAGCTTAATGATAAAAAAAATAACGTTTTTAAATTTTTTAACTGACTAAAAATAAGGAAATTATGACTATTTGATGTTTGGATATTTTTTCCTCTTTTAGACCATATGAGTTTTGTCACATTTTTACACTACTTTTTCAGTAAAAATGTTATATCTTTGTTAAAATACAAGATTAAGCAATGAAATTTGCTTTATAAGTGTATTTTTGTGCAAGGAATCAGAATATGCAACTGAAAATCTCCAAAAATGTCCAAATCCTCAATAATTGCACATAAATTTACTGTAATACTTTAAAAATACCATGCATTTATTAAAAAACAATACAGAACTCAGTTGAATTGCAATGCATTTTTATGTACAAGAAACCGAAATGCAATAAATACTAGAACTGTTTAAAAAAGGATATCTTGCAAGATTTCCTTGGTAGATTATCACGTTCTTCTAAATTGCCTCCCATTACCTCACAAAAATATGAGATCCTACCTTTTTTAGGTAATTAAGCATGAACACCCTGATAAATTTGTCAGAAAAAAAAACAAGAACAAAAAAAAAAAACAATTATTTTAGAATTTGGAGTGGAGTATTCATTTAATATAAAAATTTTGATATAAAGTTTTGGGGCCATTTTAGCATTTTAGAGCAGTAAACCACTTTTATATAAAAAATAAAACTTTTTTTTTTTTTTTGATGAGGATCTACTTTTTATTTTGGACAATTATGTGCGGTTTTAAGATTTTGTTGGGAGAATTAGGATTAGTGGAAGGTTACAGAAGGGTTTGCCACATGGACTTAGAATTAAGGGAGTTATATTTTTTTTTAAGAGGGACAGGCTTGCCACATGCATCTAGAGTTTGAGATAGAGTTAAGAGTTTTATTTAAGAGAGTAAACTTGTCATTCATATTTAGGATTAGTGGTATAACACGTTCAAGGGAAGTCATTTTTAAGAAGTGGGCTTGTTACTTAAACCTATGGCTAGTGGTATGGTAATTATTTTTTTTTTTTTACAATAATTTTTCATCTTGAGAAAATATCAAAAGAATTTAGAGAACTAACTGCTTAAAAAAGCAAAAATGACCGAATAATGAGGGATTATTTTATGTTAAATTTATATGTGAAACAGCCCCCCCCCCCACTATAAATTATTGTTTTTCTTTTCTGCCAAGATTTTTAAAATCTAAAAATGTGAAATCTTATTTATTTAGGGGGGGATTTATTTTATAAAGTCATTTGTAACCAGAAGTAAAGTTTGAAAGTTGAGAATAATTGAAATCTAGTATTTCTTAAAGGAGCCAATATATTATGAAAGAAATACAAATTGCATTAACTTTAATTTAAAGCAGAAGAACTGCTTTTCTTTTTTCTTTTTGTCTTTCAATATAACCCTGTAAGAGATAGATTATAACAATCTATTTTCTTAGGCAGATAATAATTACTGATAATGCTGCTAGCGAAAAAGTCAAACTATTGACTTTTGTTAAAACAGAAACAATATTTTTTTTAGATGAGGTAATTAAAAACTGGTACTACAGAAAAAAGAAAACATCTATAAATATAAAAGTGAAAATGTATGTATGTATGTGTGTTCGCTTTTTCTGTATGTCTACAAAAGGCTTTTTTCAGTCGGTCGCTTCACAACTTTTTAAAACTTTTTATATTACATATAAATCGTAATATCTCACAGTTAACAACGAAGCTCACCTGTCTATTTAATTTGCTCGATTTCGGGAAGATAAATATTCAACATTTGTCGCTTGCTGCATGTGGGTTAGTCTTTTTCCTATAACATCTTGGGAAAATAAAAATCCCGCAGTCAAACTTGACCTCATTAACTCATTAAAACGGGCACCTGCCAAATCCAAGCAATTAAATAAATTCAAACGTGTTTCCGTTAGCATCTCGCGGTGGGGCAATGGTTAACGTCGCACGTTTTCATTTTCCCGCTTTAATTTACAACTTTGCCTCAACGGTTCAGGTTCGATCCTCATACTTACTTTTTTTTTTTACCCCCCCCCCCATCCCCCCACCCCACCCACAGAGTTTCCACACACACCTCCAAACACCCGGGCAACGCTGGGTACACCTCACTAGTACAATTATAAAACATACAATTATGAAAGAATAAAAAGATTGATTTATTTACTAGTTGGGGTATGGCTTGATTTGGTTGTTTTTGTTTTACATCATATCAACTCTTTTCGGGTTATTTAATGCTGAATCCAAAGATTTTGAAGAAAAAATTTTTCATAGAATATATTTGTTGTTTTCAAGTCGGTTTCTATTTAACCCATAGTTGGGACCCTAACAGGTACTACCACTCCGGGTCAGAGTGGACCTGGGAGCAATGGTAATTAAAGGGTGGCTCCACACTCCCCAAAGCCCGCAAGCTGGGGCCTCACTACTGGATATAGTTTAAGGTCATATGCAGGACCAGTTGGGGTATGAAAAATAATTTTTTAAATTTTACTACTCATTATATTGAAGTCATGAAGTCATATTTTTAAGACAACAAAAAAGGGGGGTTATTTTAAATAAAATAAAGCCTAAATGAAGCTTTAAAGCTATGACTTTCTTGATTGGTTTCCAAATTTCATAACCAAATTCCTCATAAGGACGGCTAAAAACTTTTAAAAGAAATAGAGAGTGGTTCTTAAAAAACTAAAAAAAAACTTATGAAATGGCAGTTTTATGATGTTAACATATTTATAAATTTACTAGCGGGGCCTGTGGAAATTCCACAGCGGCATCTTTCATATGTAATATATTGCCGCTGGGTATTCTGTGGGCATTCAGCATGAATGAAGACACCATCATGGTAAGGCGAGTTATTTATTTTTCCCTATTTAATAATGTAAGCATGACCGTTAAAAAACAATGATTTCAAAAATAAAAAATAGATGAGCTGAGTGCCATCATCTATAATCGAAAACGAAACCAAAACTTATGAATGAAGACACCATGATATTATTTTAGCCCTTTTGGTAAAACTCTAAAAATATTTATCTAAGCAAGTCTAGAACAATAAAAAAAAGGATAAAACAATTAAAAAAAAAAGGAGTTATTTATTTTTCCCCATTTAATAAAATAATCACGACCGTTAAAAAACAATATAAAGTAGTGATTTCAAAAATAAAAAAATAGATGAGTTAAGTGCCATCATCTATAATGATATTTTAATTCTTGCAGATTTCGTATATATTATTATAGAGTTAATTTTCTATCGATTTTTATATATTATAAAGTTGCAATTTCAAAATATATATATATATATATATATCCATATGACTTGGGTGCATCAGCTTGAGTTCCTTCAGCTATAATCGAAACTGAAACCAAAATTTATGAAGAATTCTTGATAAAATTATTTATGAAAAAAAATAAAGGGATCACTGGAGTTCCATCAGCTATAATCGAAATCGAAACCAAACCTTATCAAGAATTCTTGGTAAAATCATTTATAAAAAAAATAGATGCCTTAAGTGCCATCATCTATAATTTAAACCGAAATCAAAACTTATGAAGAATTCTTGGCAAAATTATTTATCACAAGAAATGGAAGGACAAACAATTATTATTTATCAAAAGAAAAAAGATGTAAGTGTGACACACAAAGTAACACACACGCTATCATATTAATATATAGATTAGCAAGGTGATCTGACGTTGCCCGGGATTGAATGTTAATCAACGAATGTTTCACATGCCCATATTGTCATCAAAATCAGTGAAATCATTCATTTTTCAATCAAATCGATTGATTTCCTACTCTAATAAGGAACCCATCGCAGTGCACCTCGAGGAAGTTTCACACACCTCTCAGTGATTTAGTTCACAATATACTGTAGTCTACATTGCACTGTAGAGAACCTACTGTTGATATTATAAAATTATTTTTTATATATAATGGCTTGCATTAAAATTTAAAATGTAAAAGTCAAATATCATGCTTCAATTGTGTTCTGAACAGAAACATTTATTTCGAAAATGCCGCCGTCGTATCAAAGAATCTACTTTTGATTTTATATGCTTAGCATTACTGGTTGTGTGCTGATAATGGCTTGGATTTAAGTTTAAAATTAAAAGTCAAGTATCATGGTGCAATTGTGTTTTAAACAGAAACATTCATTTTAAACGCAGCCCTGTCATATCAAAGAACCTACTGTTGATTATATATGCCAGGCATTTCAGCTTGTTTAGTAATAAACCTTTTCAAATGCAATTTGTGATGTTAGGCTGTGTAAAGGTGTTAACTTTGGTCAAAATCGCCTGTTCCTTCTTTCATCGGATTATTTTGAGTATCTTATACTTACCAAAGACATTCCAATATAAAACCTATCTAAAAACACTGCCAGGCACATGAAGTATCTTCATGTGAAATTTCATAAAAATTGACACAGCCGTTTTAGAACCTATAAGGAATGAACTCACACACAAAGTTGCTTTTATATAATTGTAGAGACTTGCTCAAAACTCTTCAAATATATCATGTAGATTATTATTTATTAATGCATGTGAAAAGATATTCAGTTTCAACTTAAAGTGCTTTGATTTTTTAAATATGATTATCGTAGTAAAATCCTTAGAACCTGTGCTTATTCATCCAATTTGATTATTAAATGGAACCACAAAATAAATTTACAAGTTTTAAGATGAAACTAAAAAAATATATTTTTTGTGTGGAATTTAAAATAGAAAATCATCTCGTTTAGTCTTGAATACTTCTTAAGTCAGGATCCAGTGTTTAAGTAGAAAATCGGCCAAGACTAAGTCAGAGAAAATGTTAGTCCAGTGTTTTTGTTTTTTACTATAAACAATACCGAGTTTACATAATTGGTTTTTGTTTTAGGTCTGCGTTGGATGGAAAAACAAAAAGTATATTGACAGAAAAAAGATTTTCATCACTTAAATATTATTGCCAATCTATATCTAAGACACTTAGATAATAAATAGATAACTAATACAAAATTTAGGACACAATTGTGAAAATTCAAACGAACTCAAGATCAAGTAATAAAGTTTTTTGTAATAAAGAAAAAAACAGACATGAAACAAGGGATCAAAAATCCAAAGAAAACTCAAGACATCCACATACAAAGGTTTGGTTTACAGCCGCACAATTCTGCCAATTCATCCATGAATTTGATGTAATCAACTTGGATGGTGTGCCGTGGGCTTTTCACGTATGATTTTGCCAGTATTTCTTCCTTCATTTTAATTTCCTGCCACATTTTATCAGCAGACGGCAGAGTCATGTCCCCCTGAAACAAACAATTTCACTTTTAAATATAATGAACTTAATGTTACTCAACTTGCAAATTTTATATTTCAATTAATTTGTAAATTGAGATGTTAGAGATTTTATATTTAAAATATGTATTCAACTTTGTTGATATTATATTTCAATTAATTTTTATTTTAAGCAAAATTTTCAATATTTAAACAAATAAAAAAAAAACATTTGTGTAAATAAAGCTTATGATTTGAAAAAGGCCTTATGGCGACACATTTTAAGCTAGTAATTTGATCGTACAGTTGAATTGGGGTTTGTAAACAAATGAATAAAACTGAAGTGACACTATCAAACAGAAAAAAAAAAATAATAAAACAATATTTAAGGCAAGAACAAAGTCACAGTATGGGAAATTTTATGAAATACTTTTTATTTTTTAGAGGAAATAAAAATACAATGAAAAAATTGTTATATATAAATTGTATTGTTACTAAATGTTTTCGAATTTTTATTTCATTTTACTCCAATCGAAGTTCTCAGAAATCAAAGGACCCCCTAACACTGGATCTTTATATGACATACATAAATATTTGAATAATCCATTAAACGTCTGGTTTACCTCTCAAACATTAAGTAAAATGATAATACCATTAATCTTCCTCTCCTCCATTGACCAGTTCTTGTACTTACAGGATTCTAGGATAACGAATTCATCTAGTCTGGTGGAGGCTGTTTAGTTCTCTCCCACTGCAAGAACTTAGACACTAGGGTCAGAAAGTGGGATTGAGAAGTCAACGCCCCCGAAGAGGGTCACTCTGACTTGCAAAAAGTGTCTGGAGAAGCCCCGTCAGCATTACCCAGTGAGGGCGCCTCAGGCGATTAGCAATAAACTAACCCCTTCTCAAAGAAAGAAGGCAAAGCCTGGGAGGGTGGACCTACTAGAACTGAACAGAACTGAACTCCCATGCCAAAATCAACAGGGACCAGATCATTACAGGAATGGTCTAATCTCTGTTGATTTTAGGGGCCCAAGATAAAAATCCTTAGCCTGGGGAGTATCCAGTTTAGTGTTGTAATTATAAATGGCATCATCTGGAGAATGGTGTACCATTCCTTGTATCAGCTGATGTAGGATAGCTATACCAAGGAAATCTCATTTTGTGCTGCAAATACGGTTATTTTGAAGGGTTTCCTTGTAAGTATCCTCGTACCAAAGTGTTCTGAAAAAAAAAACTTTGTTGAGAAAGACATTAAACACTTGAGGAGGGTATCTAGTAGGCATTCAATTGACAAGGACTGATGGAAGACAGTGGATATTTATTCAATTTGATCTTTCTTTTGAATCACTGACATGGGTCAGTGGCAAAGGGAGGGAAAGAGTGATCAAAATCACTAATTAATATATTTGCCAGCCTCTTTCACTTTATATGTCTACACACTGTATGCCCTCAAATGGATCACTTCCTCTCTCTCTCTCTCTCTCACACTCTCTCTTTAAACCATGTGACATCATATCTGTTTCTAGTACTTTTTGCAATCAATCAATCCACACCTCACGTTCATTAATTTGATCCTCGCTGACCTTTTATTTCATGTCATTCTCAACTATTTTGTATACTTGTCCAATATCCAACATAATAAATGACCAATTTAAAAAACAAACATCTTACCTTGAAAACACGTGCAGCGATTCGACATTGAAGTTCCGATATTGGCATGATAGCTCCCAATGGTTGGATAAGACCAATGACGGCTAGTGTGTTCTTTTTTTGGTCAGGTGGAAACATATATTTATAAAATTGAACTTTGTTATTTTGAATATCAAACACAGATTTGGGGATGAATGGAAACTTGATTTGATAGCCCGTGGCTAAAACAATCACATCTGCATCCACATAGCTTCCATCAACAAAGTAGACACCCTTCTCACTGATCTCTTTGATGTCTGGTTTGATCCGAACACGTCCTGAGATAATCCTGTTTGGCAGATCATCATTGACTGTTGGATGCTGGCTATTGAAATAATGCTCTGGCTTGACCCCATAAAGGTCATGATCAAAACGTTGATTCAATCGATGGTGAGTATACCATCTGAGAAGTGATGAAGGTAGCAGACGTTCAAATGTTTTCACGGATCTTTTTGTCAAAGACATGTCAAGCGGAAAACCCTTTTCAAAAACACGGTTCAGGATCCAAGCGCCTCTCCGAGTGCTGAGGTAAACCTGAAATGAAATATATTTACAAGATTAATATAAATAACTGGGCTACATAGACAAAATAGAAGTTGAATAGTATGTGCAACATCTTTTATTGAAAATTGTCTCTCTTTCTCTCTTTCCTCCTCCTACATTCTTTATTCTCTCTCCTCAACCTTCTCTTTATCTCCTCTTGTTATAGAGTCAAGGAAATGAATAGCGCTATTAGTGTGGGATGGCGTTGAGTGCGATGGGGTTCAAAAAGTTAAGAATCATCAAACCCAACAACACTCTGATGTGTTGTGGATGCGTTGGCTTGCAGGTGCATTCAGTCGGAGATCAGTCACACACACCCCATCCCCAAATATAAAAAATAAGGACACACATGCGTTTTCTAGTCAGTTCAAGAGTTCCACAGTTTAGAGTCTAGAGAAATTGAGGAATCGCAGACAGTTCTTGATTCAATCTTGATTCAAGATGAAAAAACGAAAAAAAGAAAAAAAATCTGAATCGATGCAGTGGCCCTGTCTAAGATGTAATGCAAATAAAGTCTTCTCCAAACAATAAAATCAAGTTGTGTTTTTGGGGAACAGGCATGTATCGTCGCGAGGGTGCACTGACCAAGAACGAGAAAAAGGAATGTGTCTTAAGATTTTCTTATACGTGTCACACACACGCGCGCACACACACACATGACTGTTACACACATGTGTACACACAGAAGACAGTCATACCCATCATACAATTATATAGATATCAAATACACAAGAATATATACACCTCATCTTATTCCCCCCTCCACCCACGTAACAGAACATCCCAGTAAATTCATGTCTTTTTTTGATGTATTATTTTAATTTTTTGATGTATTATTTTAATTCATTTATCAGAGCTATCCATTTTAAATGTAATACTGTAATCTTACAGTTATTGCTCCTGGACAACGCCGAGTAGAACAAAACACAATAACATTCTTGATCCTGAGTTATTACGCCCCCCCCCATACTTTCACAATAATCTGAAAAGAAATACTGTTGACAATGAAATTAGTTCAAAGAAAATGTCATCATTTATATTTATTGCTCCTGGAAAACTCCAAGAAGAAACGATTCTGTTACCAAATATAATGACAATTTTATTGCTCCTGGACAAAAGTCTCTGTTATTTTTCCTCTCCTGCCTCATTTCAGAAATATGATTCTGTAATATTAGTAAAGAGGCCTGCACCATATTGCTGAATGTACATTAAAATTAAAGTATGATGAGAAATGATGTTGATAATGATATTTTATTTGGTTCTAGACAACTCCGAGTAGAACAAAAGTTTCATTTAATAAATATAGTAGTGTAACCTTTGTAAGGAAACTTTCACAGCCATACCAAAAGTATGGTTAAAATCAAAGTATGAAGAGAAATGATGTTGATAATGACAATTTTATTGCTTTTGGACAATGGCAACAGAAAAGTTTATGTTATCCCTCCCCTACCAATTTATTAAATATGTTTCTGGACTTTTAATAAAGAAACTTATCAGCACTACCAGAAATATGCTAAAATCAAAGTACCTCTTGAAGTAATGAGGATAATGATTATTAATCCTGAACAACACAGAGTGGAACAAATAGTTTCTATGAATGCGATAATTTTCTTTCCCCTCTTCAACATATTCAGAAGATATGTAATGCTGATAAAGGTAATAGTTCAAAGAGAGTTAATATATCAGTTACCAAAATTAATTGTCATGATATAATTTTTTTTTATCCCAGACAATACCGAGTGAAACAAATTGTTCTAATAAATTCTTCCCTCCTCTTTATGACAACATATTAAAATATGTAAAGTTGATAAAAGGAATAGTCCGAAGAGAGTTAATATATATCAGTTATCAAAAGTAAACAGTAATTTTACAATTTTTTATCCCAAACAATACAATGTAGAACAAATGGTGCCGATAAATTCCTAAATTCTTCCCCTCCAATTCATTATATTAAGAAGATATGTTATGTCAATAAAGAAAATTTATCATTTATCTTTTTATAATAATGAAGCTATAAAAAATTGAAATATTTTTTAATAATAATGAAACTATAAAAAATTAAAATACTTTTTATAATAATAAAACTATAAAAAATTGAAATATTTTTTAATAATAATGAAACTATAAAAATTGAAATATTCTTTTATAATAATGAAACTATAAAAAATTGAAATATTCTTTTATAATAATGAAACTATAAAAAATTGAAATATTCTTTTATAATAATGAAACTATAAAATATTGAAATATTCTTTTATAATAATGAAACTATAAAAAATTGAAATATTTTTTATAATAATGAAACTATAAAAAATTGAAATATTTTTTATAATAATGAAACTATAAAAAATTGAAATATTTTTTATAAGAATGAAACTATAAAAAATTGAAATATTCTTTTATAATAATGAAACTATAAAAAATTGAAATATTCTTTTATAATAATGAAACTATAAAAAATTGAAATATTCTTTTATAATAATGAAACTATAAAAAATTGAAATATTCTTTTATAATAATGAAACTATAAAAAATTGAAATATTTTTTTATATTAATGAAACTATAAAAAATTGAAATATTTTTTTATAATAATGAAACTATAAAAAATTGAAATATTTTTTTATAATAATGAAACTATAAAAAATTGAAATATTCTTTTATAATAATGAAACTATAAAAAATTGAAATATTTTTTTTATAATAATGAAACTATAAACAATTGTAAATATTCTTTTATAATAATGAAACTATAAACAATTGAAATATTCTTTTATAATAATTAAACTATAAAAAATTGAAATATTTTTAATAGTAATGAAACTATAAAAAATTGAAATATTCTTTTAATATAATGAAACTATAAAAAATTGAAATATTTTTTTATAATAATGAAACTATAAAAAATTGAAATATTCTTTTTTTAATAATGAAACTATAAAAAATTGAAATATTCTTTTTATAATAATGAAACTATAAAAAATTGAAATATTTTTTATAATAATGAAACTATAAAAAATTGAAATATTTTTAATAAGATGAAACTATAAAAAATTGAAATATTCTTTTATAATAATTAAACTATAAAAAATTGAAATATTTTTAATAGTAATGAAACTATAAAAAATTGAAATATTCTTTTAATATAATGAAACTATAAAAAATTGAAATATTTTTTTATAATAATGAAACTATAAAAAATTGAAATATTTTTTTATAATAATGAAACTATAAAAAATTGAAATATTCTTTTTTTAATAATGAAACTATAAAAAATTAAAATATTTTTTATAATAATGAAACTATAAAAAATTGAAATATATTTTGTAATAATGAAACCATAAAAAATTGAAATATTTTTTATAATAATGAAACTATAAAAAATTGAAATATTCTTTTATAATAATGAAATTATAAAAGATTGAAATATTTTTTTATAATAATGAAACTATAAAAAATTGAAACATTTTTTTATAATAATGAAACTATAAGAAATTGAAATATTTTTTAATAATAATGAAATTATAAAAATTGAAATATTCTTTTATAATAATGAAACTATAAAAAATTGAAATATTTTTTATAATAATGAAACTATAAAAAATTGAAACATTTTTTTATAATAATGAAACTATAAGAAATTGAAATACTTTTTAATAATAATGAAACTATAAAAATTGAAATATTCTTTTATAATAATGAAACTATAAAAAATTGAAATATTTTTTTATAATAATGAAACTATAAAAAATTGAAATATTTTTTATAATAATGAAACTATAAAAAATTGAAATATTTTTTAATAATAATGAAACCATAAAAAATTGAAATATTTTTTATAATAATGAAACTATAAAAAATTGAAATATTCTTTTATAATAATGAAACTATAAAAAATTGAAATATTTTTAATAATAATGAAACTATAAAAAATTGAAATATTCTTTTATAATAATGAAACTATAAAAAATTGAAACATTTTTTATAATAATGAAACTATAAAAAATTTAAATATTCTTTTATAATAATTAAACTATAAAAAATTGAAATATTTTTAATAGTAATGAAACTATAAAAAATTGAAATATTTTTTAATAATAATGAAACCATAAAAAATTGAAATATTTTTTATAATAATGAAACTATAAAAAATTGAAATATTGTTTTATAATAATGAAACAATAAAAAATTGAAATATTCTTTTATAATAATGAAACTATAAAAAATTGAAATATTTTTTTTATAATAATGAAACTATAAAAAATTGTAAATATTCTTTTATAATAATGAAACTATAAAAAATTGAAATACTTTTTTATAATAATGAAACTATAAAAAATTAAAATATTTTTTTATAATAATGAAACTATAAAAAATTAAAATATTTTTTTATAATAATGAAACTATAAAAAATTAAAATATTTTTTTATTATAATGAAACTATAAAAAATTAAAATATTTTTTTATAATAATGAAACTATAAGAAATTAAAATATTTTTTTATAATAATGAAACTATAAAAAATTAAAATATTTTTTTATAATAATGAAACTATAAAAAATTAAAATATTTTTTTATAATAATGAAACTATAAAAAATTGAAATATTTTTTTATAATAATGAAACCATAAAAAATTGAAATATTTTTTATAATAATGAAACTATAAAAAATTGAAATATTCTTTTATAATAATGAAACTATAAAAAATTGAAATATTTTTAATAATAATGAAACTATAAAAAATTGAAATATTCTTTTATAATAATGAAACTATAAAAAATTGAAACATTTTTTATAATAATGAAACTATAAAAAATTTAAATATTCTTTTATAATAATTAAACTATAAAAAATTGAAATATTTTTAATAGTAATGAAACTATAAAAAATTGAAATATTTTTTAATAATAATGAAACCATAAAAAATTGAAATATTTTTTATAATAATGAAACTATAAAAAATTGAAATATTGTTTTATAATAATGAAACTATAAAAAATTGAAATATTCTTTTATAATAATGAAACTATAAAAAATTGAAATATTTTTTTTATAATAATGAAACTATAAAAAATTGTAAATATTCTTTTATAATAATGAAACTATAAAAAATTGAAATACTTTTTTATAATAATGAAACTATAAAAAATTAAAATATTTTTTTATAATAATGAAACTATAAAAAATTAAAATATTTTTTTATAATAATGAAACTATAAAAAATTAAAATATTTTTTTATTATAATGAAACTATAAAAAATTAAAATATTTTTTTATAATAATGAAACTATAAGAAATTAAAATATTTTTTTATAATAATGAAACTATAAAAAATTAAAATATTTTTTTATAATAATGAAACTATAAAAAATTAAAATATTTTTTTATAATAATGAAACTATAAAAAATTAAAATATTTTTTTATAATAATGAAACTATAAAAAATTGAAATATTTTTTTATAATAATGAAATTATAAAAAATTGAAACATTTTTTTATAATAATGAAACTAAAAAATTGAAGAAATATTTTTTTTTTTATAACCTCTCTCACTAAACGGCTACTTTAGTTCATAAAATTAAAAAATATTTTAAAAAATCTGAAATAAGCCAAATCAAAAGAAAAACAAAAATAATTACAAACCTGCGGACTAACAGCACCAAGTTCAACAGCGATGTCTCCCCCAGAGTTTCCAATTCCAACAACTACAACTTGTTTGTCTTCAAAATTCTTGGGGTGTTTATACTGCTGCGAATGCAAAATTTGACCTTTGAACTTTTCTTGCCCCATAATATGTGGAATATTCGGGATGGCATGGTGACCTGTACAAACCAAAACGCCATCAAATATTTCAATGTGGGGTTGACCACTGGTCAAATCTTTTGTGTACACCTTCCACTGACCGCTACTTTCAAAATCATCATTTTCTTCAATTTTTAAGACCTGACAAGAAAGAAAATATGATAGTTAAGGAATTGTTTGTTTTTTAAGTAAAAAAATATCTTTAAAAAATAATAGTAATTTTTCAAGGCGTTATGTTTTGATTAATGAGCGATCAACAAATAAAATAAAAGTGTTTATATCAGTTTGATAAGAAAGTTCTTGTGGTTTTAACTTAAATTTAGATGAACATATCTCAGCTCAAACAAAAAGGTATTGATCGAACTAAGCACCATCAGAATCAACACAAAACAAGTGTATTTATGCCAATAATGTAAAAATCTTGTGTTTTGGTGACAGTGAAATCACTGAAGGCATATTTGATATTGCTTAGGTTTTTAAAGCATTTCTCACACAGAAAATTGTTGAGATTCTTGAAAAAGTGATAGTCGGTGGGTGAGAGATCTTGTGAATATGGCAGATGAGACAGTTTTAGAGCCTGATTCGTTCAACTTCTGCAGGATCAGTTTAGCAACGTGTGATCGGACATTGTCGTGGAAGAGAATTGGGCCTTTGCTGTTGACTAATGCTGGGTGTTGTTGTCGAAGTTTCTGATGCATTTCATCCATTTGTTGACAGTACTTCCCTGCCATAATAGTTTCGCCTCCATTCAAAAAACGGTACTAGATGAAACCGGTTGCAAATCACCAAACAGTCAGCATGACCTTCTTTTGGTGCAACTCGGGCTTTAAGAAATGTCTTGGAGTTTTGTCAGCATCTAACCATTGAGCTGAGAGTCATTGGTTGTTGTAAAAAACCCAGTTTTCATTACAAGTTACAATATGGTTGAGAAATGCGTTGTTCTTGCTTAAAAGAAGAGAAGATGACATTTCATAACGGCGTTTCTTTTGGTTGTCGTTCAAGTATTGAGCCACCCATTTATCAGGTTTTTTTTGTCTTTCCAATCTCTCTTAAGTGATTGAAAATCATTGTATGCGTTATGTCTAATTCAGAAGCAAGTTTTCCAACAGTTATGCATGGATTGGCTCCTGATTGATTATTGTAAATATTCGATGGTCGACCATTATGCTCATCATCTTCAAGACTTTTGTCGCCGTCATAAAATTTCTTAAACCACCATTGTTCTATGTCGTAAATAGTGGTTTCTGGGCCAAATGCTTCATTGATATTGTGAACTGTTTCAGCAGCTTTACTGCCTAGCTTGAATTGAAATAAGGAAATTATGAAAATTTGCTTTATTCCATCTTGTATTCAACTTTTTGAAAAGAAGACATACTTGTTTTAAAACGATCATAATTTAAACGATTAGGTAAAACAAAAACGTTCTTCAAAATTATATCTAAACTAAAGGTATTATAACGAAAACTTATTTGAAACTACATCTTTTGAAATTAAAATTAAAAAATTCCGCAAGAACTTTCTTCTCAGCCTAATACATGCATGTAGGAATTTTATGATCTTTTATTTCTTTGCATTGTAACTTCTTTTCATAGTCACTGTTTCATGATCACCGTTTACGTCTAATTCAGAAGTAAGTTCCCCAAGTTGTGCATAGATCGGCATTGACTAACGTAAACATCAAGTGATGCAACAGACAGCTAGCTGGTCGTAAAATTTATATTTTGATTTATAAAAAAAATTATAAAAAGAAAGGAATAGTGACTTGGGTGCCATCAGCCAGAATGGAAACTGAAAGCAAAATTTCTAAGCAATAAACGAAAATAGGCAAACATATTGAGTTTTTTTTTTTCGGTTGTGAAATAATAAATAGAATTAATGGAGGGGGGGTAAGAGCATTTTGATATGAAAAAACAAAAGATACGGTTAAAAACACAGAACACGATTATTGGGCAGTTTTAAAAAAAAGTTAAAAATGAACGTTTTTATATTTGTTATATTATTATCATTATCATCATTATTATTATCAATATTATTATTATTATTATAATTATCATCATGATTATTATCATTATTATTATTATTATTATAATTATCATCATGATTATTATCATTATTATTATTATTATTTTCATTATTATCATTTTTATTATTGTCATTATTATCATTATTTATTATCATTATTATTATTATTAACCTTATTATTATAATTATCATTATTATTATCTTTTATTTTATATTTGTTATATTATTATCATTATCATCATTATTATTATCAATATTATTATTATTATTATTATAATTATCATCATGATTATTATCATTATTATTATTATTATTATAATTATCATCATGATTATTATCATTATTATTATTATTATTTTCATTATTATCATTTTTATTATTGTCATTATTATCATTATTTATTATCATTATTATTATTATTAACCTTATTATTATAATTATCATTATTATTATCTTTTATTTTATATTTGTTATATTATTATCATTATCATCATTATTATTATCAATATTATTATTATTATTATTATAATTATCATCATGATTATTATCATTATTATTATTATTATTATTTTCATTATTATCATTATTTTTATTATTGTCATTATTATCATTATTTATTATCATTATTATTATTATTAACCTTATTATTATTATCATCATTATTATTGTCATAAGATAGCAAATAACTTACTTATTATGCTATCTAAAAAAAAAAAAAAAAAAAGTAAAAAACAATTTAAAAAACGATGCATGCCGGACACAAACTCACAAAAGATAAGATTATAAACAGACTATGATGACACAGACGACACTCTGCAAATTTAGCTTTTAGAAACAAAAGAACGAAATGATGTTTCATGCATGAGTATGCGTCGAAAGCAAAGCTTTTATCTGACTCCCACCTTCAAACAAAGCAACATTTGTACACAAAAATAATTGATGACTTTTTCCAATTTTTCGATATTACGTGTCTGAGAGATCTTTCTTTCTAATGGTACTATGTTCGCGCCTGTTTGATGTGGACGAAAAAAGTTTTTAATGGACATACAAACAAACACACAGACATTTGCCCTTTATATAATAGACTAATAGATAAATAGACAGGCGAGCTTCGTTGTTAACTGTGAGATATTACGATTTGTATGTGATATAAAAAGTTTTAAAAAGTTGTGAACCGACCGAGCGCTTCTCTGAAAGAAGCCTTTTGTAGGCACACAGAAAAAGCGAACACACATACATACATACATACATACATACATTTTCGCTTTTATATTTATAAACTAGCGGGGGGGGGGCGCCCAGCATTCTCTGGTTGTAAAAAATATTATGACAATGGGGGTGGGAGGTGAGGTGGCGCTGCCCGGTGATAAAATCTGCTTTAATATGATAAATTGTGACAGTGGTGGGGAAGAGGAATATGACAACGGGGGGGGGGGAGCACCTGGCATTGCTCGGTTGTAAAAAACAAAAAAGAATTGTGACAGTGGGGAGGGAGAAATAAAAAAAAATAATGACGCCTGCCGATGCGAACTCGCATAATTTTAGGCATTCAATGGCTACACCCCAGATTAAGCTCTCTTGTGGTGGGGAGGCAGGTAAATACCTATTCTCAATAAAGCTATTTTTAAATATCACTATAATACTTAGTTTTGTTCATGAATACACACCCACTGTATGATACCATGCGCCAGTTTAAAAAAAATTTAATTTGTACATCTGTATTTATAATTCATGGCTTATAGTAAAGAGATACATCAGATTTGACTGCATGATCAGAAAGAGCACATAATTTTACATAAGAGTACCAAATTTCAGGAGAATAGCTTGAAAAATAAATAAATGGTGGCGAAATTATATATAATTTAGCCCACTTTTTCTAAAGAAAAATGTCCACGGAAAAGCATAAATTTTGGCACTTAAAATTCTCATAACTTTTGAACTACTGATGGTATTTGCATAATTCAAACGGTTTTAAGCATCTTTTACATAGCTCTTAACAACAGTTATCTGAAAAGAAAGAAAAAAAATCAACTTGTAATGCTAATAATAGAATGTTTAAAATGTATAAAATACTAAGCAGGATCATCGATGTCATAGAAAATGCAATGAGAACATGGAGACTGGAATTGACAGCTGATGGACAACACATAACAGAAATTAACATACAAAGAGGCATCTTCCAAAGTGATTCACTATTACCATTGCTGTTCATAATAGCCATCATACCCCTGAACAATATACTGAGAAAGTACCAAGCTGGATACAAGTTTTCTAATACGGAGGAAAAAAATGAACCACCTAATGTACATGGACAACCTGAAACTTTTTGCAAAGACTGAAAAAGAACTAGAGACACTAATAAACACTACCAGGATCTTCAGTCAGGATATACAAATGAAGTTTGGTATTGAGAAGTGTGCAATACTTGTTTTAAGAAGGGAAAACTGGAGACAACAGAAGGCATGGAACTACCCAAGCAAACGGAGATGAGGGCCATAGAGGAACAAGACGACTATATATACTTGAGAGTTCTGGAAGCAGATATCATCAAAGCCACAGAAATGAAAGAGAATTGAAAAGGAATACCTCAGGAGAACAAGGAAACTTCTAGAAACTAAATTATATAGCAAAAACCTAATAAAAGGTATAAATACATGGGCAGTATCACTAATAAGATACTCAAGACCGTTCATAGGATGGACCGAAGAAGAACAGAGACACCTCGATCAGAAGACTAGGAAACTCATGACCATGCACAATGCACTACACCCAAAGGACGATGTTGACCGACTCTACGTGAACAGAAAAGAAGGAGGGAGAGGAATAGTTTGTAGAGAAGATTGTGTGAATGAAACAAAAAAAGAATTTGAAAAATACATAACGCAAACCACAGAAAGGATAATCATGACAGCGAGAAACACTGAGAAAATTGACAAAACAGAAAACAGAGAGAAAAAGGATAAGACGAGAAAAGAAAAATGGAAAGAAAAACAACTACATGGAAGATACATAAGGATGACAAAAGATGAGAATAACAAAGACACTTGGACATGGCTGTAACAAGGACACATAAGCCGAGAAACTGAATCCCTAATAACCGCAGCACAAGATAACTTGATAAGAACTAACCACATCAAAGCAAAGATCGATAAAATACGAGAAAACAGTAAATGCAGACTTTGTGGACTAAGAGATAAAACGATAAACCATATAGTAAATTAATGCAGCAAACTGACCCAAAAGAAATACAAGAACAGACACGACTAAGTGGGAAGGGCAGTACACTGGGAATTATGCAAACAACTGCATCTCGAATGCACAGACAAATGGTACAAACATAAGCCGGCAACAGTACTTGAAAACAAGAATCACAAAATCCTATGGGATATGGACATGCAAACTAAACTCATCCGAGCAAGAAGACCATAATAATTAACAAGAAAGAAAAATCCTGTCAAATCGTTGACTTTGCTGTCCCAGCTGACCACAGGGTGAATATCAAAGAAAAAGAGAAACTGAGCAAATACACAGAGCTAGCCAGAGAGCTGAAAGGGATATCGAAGATAAAAAATAAAAAAAATACCTATAATAGTACGAGCACTAGAAACAATCCTGAAAAACTTTAAAAAAGAATGGGAGAAATTGGAATCAAAGGAAATACTTGAAAAATACAATGAACAATAGTGAAAACAGCTGAAATATTACGGAAAACTCTAGACTGTGGGGACTAACACACACAAACCACAAGCGCAGACCACACAAACTGCTACGGAGACAAAACATGAAGCGCTACATGGAACCAAGAACATTGAAGCTGCATACCTATAAGTTCTCTAACCCCACACCCATCCCCCATTACCACATCACTGTCCCCCTCCTTCCCAAAAAAGTGAGAAAGAATAGCCAAGTAGTCAAGGTGGAGGAAGGAAAGACCCAGAAGTAAGCACTGACCAGACCTCCACTGTATACGTTTGAAGAGAACTGGGACCTTGGGCAGGTTGATTGCCACTCAAATTCCATTAAAGACCAATGGCAAGCAGCTGTTGTGATAACGCAAATTTATTTGCAAATGTTATCGCCAAAGACATGGAGAATACTGGAAAAACTGGGGAGACTTGTTGTCACTCAGCTTCCAGAGGACACCACAATGGGATCTTTGATGATCTGTAAAAGCTCCTTGTGAGCCAATAATAATAATAATAATAATAATAGCAGTAAATTTGTAAACGCCCCAATTTAAATCATCACCCCAAAATGAAATTCTACTTTCTTTGTTTTTTTTTTTTTAGGTAATTACGAGTGAACACATAGAAAAACTTAGTAGTAAGAAAAAAAAAAAATCATTATTTTAGAATTTGAAGTGGGTGGGTGGGTGGACGGGGGGGGGGGATCAGTTTCATACATGAATTTAACATAAAATTATCATTTCCGGCCATTTTAATATTTGAAGGATGTTCATTAATTTATTTACCACTAACCCTAGGACCTAGGATTAGCAAGATCATAGAACCATGCTTGATCACTTGAAATATGACCTCTTTCCACAAAAAAAAAAAATAAATAAATAAAAAATAAAAAAATAAATAAATAAAATAAAATGAAAGTACTTTGGGAGAAATTGGGAGGGACTTTTGAATTTAGAAATAATTTCTTTTTTTTTTTTTTAATTTGACAAAGTTCTAAATGTTTTTTTTTTTTTGGGGGGGGGGTGTCATCAGACAAGTAAACTCTAGAATATTGACTTTATTTACAATAATTTTGCAATAAAAATAAATATGAAATTAGACTCCTTGGAGTCATTACTGCATAGGAGATCTTTAACCAGTAGACTTATGTGGTAAATAAACAATCTTTTAATAAATACACGTTT
Source organism: Euprymna scolopes (assembly GCF_053919585.1). NCBI lineage: Eukaryota > Metazoa > Mollusca > Cephalopoda > Sepiida > Sepiolidae > Euprymna > Euprymna scolopes. Next base: position 20,898,641 of record NC_136491.1, read on the forward strand.
GTTTAAATTTTTAGTGTCAAGAAAAAGAAATTTTTAAATTGTTTTTAGAATCTTCTATTGAAAGGCAAAGTGTGTGTGTGTGTGTGTGTGTGTGTGTGTTTATATGTATTGCAAAAGCTTTTTGACAGAGGCGACGTATTTTCATGAGATCGGTATCGTTTTTAAGCTGGACTCTTCGGATGACAAATATCGAAAAATTGGACAAAAGCATTAATTCCTTCACCCTAAACTTGGCAATTTTGTACAAGGAGGTGTCGATTTTTTGCGTTGCCATTTTTCTAAGTCATTGTATCAGTTGGATTGACTTCCGGTCGGACGATCGAAACATCAGCACAGACGTCACGTTTTTTTTTCCTCCTTCGCGTTATGAGTTTGATCCTGCCTGCCTACTACCACTTCTTTTTTTTCTCTCTCCACTCAAAATGCTTACTCTTGTTTCGCCCCCGCCCCCTGCTACTAACACTTAATCATTTAAACAGACAGGTGAGATTTATATTTATACTAACGGGGGGGGGGGTACCCGGCGTTACCCGAGTGTTTGGAGGTGTGTGTGGTTTTGGGCAAATCAAAACTCCAGGGGGGGGGGCGGTTTAAAATAATAAAAAAAAAGTTTTGGTAGGTGAGTAGGAGGATCGAACCCGAACCCTTGAGGCAAAGTTGGAAATTTAAGTGTGAAAAAAAAAAGAAAAAAAGTGCGACGTTAACCACTGGGCCACCGTGACATACAACAGAAACATATTTGAATTTATTTATTTAAGCATTAAAAACAGAATTGACACGTGACCGCAATAAAAGTTAACTCTACTGCTTCTATTTGACCTCATTAATATGGTCAAATAGAAGTCGCGGAGTTAACTTTTGTTGGGTTTGTTTATCCAACTTTGACTGGTTTTTTTCCTCAAGATGTTGGGGGGGGGGGAAACCAGCTCCCCATTGTTCAGATTAAATAGCAATTGTCTGATATATGGAGTTTGGCCCCACATTGATCAAAGCTGATTGCTTCTGGACGTTTCCCGGCGCGATGCCGAGAACACCGTTTGAAAGGGGAAAAAACCTAACCATCTCGGCCATGAGGGGAGAGGAAGTGAAAGCTGTCTAAATTTAAGGTTTATAAAATGAAATTGACAAGTGCGAGAAAGTCAAGTCGTGGGATATTTGACCTTATTAAGGTCAAACATGACGCGATTTGCACTGCAAGCCAGTTTCTGTTTTCACCGCCCCATCATTCGCTTTTTTTTATACTAAAAAGCGTTTAATGAAGACGCGGCGATCGGAAAAAATCTCGAAAATAGCATGTAAAAGTCGGGCAAATTAAAAATAGATGTTACCTCCGGTCATAACTCGTAGATATTATGATTTAGACATTATATAAAAAGTTTTAAGGAGTGAGCCGACCGAAAAACCGTGGGAAAAAAACTTTTGGCGGACATACAGAAAAAATGCGCGCACACACACACACACACACACACACACACACACACACACACACACACACACACACACACACACACAAATTTTGGCTTTTATATATATACTAGCGGGGGGTACCTGGCGTTGTCCGGGTGTTTGTAGGTGTGTGTTTTTGGGTAAATGAAAAAAAAAATCGTTGGTTGTTTTTAAAAAAAAAAACAAAAAAAAAAACGAAGCCTTGACACGCAGTTGGAAAATAGTAAAGTGTGAAAAAAAAATGCGCCCTGGCAGGTGCCCGTTTGTGACGAGTTAATGACATGGACTTTGAGTGCAGAACAGTGCTTTATTTACTGCGAGTCTGTTGGCTTCTTTTTTTATACGAAAAAGCTTAATGCGCATGCGGCGATTGTAAGCAATATTTATTCAGCAGTTAACATTTTCTGCGGGAAAGTTTTTAATGAGGTCAATAACCCGGTTTGTTTGTTTTTACCTTACTTTGGGGAAAACCAGCTCCCTGTTTATCAAGGGGGAGTGTCTCGTCTCGAAATGAAAGCAACCGTCTGATGACGAAGCCGACATCGATCAAACGTTAAATCGCTTTCTAGAGACCACTGGTCGTGGGGCCAGTTGTTCTAATAGAGTTTCGCATTTTTTTATACCGAAAAACGAAAGTAACACATGCCGATCCGAAAATGTCGAATATTTAACGTTTCAAAGTCGGGACAATTAAATAGAGTGGCGACCACCAGTGTTAAGTCGTAGATATTATCATTTAGACGCGATATAAAAAGTTTTAAAAATGAGCGACTGCCTCGAGAATCTGCCGGAAAAAAGCCTTTTGAAGACATACACAAAAAGCGAACATCCATACACACATTTTCGCTTTTATATATGTACTAGCGGGGGGTACCCGGCGTTGCCCGGGTGTTTAAAGGTGTGTGTGCTCAGGTTAATCAAAACATAAGAATAAGCGAAGTAAATATTTTTAAAAAAAAAAAGCACAAAAAAACTAACATAAGGAAAACGATGTTAAATGTAAAAATGGGAAAAACAAAAAAAGAAAACGGAAAACAGAAAAACAGACATTAAAACTTCGTTAAAAAATCTGAAAAATACCTCCCCCCCCAAAAAAACACGGGGGGGTACCCGGCGTTGCCCGGTTGTTTTTGGGTGTGTGTGGTCGGTGAGGGTGGGGATGTTAATGAAAACCTAAGAATAAGCGAAGTAAAAAACAGAAAAACGAACGTTAAAAAATCTGAAAAACACGTGAAAAATGGCTTAAATGAGCCTGCTTCAATATTAAAATTTAAAACATCAAAAAAAAAAAGAAGACATCTCACACCACGATTCGAACCAAAAACCTTTAGATAATGAGACCGCGCTCTAAGCAACTGAGCTGAGACGACATCGCCGAAATTGTGTAGCTTTTTCAAATATTTAAAGTAAATCAGGTTACGACATCGTATGACGCATGCGTAGAACAAAATTTGTCATGAGAGGACAGTTTGTGCTGACCCCCACCCCTGTAGATTATGCTGATTTCAGGGTGAAAAAATTAACGTTTTTGGCCAATTTTTCGGCATTTGTCGGGTGAAGGTTGGAACTTTAAAATGATACCGACCTAGTAAAAATCCGTGACCTGTGTCGAAAGTTTTTGCGAGACATACAAACACACATACAAACAAACATACATTTTCGCTTTTATATATATATATATATATATATATATATATATATATATATATATATATATAGATAGATAGATAGAAGAAAAACATAATAGATAATATATTTTTTTCATAATCTTTGGTTTCAGTCCAAGCAGATGCACCCAAATCATCTGGATATATTTTTTTATTTTTGAAATCGCAACTTTATAATATTTAAAATCGATAGAACATTAACTCTATAATATATACGAAATCTACAAGAATTAAAATATCATATTTAAGCGTACTTTATGACCAGGCTATGCCGGCCGGCCCTGCTAGCTTAGATAAATACTTTTGTAGTTTTAACAAAAGCGCTACAATAATATAACAGAGCATCTCCATTTACACTGAACATCTACAGAATGCCAACATTAATATATTACATATGAAGGAGTTCTCTGTGGAATTTTCACAGGCCCCACTAGTATAGCATTTATAAGGAAAATTTCCATTTTTGTTTCTAAAAGCGTGGCTTCAGGTTTCAATTTGGCCTTTTGAATTACATTGGAAACATAAAATAACGATAAATTTAATTAATTTTTTTTTTTTTTTTTTTTTGTGGCAGGGGCGGATTAATTTTTTTTTTTTTTTTTGAGACCATTCTGTACTTTCACCTAATAATTTCATAAACAAAACGAACCCCAAAATATGACAAATTCAATTTTTGTGGAGCGCAGGGGAAGATTACATTTGAAACATAAAATAACGAAAAATCTCATTAAAATTTTTTTTTGTATTAATTTTTGGTAAATGTGGTCTGGTAGACGAACACACAACCTACCTTTAAAAACTTGGTTTCTAGAGTATTCAGATATGCTGAAAACGAATATCGCATTTAAAATTGAGGTCGACAGCTAGGTTTCACGATATTGCAAACGGTACCAATAAAACTTGTACAACATTTAATAGGTGCTTCTGCAGTTTAATTTGGAGGTGAATAGTGCGAGGGTTCAGGGGGTTAATACCATGCAAACGGTAAATTTGCGACGGGTTTGAATATCAGATTCGTTGTCAGCGACCTCGAAAACTTATAAAAAAACAAATTTTATTGGTCGATGTTCTGTTGTAGTTAAAGTAAACATTTACCAAAAAACCCTAAAAATTTATCGCTATTTTATGTTTCAAATGTAATACCCCCCCCCCCATGAAAAAAAAAAGTGGGTGCTCATTTTACGCTACATTTATACAGGAAAGCATACACCTCAAAACACCTGGGCAACGCCGGGCACCGATTGCTAGTTATTTATAAAGGCTGTTTAAACGTATTGGGGGGGTGGTAGATATTTTTTTTTCTAAGCGTTAAACGATGCTGGGTAGTGACACTCAGTGGATAACTGGCACGTCGTAAAAAATTACCCAAAATAGATTGTCGTATGTTTTAGCGTGTGTTAATTCAAGACACCAGGATAAATATGAATATTTTTGTTTACCTCAGTGGAGAATCGAATGTGCTTCAATAAATCAAATTTTTCCGCATAAAGCTCAAAATATTTCATGACGTGTGTATTGTGCATATAAACAGCGAAATTGTCAGGAGGTGGGAAATCACTGTAGGCCATTGTTTCTTTGCTGGTGTTGATGATGGTCGAACGCATCACAGTAGATCGTCCCACTTCATTCTCGTCTTCTGAATATCTCCACAAACCACCGACATAATGACTCTTCTCCAGACAGACAACTCTCAAACCTTCATCAAGGCAACATTTAATACCAGTGAGGCCACTAGCACCAGCTCCGATCACAGCAATACTTTTAGTGACAGACGACATGACGTTTGCCACTAAGATGGTTAATCTTGTAAAATTTTTCCACCCAATTTTATTCAGCTTAGAGTAATCTCCCCTTTATATATAAGATTACTCAAAGCTGAAGAAAATACTTTCTTTTTTTAATCAAAGTTCAAACTCCAGAGTTCAATTTTATTCATATTTAAATAGCGAAACTTGTGGAAATTCCATAGCGAACTCTTTCACATGTAATATAATTAGTGGCGTAGCTGGGGGGGGGGGTGACAGTTAAAGAGGGTGTGACAAAATTTCACCCCCTTCACTCCAAAAAAACTTTTCAGCCAGGCTAAGATGCGGAAATAATCAGAAATAGAATTTATTTATCATATATTATGCAATTTTTAAGTTTTTAATAAAAAAAATAAAATCTTTTCTAAAATATTACAAACTCTTAAAAAAAAAAAAAATAATAATTAGCCATTGAAGAATTTTTTTTGCCGATATTTATTGAAAACTCTAAACCCTGTATTTTTTTGTAGTTTTTAATATTTTAAATCATTTGATGACACTCTAAAAAGAAAATAGATGAAACAATAAATTAACAAGAAACCAATGTTATCAGAGGCAAGTCTCTATTTACAATACCTCCACACGAGGGCAGAGTTAGACACCAGGGTCGTTTTTTAACGTGGAGAAAAGGAACAAAAATAAAAATTGTCTCGGTCGTGAAGGATTTCTCCTCCACTGACAGAGAACAAGAAATTGAAGTGTAGTATCTGAAGAACAGATACTACACTTTGAGGTATTTATTTGCTCCCCCACTGAGCAAATTAGGCACAAGGCCGATTTTTAAAGTGAGGAGTGAAGGGGAAATGGGGACCAACTCCCCGGGGAGTAGGGGAGTTGGATAGTGACAATTGGTATGAAGGGTTGCCCCTACATTGACCAAGGTCTTATATGTGGGGTTGCCCCCACATATGGTCTTTGCTTGCAGTATCTGCCGGAGCAGATACTACACTTTGATCTTGTCATGAAGACCAAAGGCAAGTTAAGTTACTTTTTTTTTTTTTTTTACCTAACTAGATAAGTTTTTGTGTTTTAATTTATTTATTTACATTTTTCACACTACTTTTATTTTCATTATTAACATATTCATAACAAGTACAGAGTAGTTAAAAATAACACACTTATTAGTTATTGTTCTTATCAGCAGTCGAATATTTTTTTTTTTTTTTGCAAAGCTGTATAGTCGACACGCTAACTCTGTTTTTCTTAAGTTTACGTTCCGTTCCACTTTTTATATCCGTTTGCGGCCACCATCTTCCGTACGACTTTTGGGATGAAGTAAAGAATAGATACCCTTTAGCAGACGACGCCTGGCGACGACCGGCGCACATTTCAAGTGACACCGGTGATTCGACCTTGACATTGGCACAAGCACATGGCGTTGGTTGTTTGTAAACTCGTCAAATAGCAAACATGCTCGAATATTCACAAGCAATTTTTTGTTTTTTTAAATATATTTACAAAACTTTTGAAGATTTAAAAGAAAATATATATATTTACAAAACATTTAGTACTTGAGTTAGAAATTAATGTGAAAAAAAAAAAAAAAAACGGGACACATTACCCATTAGGCCACAGCGACATACACAGATTTGAATTTATTCATTGAACTATAAAAACAGGCGTGTACAATAAAAGTTAACTCTGCTGCTTCCATTTGACCTAATTAAGAAGGTCAAATAGAAGTCACGCAGTTGTTTACCCAAATTTGACTTTTTTTACCCAACAGATGTTGGGGAGAGGGAAACCAGCTCCCAATTGTCCAGATTGAATAGCAATTGTCTGATGTACAACATTGATCAAAGCTGATTGCTTCTGGACATTTCCCAGAGCAATGCCAAGGAATTGTTAACTTTGAATTAGTTTTGCTTTTTATACGAAAAAGCCTCATCAACACGCGAGGAGCCAAAATAGCAATAATTTTGTAAAAGTCGACGTACCCATATAAACAGTTGTAAGCGATCGTAACGATATATATATATATATATATATATATATATATATATATGAATTTAGGTAAAAATGGCACCGGTAAAAATGGCACAAGTGAATAAATAGGTAAAAATGGCACCGGTAAAAATGGCACAAGTGAATAAATAGGTAAAAATGGCACCGGTAAAAATGGCACAAGTGAATAAATAGGTAAAAATGGCACCGGTAAAAATGGCACGTAATGGATTAATGAGAAAAATGACAAAACGAGAACATGCATGAATATCTCACAGTATATTAAAATGGGAAAACGTGCGAAATTTGTCGAATTAAAAAGGGTGCTAGACGACCGATCTGGTCCCAAATTTTACCCTCGTTTTGAGTTTTCCAAAAGTTAGGTCATGTACTGCGACGTCACCGGTGTTACAGAAAATAATGAGAAGTTTGTCAAATTTAAATAGATCCTAAATGCGAATCTCGTTTTTGAGATTTCCCAAAGTGCTATTACGTCACAGGTGTCAGAAATAACTTTTTTCATCTGTGTGGTAATTCATTCACCTCTTCTCCCCTATTATAAGTTGAACACTGGGCAGAAATAAATTTAAAAAATCTCCCTTATTTACAAACAAGTTCCTTTTATTTTAATTAGTTACTTCTATTTATTTGTTTCTTTACCATATATTCGATTCGATGTCTATACTAATAAATGCCTTAAAAATAAGAATTATCGAACATTTATTACTATAGACAACAAAATGAAAAAGTAAAATATACAACAAATAAATGCTACCAAACGCAAGATATGCTAAAAGTAAATATAAAATAAAAATAAGCAGTTTATATATTTTTCAAAAATACAAACAAAATAACTTAGGCATAAACAGTTATAGCGAGGAACAGTCCATTTGATGACGGCTTCTGATATTGAAATCAGAAATCAACATTATGTTATTCGTTCCTCGTAATTTATGTACACTTAGTGTTGTTTCTTTTTTATGGAACTCCTGCATTGCAACATGTCGGCAATGGAGACGAGTTCCACCCCTTTATGAAACTCAAATATAAAGAAGTTTCTTCATAAATATTTCATGTTTTTTAAATTACTACATTGATGAATTAAAATTATATTTTGATACATTTTATACAACCTTAATGTAAAAAAAAAAAAAAAAAAAAAATACTAAAAACCATCTATAAATGTTTTTAGCATATTTTTTTTCCAATTATGAATCACTCATTAAAAAGAAATATTAAAACTTTAAAATTATAGTTCGATACATTTTTATACTTTAAAATTAAGTACTCCTTGTGCGTTGAGTCTTATAGCTCACAGCCTAAATATTCAATGACCTCTCCCCTTGGTACGGAAATAAACTTTTTTTATTTTGTAAACAAACGAACGTATTGTACTTATGGATGTTTGATACCGAAAGAAATATGAACTTAAAAAAAATAATGTTACTTTTATTTCATTAAATTGTTAGGTGAAAGTGCAAAATAGTTCACCCCACCTCCATGTTAAGAATGGTTTTCTAAATAGTTATTATTTCAACGTTGTTTGTACTCTCGGGGTGTCAAACATGTATAAGTACCTATTTTAATTCTAATTTATTTAATCATTTAAAAATGTTGAATGGTGCGAAAAAATGTTTGTAATAAACCAGCGTAAATAAATAAGTAAATAAATTAAAAAAATGTTTGTAAAATTGGGAAACAAATTCATTACAAAAACTTTTTATTTCCACACAAAGGGGGCGGTTATTAAATATTTATGCTGGGAGCTATGGAACTCAACACGCTAGGAGTACCGGAAATTATATTTTTTACGTTTTTATACAATACATGTTTTGCTTTTCATCTTTTTGTGTTATTTACTTTGTTATTGTATATTTTTGTGTTATCAGAAAAACTTGAACTGTGAGTCAAAACTGAACTCTGTCATATTTGGTCAGTAAGCTGTTATTTATATTGGAATCAGTTTATAATTCTATGTCAGAAATATACTCAGTGACCGATTGACCCCAGAAATATCCCCAGAATGGTTTCATACTCAACTGTGAGCATGAAACTGTGAGATGAATTGGTCATAAAACCTTTTCGCACGTATACGCGACAACACGTGTTATCTTTCACTTTAGTTTATGTGTCTGTTGAATTTGTTAAGGCCATAAAACTATTTTTGGTAATTAACAACATTGATACAGTTTGAGAATTTTGTGTTACTGTTCCCATTCCAGCTTTGGACTACTATTCTCATATTGAGTATTCCTATTTACTTGCTTCCCTAAGAGGGCAAAGTTAGACACAAGGTCGTTTTTTTATGTGGGCAATATCCAGCTCTCCTACAAGAGGAACTCTGGATCAGAACAAAAATTAAAATTGTCTCAGTCTGAAAGGATTTATTAATTCTTCATTGGTTTAAGTTCAAGCAGATGCACCAAAATCATCTGGATATATTTTTTTTATTTTTGAAATCACAACTTGTGCCTAAATTTGTTTTGTCTTTGGGAAATTTTACTTTTTTAAATGTTTTAATTTTATGTTGGAATTTTTTTAATTGTAATTTTTTCTTTAAACGAAATAAATTAAATATAAAGATCAAAGTGTAGTATCTATTCTTCAGATGCTGCACTTCTATTTCTTGTTCTCTTTCGGTGGAGGGGAAATCCTTCACGACTGAGGCAATTTTTATTTTTGTACCTTTTCTCCACGTTAAAAAACGACCCTGGTGTCTAACTCTGTCCCGTGAGGAGGCATAGTAAATAGGTACAATAATATAACAGAGCATCTCCATTTACACTGAACATCTACAGAATACCAGCATTAATACATTGCATATGAAGGAGTCCCCTGTGGAATTTTCACAGGTCCCACTAGTATAGCATTTATAAAGAAAATTTCCATTTGGCCCTTTTTGTTTCTACAAGTGTGGCTTCAGGTTTCAATTTGGCCTTTTGAATTACATTGGAAACATAAAATAACGATAAATTTAATTAATTTTTTTTTTTTTGTGGGAGGGGCGGATTAATTTTTTTTTTGAGACCATTCTGTACTTTCACCTAATAATTTCATAAACAAAACGAACCCCAAAATATGACAAATTCAATTTTTGTGGAGCGCAGGGGAAGATTACATTTGAAACATAAAATAACGAAAAATCTCATTAAAATTTTTTTTGTGTTAATTTTTGGTAAATGTGGTCTGGTAGACGAACACACAACCTACCTTTAAAAACTTGGTTTCTAGAGTATTCAGATATACTGAAAACGAATATCGCATTTAAAATTAAGGTTGACAGCTAAGTTTCACGATATTGCAAACGGTACCAATAAAACTTGTACAGCATTTAATAGGTGCTTGCTTCTGCAGTTTAATTTGGCGGTGAGTTGGCACAAAATAGTGCGAGGGTTCAGGAGTTAATACCATGCAAACGGAAAATTTGCGACGGGTTTGAATATCAGATTCATTTTCAGCGACCTCGAAAACCTATACAATAACAAATTTTATTGGTCGGTGTTCTGTTGTAGTTAAAGTAAACATTTACCAAAAAATTTCTAATGTACAAATTGAACACTCTTTAACCCTTATCCTTGAGTGGCCTCTTGGCCTTGATAATGTGGTGATGCATGCCTATGTAAAAAAAAAAAAAAACCCTAAAAATTTATCGTTATTTTATGTTTCAAATGTAATACCCCCCCCTTGAAAAAAAAGTGGGTGCTCATTTTACGCTACATTTATATAGGAAAGTGATCCCCACCTTTCAAATTATTTATAAAGGCTGTTTAAACGTATTGGGGGTGGGGGAGATAGATCTCTTTTTTTTCTAAGCGTTAAACGATGCTGGGTAGTGGCAGTGGGTCCACTGGGTCAGTGGGGTCATTGGCACGTCGTAAAAAATTACCCAAAATAGATTATTGTCGTATGTTTTAGCTTGAGTTAATTCAAGACACCAGGATAAATATGAATATTTTTGTTTACCTCAGTGGAGAATCGAATGTGCTTCAATAAATCAAATTTTTCCGCATAAAGCTCAAAATATTTCATGACGTGTGTATTGTGCATATAAACAGCGAAATCGCCAGGAGGTGGGAAATCGCTGTAGGCCATCGTCTCTTTGCTGGTGTTGATAATGGTCGAACGCATCACAGTAGATCGTCCCACTTCATACTCGTCTTCTGAATATCGCCACAAACCACCGACATAACGACTCTTCTCTAGACAGACAACTCTCAAACCTTCATCGAGACAACATTTAATACCAGGGAGGCCACTAGCACCAGCTCCGATCACAGCAATACTTTTAGAGACAGACGACATGATGTTTGCCACTAAGATGGTTAATCTTGTAAAATTTTTCCACCCCTTTATATATAAAGGGGAGATATAAGATTACTCTAAGCTGAAGAAAATACCTTGGCCCTCCACCCTCCACTCCAAAAAAACTTTTCAGCCAGGCTAAGGTGCGGAAATAATCAGAAATAGAATTTATTTATCATATATTATGCAATTTTTAAGTTTTTAATTAAAAAAAAATATTTTCTAAAATATTACAAACTCTTAAAAAAAAAAAAGATAATTAGTCATTGAAGAATTTTTTTGCCGATATTTATTGAAAACTCTAAACCCTGTATTTTTTGTAGTTTTTAATATTTTAAATCATTTGATGACACTCTAAAAAGAAAATAGATGAAACAATAAATTAACAAGAAACCAATGTTATCAGAGGCAAGTCTCTATTTACAATACCTTCACACGAGGGCAGAGTTAGACACCAGGGTCGTTTTTTAACGAGGAGAAAAGGAACAAAAATAAAAAAAAATTGTCTCGGTCGTGAAGGATTTCTCCTCCACTGACAGAGAACAAGAAATCGAAGTGTAGTATCTGAAGAACAGATACTACACTTTGAGGTATTTATTTGCTCCCCCACTGAGCAAATTAGGCACAAGGCCGATTTTTAAAGTGAGGAGTGAAGGGGAAATGGGGACCAACTCCCCGGGGAGTAGGGGAGCTGGATAGTGACAATTAGTATGAAGGGTTGCCCCTACATTGACCAAGGTCTTATATGTGAGGTTGCCCCCACATATGGTCTTTGCTTGCAGTATCTGCCGGAACAGATACTACACTTGATCTTGTCATGAAGACCAGAGGCAAGTTAAGTTACTTTTTTTTTTTTACCTAACTAGATAAGTTTTTGTGTTTTAATTTATTTATTTACATTTTTCACGCTACTTTTATTTTCATTATTAACATATTCATTACAAGTACAGAGTAGTTAAAAATAACACACTTATTAGTTATTGTTCTTATCAGCAGTCGAATTTTTTTTTTTTTTTTTTTTTTTGCAAGGCTGTATAGTCGACACGCTAACTCTGTTTTTCTTAAGTTTACGTTCCGTTCCATTTTTTATATCCGTTTGCGGCCACCATCTTCCGTACGACTTTTGGGATGAAGTAAAGAATAGATACCCTTTAGCAGACGACGCCTGGCGACGACCGGCGCACATTTCAAGTAACACCGGTGATTCGATCTTGACATTGGCACAAGCACATGGCGTTGGTTGTTTGTAAACTCGTCAAATAGCAAACATGCTCGAATATTCACAAGCAATTTTTTTTAAAAAATATATTTACAAAACTTTTGAAGATTTAAAAGAAAATATATATATTTACAAAACATTTAGTACTTGAGTTAGAAATTAATGTGAAAAAAAAAAAAAAAAAAAAAACGGGCGACGTTACCCATTAGGCCACAGCGACATACACAGATTTGAATTTATTTAACTATAAAAACAGGCGTGTACAATAAAAGTTAACTCTGCTGCTTCCATTTGACCTAATTAAGAAGGTCAAATAGAAGTCACGCAGTTGTTTACCCAAATTTGACTTTTTTTACCCAACAGATGTTGGGGAGAGGGAAACCAGCTCCCAATTGTCCAGATTGAATAACAATTGTCTGATGTACAACATTGATCAAAGCTGATTGCTTCTGGACATTTCCCAGAGCAATGCCAAGGAATTGTTAACTTTGAATTAGTTTTGCTTTTTATACGAAAAAGCCTCATCAACACGCGAGGAGCCAAAATAGCAATAATTTTGTAAAAGTCGACGTACCCATATAAACAGTTGTAAGCGATCGTAACGATATATATATATATATATATATATATATATATATATATATATATATATATATATATATATATATATATATATGTGAATTTAGGTAAAAATGGCACCGGTAAAAATGGCACAAGTGAATAAATAGGTAAAAATGGCACCGGTAAAAATGGCACAAGTGAATAAATAGGTAAAAATGGCACCGGTAAAAATGGCACGTAATGGATTAATGAGAAAAATGACAAAACGAGAACATGCATGAATATCTCACAGTATATTAAAATGGGAAAACGTGCGAAATTTGTCGAATTAAAAAGGGTGCTAGACGACCGATCTGGTCCCAAATTTTACCCTCGTTTTGAGTTTTCCAAAAGTTAGGTCATGTACTGCGACGTCACCGGTGTTACAGAAAATAATGAGAAGTTTGTCAAATTTAAATAGATCCTAAATGCGAATCTCGTTTTTGAGATTTCCCAAAGTGCTATTACGTCACAGGTGTCAGAAATAACTTTTTTCATCTGTGTGGTAATTCATTCACCTCTTCTCCCCTATTATAAGTTGAACACTGGGCAGAAATAAATTAAAAAAATCTCCCTTATTTACAAACAAGTTCCTTTTATTTTAATTAGTTACTTCTATTTATTTGTTTCTTTACCATATATTCGATTCGATGTCTATACTAATAAATGCCTTAAAAATAAGAATTATCGAACATTTATTACTATAGACAACAAAATGAAAAAGTAAAATATACAACAAATAAATGCTACCAAACGCAAGATATGCTAAAAGTAAATATAAAATAAAAATAAGCAGTTTATATATTTTTCAAAAATACAAACAAAATAACTTAGGCATAAACAGTTATAGCGAGGAACAGTCCATTTGATGACGGCTTCTGATATTGAAATCAGAAATCACCATTATGTTATTCGTTCCTCGTAATTTATGTACACTTAGTGTTGTTTCTTTTTTATGGAACTCCTGCATTGCAACATGTCGGCAATGGAGACGAGTTATCCACCCCTTTATGAAACTCAAATATAAAGAAGTTTCTTCATAAATATTTCATGTTTTTTAAATTACTACATTGATGAATTAAAATTATATTTTGATACATTTTATACAACCTTAATGTAAAAAAAAAAAAAAAAAAAAAATACTAAAAACCATCTATAAATGTTTTTAGCATATTTTTTTTCCAATTATGAATCACTCATTAAAAAGAAATATTAAAACTTTAAAATTATAGTTCGATACATTTTTATACTTTAAAATTAAGTACTCCTTGTGCGTTGAGTCTTATAGCTCACAGCCTAAATATTCAATGACCTCTCCCCTTGGTACGGAAATAAACTTTTTTTATTTTGTAAACAAACGAACGTATTGTACTTATGGATGTTTGATACCGAAAGAAATATGAACTTAAAAAAAATAATGTTACTTTTATTTCATTAAATTGTTAGGTGAAAGTGCAAAATAGTTCACCCCACCCCCACCTCCATGTTAAGAATTGCTTTCTAAATAGTTATTATTTCAACGTTGTTTGTACTCTCGGGGTGTCAAACATGTATAAGTACCTATTTTAATTCTAATTTATTTAATCATTTAAAAATGTTGAATGGTGCGAAAAAATGTTTGTAATAAACCAGCGTAAATAAATAAGTAAATAAATTAAAAAAATGTTTGTAAAATTGGGAAACAAATTCATTACAAAAACTTTTTATTTCCACACAAAGGGGGCGGTTATTAAATATTTATGCTGGGAGCTATGGAACTCAACACGCTAGGAGTACCGGAAATTATATTTTTTACGTTTTTATACAATACATGTTTTGCTTTTCATCTTTTTGTGTTATTTGCTTTGTTATTGTATATTTTTGTGTTATCAGAAAAACTTGAACTGTGAGTCAAAACTGAACTCTGTCATATTTGGTCAGTAAGCTGTTATTTATATTGGAATCAGTTTATAATTCTATGTCAGAAATATACTCAGTGACCGATTGACCCCAGAAATATCCCCAGAATGGTTTCATACTCAACTGTGAGCATGAAACTGTGAGATGAATTGGTCATAAAACCTTTTCGCACGTATACGCGACAACACATGTTATCTTTCACTTTAGTTTATGTGTCTGTTGAATTTGTTAATAAGGCAATAAAACTATTTTTGGTAATTAACAACATTGATACAGTTTGAGAATTTTGTGTTACTGTTCCCATTCCAGCTTTGGACTACTATTCTCATCTTGAGTATTCCTATTTACTTGCTTCCCCAAGAGGGCAAAGTTAGACACAAGGTCGTTTTTTTATGTGGGCAATATCCAGCTCTCCTACAAGAGGAACTCTGGATCAGAACAAAAATTAAAATTGTCTCAGTCTGAAAGGATTTATTAATTCTTCATTGAACGGGGAGATAATAGGCGGAGTGTAGCATCAGAAGTGATACTACACTTTGTTAACGTATCAGTCGATGCAACCTCCGACAGAAATTCTGTGCAGATTCTCGAGTTCAACAGAAACATTCCAGAGTTCAATATTTATTCAATAATAGCAGTTTTGGATAAATAAGAAAAAATGGCAAAGCCCAACTTATCAACGATAAAATACATTCAATGATAAAATAAATTTAGAGTGCACCAAAATTAGTTTTTTCTTTTATCAAAGATAAAAGCCAGTCGAGGATAAGTGTCAACCAGGGAGCTTTTAATTACACTAAACAAAGTGCACCTTTTCTGGATCATTTTTATTTTGTTTTGTCTTAGGGAAAAAAAACTTATCCCCGTGTGGGTTTTATCCTTGATAACTAGCGATTCATTATGAAAAAAGAACCCAAAAATACAACTACAACTTGTCCAGAAAAGATGCATTTTGTTTAGTGTAATTGAAAACTTCCACATTAACCCTTATCCTCGAGTGTGTTTTATCCTTGATAAGTTGCGATTCATTAGTCCTAAGTACCCCATTTTGGGGAGCTAGATAGTCACCAGATTAAAAACCGACATTGTGTCTAACTTTGCCCTCGCGGGGTGCAATTAAATAAGAACCTTTAGATAAACAATGCTTCTAAACTGAGCTAATTGTAATTTTTTGTTCCGATCGAAAATGCCCCTTTTTGGGGAGCTGGATATTCCCCAGATTTAAAACCAACCTTGTGTCTAACTTTGCCCTAGCGGGGTGCAATTAAATAAGAACCTTTAGATAAACAATTCTTCTAAACTGAGGTAATTGTAATCTTTTGTTCCAATGAAAACTGCCCCTCTTTTTTTTTGGGGGGGGGGGCTGGATATTGAAAATCGACCTTGTGTCTTACTCTGCCCTCGTTGACGGCAAGAAAATAGGAACTTTTACAAAACCCAAAATGAGGTTAGAATTTGGGACCCCATCACTTCAGTAGCACCTTTTGGTGCCATTTTTACCTAGTTATTTACTTGTGCTATTTTTACCGGTGCCATTTTTACCGAGCACCATATATATATATATATATATATATATATATATATATATATATATATATATATCGAAGAAAAAGATAATAGATAATATATTTTTTTCATAATTTTTGGTTTCAGTTCAAGCAGATGCACCAAAATCATCTGGATATATTTTTTTTATTTTTGAAATCACAACTTGTGCCTAAATTTGTTTTGTCTTTGGGAAATTTTACTTTTTTAAATGTTTTAATTTTATGTTGGAATTTTTTTAATTGTAATTTTTTCTTTAAACGAAATAAATTAAATATAAAGATCAAAGTGTAGTATCTATTCTTCAGATGCTGCACTTCTATTTCTTGTTCTCTTTCGGTGGAGGAGAAATCCTTCACGACTGAGGCAATTTTTATTTTTGTACCTTTTCTCCACGTTAAAAAACGACCCTGGTGTCTAACTCTGTCCCGTGAGGAGGCATAGTAAATAGGTACAATAATATAACAGAGCATCTCCATTTACACTGAACATCTACAGAATACCAGCAATAATACATTGCATATGAAGGAGTCCCCTGTGGAATTTTCACAGGTCCCACTAGTATAGCATTTATAAAGAAAATTTCCATTTGGCCCTTTTTGTTTCTACAAGTGTGGCTTCAGGTTTCAATTTGGCCTTTTGAATTACATTGGAAACATAAAATAACGATAAATTTAATTAATTTTTTTTTTTTTTGTGGGAGGGGCGGATTAATTTTTTTTTTGAGACCATTCTGTACTTTCACCTAATAATTTCATAAACAAAACGAACCCCAAAATATGACAAATTCAATTTTTGTGGAGCGCAGGGGAAGATTACATTTGAAACATAAAATAACGAAAAATCTCATTAAAATTTTTTTTGTATTAATTTTTGGTAAATGTGGTCTGGTAGACGAACACACAACCTACCTTTAAAAACTTGGTTTCTAGAGTATTCAGATATACTGAAAACGAATATCGCATTTAAAATTAAGGTTGACAGCTAAGTTTCACGATATTGCAAACGGTACCAATAAAACTTGTACAGCATTTAATAGGTGCTTGCTTCTGCAGTTTAATTTGGCGGTGAGTTGGCACAAAATAGTGCGAGGGTTCAGGAGTTAATACCATGCAAACGGAAAATTTGCGACGGGTTTGAATATCAGATTCATTTTCAGCGACCTCGAAAACCTATACAATAACAAATTTTATTGGTCGGTGTTCTGTTGTAGTTAAAGTAAACATTTACCAAAAAATTTCTAATGTACACTCTTTAACCCTTATCCTTGAGTGGCCTCTTGGCCTTGATAATGTGGTGATGCCTATGTAAAAAAAAAAAAAAAACCCTAAAAATTTATCGTTATTTTATGTTTCAAATGTAATACCCCCCCCCCTTGAAAAAAAAGTGGGTGCTCATTTTACGCTACATTTATATAGGAAAGTGATCCCCACCTTTCAAATTATTTATAAAGGCTGTTTAAACGTATTGGGGGTGGGGGAGATAGATCTCTTTTTTTTCTAAGCGTTAAACGATGCTGGGTAGTGGCAGTGGGTCCACTGGGTCAGTGGGGTCATTGGCACGTCGTAAAAAATTACCCAAAATAGATTATTGTCGTATGTTTTAGCTTGAGTTAATTCAAGACACCAGGATAAATATGAATATTTTTGTTTACCTCAGTGGAGAATCGAATGTGCTTCAATAAATCAAATTTTTCCGCATAAAGCTCAAAATATTTCATGACGTGTGTATTGTGCATATAAACAGCGAAATCGCCAGGAGGTGGGAAATCGCTGTAGGCCATCGTCTCTTTGCTGGTGTTGATAATGGTCGAACGCATCACAGTAGATCGTCCCACTTCATTCTCGTCTTCTGAATATCGCCACAAACCACCGACATAACGACTCTTCTCTAGACAGACAACTCTCAAACCTTCATCGAGACAACATTTAATACCAGGGAGGCCACTAGCACCAGCTCCGATCACAGCAATACTTTTAGAGACAGACGACATGATGTTTGCCACTAAGATGGTTAATCTTGTAAAATTTTTCCACCCCTTTATATATAAAGGGGAGATTACTCTAAGAGTAATCTCCCCTTTATATATAAGATTACTCTAAGCTGAAGAAAATACCTTGGCCCTCCACCCTCCACTCCAAAAAAACTTTTCAGCCAGGCTAAGGTGCGGAAATAATCAGAAATAGAATTTATTTATCATATATTATGCAATTCTTAAGTTTTTAATTAAAAAAAAATATTTTCTAAAATATTACAAACTCTTAAAAAAAAAAATAATAATTAGTCATTGAAGAATTTTTTTGCCGATATTTATTGAAAACTCTAAACCCTGTATTTTTTGTAGTTTTTAATATTTTAAATCATTTGATGACACTCTAAAAAGAAAATAGATGAAACAATAAATTAACAAGAAACCAATGTTATCAGAGGCAAGTCTCTATTTACAATACCTTCACACGAGGGCAGAGTTAGACACCAGGGTCGTTTTTTAACGAGGAGAAAAGGAACAAAAATAAAAAAATTGTCTCGGTCGTGAAGGATTTCTCCTCCACTGACAGAGAACAAGAAATCGAAGTGTAGTATCTGAAGAACAGATACTACACTTTGAGGTATTTATTTGCTCCCCCACTGAGCAAATTAGGCACAAGGCCGATTTTTAAAGTGAGGAGTGAAGGGGAAATGGGGACCAACTCCCCGGGGAGTAGGGGAGCTGGATAGTGACAATTAGTATGAAGGGTTGCCCCTACATTGACCAAGGTCTTATATGTGAGGTTGCCCCCACATATGGTCTTTGCTTGCAGTATCTGCCGGAACAGATACTACACTTGATCTTGTCATGAAGACCAGAGGCAAGTTAAGTTACTTTTTTTTTTACCTAACTAGATAAGTTTTTGTGTTTTAATTTATTTATTTACATTTTTCACACTACTTTTATTTTCATTATTAACATATTCATTACAAGTACAGAGTAGTTAAAAATAACACACTTATTAGTTATTGTTCTTATCAGCAGTCGAATTTTTTTTTTTTTTTTTTTTTTTTTTTTGCAAGGCTGTATAGTCGACACGCTAACTCTGTTTTTCTTAAGTTTACGTTCCGTTCCACTTTTTATATCCGTTTGCGGCCACCATCTTCCGTACGACTTTTGGGATGAAGTAAAGAATAGATACCCTTTAGCAGACGACGCCTGGCGACGACCGGCGCACATTTCAAGTGACACCGGTGATTCAATCTTGACATTGGCACAAGAACATGGCGTTGGTTGTTTGTAAACTCGTCAAATAGCAAACATGCTCGAATATTCACAAGCAATTTTTTGTTTTTTTAAATATATTTACAAAACTTTTGAAGATTTAAAAGAAAAAATATATATTTACAAAACATTTAGTACTTGAGTTAGAAATTAATGTGAAAAAAAAAAAAAAAAAAAAAAAACGGGCGACGTTACCCATTAGGCCACAGTGACATACACAGATTTGAATTTATTTAACTATAAAAACAGGCGTGTACAATAAAAGTTAACTCTGCTGCTTCCATTTGACCTAATTAAGAAGGTCAAATAGAAGTCACGCAGTTGTTTACCCAAATTTGACTGTTTTTTTGCCCAACAGATGTTGGGGAGAGGGAAACCAGCTCCCAATTGTCCAGATTGAATAACAATTGTCTGATGTACAACATTGATCAAAGCTGATTGCTTCTGGACATTTCCCAGAGCAATGCCAAGGAATTGTTAACTTTGAATTAGTTTTGCTTTTTATACGAAAAAGCCTCATCAACACGCGAGGAGCCAAAATAGCAATAATTTTGTAAAAGTCGACGTACCCATATAAACAGTTGTAAGCGATCGTAACGATATATATATATATATATATATATATATATGTGAATTTAGGTAAAAATGGCACCGGTAAAAATGGCACAAGTGAATAAATAGGTAAAAATGGCACCGGTAAAAATGGCACAAGTGAATAAATAGGTAAAAATGGCACCGGTAAAAATGGCACAAGTGAATAAATAGGTAAAAATGGCACCGGTAAAAATGGCACGTAATGGATTAATGAGAAAAATGACAAAACGAGAACATGCATGAATATCTCACAGTATATTAAAATGGGAAAACGTGCGAAATTTGTCGAATTAAAAAGGGTGCTAGACGACCGATCTGGTCCCAAATTTTACCCTCGTTTTGAGTTTTCCAAAAGTTAGGTCATGTACTGCGACGTCACCGGTGTTACAGAAAATAATGAGAAGTTTGTCAAATTTAAATAGATCCTAAATGCGAATCTCGTTTTTGAGATTTCCCAAAGTGCTATTACGTCACAGGTGTCAGAAATAACTTTTTTCATCTGTGTGGTAATTCATTCACCTCTTCTCCCCTATTATAAGTTGAACACTGGGCAGAAATAAATTTAAAAAATCTCCCTTATTTACAAACAAGTTCCTTTTATTTTAATTAGTTACTTCTATTTATTTGTTTCTTTATCATATATTCGATTCGATGTCTATACTAATAAATGCCTTAAAAATAAGAATTATCGAACATTTATTACTATAGACAACAAAATGAAAAAGTAAAATATACAACAAATAAATGCTACCAAACGCAAGATATGCTAAAAGTAAAAATAAAATAAAAATAAGCAGTTTATATATTTTTCAAAAATACAAACAAAATAACTTAGGCATAAACAATTATAGCGAGGAACAGTCCATTTGATGACGGCTTCTGATATTGAAATCAGAAATCAACATTATGTTATTCGTTCCTCGTAATTTATGTACACTTAGTGTTGTTTCTTTTTTATGGAACTCCTGCATTGCAACATGTCGGCAATGGAGACGAGTTCCACCCCTTTATGAAACTCAAATATAAAGAAGTTTCTTCATAAATATTTCATGTTTTTTAAATTACTACATTGATGAATTAAAATTATATTTTGATACATTTTATACAACCTTAATGTAAAAAAAAAAAAAAAAAAAATACTAAAAACCATCTATAAATGTTTTTAGCATATTTTTTTTCCAATTATGAATCACTCATTAAAAAGAAATATTAAAACTTTAAAATTATAGTTCGATACATTTTTATACTTTAAAATTAAGTACTCCTTGTGCGTTGAGTCTTATAGCTCACAGCCTAAATATTCAATGACCTCTCCCCTTGGTACGGAAATAAACTTTTTTTATTTTGTAAACAAACGAACGTATTGTACTTATGGATGTTTGATACCGAAAGAAATATGAACTTAAAAAAAATAATGTTACTTTTATTTCATTAAATTGTTAGGTGAAAGTGCAAAATAGTTCACCCCACCTCCATGTTAAGAATGGCTTTCTAAATAGTTATTATTTCAACGTTGTTTGTACTCTCGGGGTGTCAAACATGTATAAGTACCTATTTTAATTCTAATTTATTTAATCATTTAAAAATGTTGAATGGTGCGAAAAAATGTTTGTAATAAACCAGCGTAAATAAATAAGTAAATAAATTAAAAAAATGTTTGTAAAATTGGGAAACAAATTCATTACAAAAACCTTTTATTTCCACACAAAGGGGGCGGTTATTAAATATTTATGCTGGGAGCTATGGAACTCAACACGCTAGGAGTACCGGAAATTATATTTTTTACGTTTTTATACAATACATGTTTTGCTTTTCATCTTTTTGTGTTATTTACTTTGTTATTGTATATTTTTGTGTTATCAGAAAAACTTGAACTGTGAGTCAAAACTGAACTCTGTCATATTTGGTCAGTAAGCTGTTATTTATATTGGAATCAGTTTATAATTCTATGTCAGAAATATACTCAGTGACCGATTGACCCCAGAAATATCCCCAGAATAGTTTCATACTCAACTGTGAGCATGAAACTGTGAGATGAATTGGTCATAAAACCTTTTCGCACGTATACGCGACAACACATGTTATCTTTCACTTTAGTTTATGTGTCTGTTGAATTTGTTAATAAGGCAATAAAACTATTTTTGGTAATTAACAACATTGATACAGTTTGAGAATTTGTGTTACTGTTCCCATTCCAGCTTTGGACTACTATTCTCATCTTGAGTATTCCTATTTACTTGCTTCCCTAAGAGGGCAAAGTTAGACACAATGTTGTTTTTTTTATGTGGGCAATATCCAGCTCTCCTACAAGAGGAACTCTGGATCAGAACAAAAATTAAAATTGTCTCAGTCTGAAAGGATTTATTAATTCTTCATTGAACGGGGAGATAATAGGTGGAGTGTAGCATCAGAAGTGATACTACACTTTGTTAACGTATCAGACGATGCAACCTCCGACAGAAATTCTGTGCAGATTCTCGAGTTCAACAGAAACATTCCAGAGTTCAATATTTATTCAATAATAGCAGTTTTGGATAAATAAGAAAAAATGGCAAAGCCCAACTTATCAACGATAAAATACATTCAATGATAAAATAAATTTAGAGTGCACCAAAATTAGTTTTTTCTTTTATCAAAGATAAAAGCCAGTCGAGGATAAGTGTCAACCAGGGAGCTTTTAATTACACTAAACAAAGTGCACCTTTTCTGGATCATTTTTATTTTGTTTTGTCTTAGGGAAAAAAAACTTATCCCCGTGTGGGTTTTATCCTTGATAACTAGCGATTCATTATGAAAAAAGAACCCAAAAATACAACTACAACTTGTCCAGAAAAGATGCATTTTGTTTAGTGTAATTGAAAACTTCCACATTAACCCTTATCCTCGAGTGTGTTTTATCCTAGATAAGTTGCGATTCATTAGTCCTAAGTACCCCATTTTGGGGAGCTAGATAGTCACCAGATTAAAAACCGACATTGTGTCTAACTTTGCCCTAGCGGGGTGCAATTAAATAAGAACCTTTAGATAAACAATTCTTCTAAACTGAGGTAATTGTAATCTTTTGTTCCAATGAAAACTGCCCCTCTTTTTTTTGGGGGGGGGGCTGGATATTAAAAATCGACCTTGTGTCTTACTCTGCCCTCGTTGACGGCAAGAAAATAGGAACTTTTACAAAACCCAAAATGAGGTTAGAATTTGGGACCCCATAACTTCAGTAGCACCTTTTGGTGCCATTTTTACCTAGTTATTCACTTGTGCTATTTTTACCGGTGCCATTTTTACCGAGCACCATATATATATATATATATATAATTATATATATATATATATATATATATATATATATCGAAGAAAAAGATAATAGATAATATATTTTTTTCATAATTTTTGGTTTCAGTTCAAGCAGATGCACCAAAATCATCTGGATATATTTTTTTTATTTTTGAAATCACAACTTGTGCCTAAATTTGTTTTGTCTTTGGGAAATTTTACTTTTTTAAATGTTTTAATTTTATGTTGGAATTTTTTAAATTGTAATTTTTTCTTTAAACGAAATAAATTAAATATAAAGATCAAAGTGTAGTATCTATTCTTCAGATGCTGCACTTCTATTTCTTGTTCTCTTTCGGTGGAGGAGAAATCCTTCACGACTGAGGCAATTTTTATTTTTGTACCTTTTCTCCACGTTAAAAAACGACCCTGGTGTCTAACTCTGTCCCTTGAGGAGGCATAGTAAATAGGTACAATAATATAACAGAGCATCTCCATTTACACTGAACATCTACAGAATACCAGCATTAATACATTGCATATGAAGGAGTCCCCTGTGGAATTTTCACAGGTCCCACTAGTATAGCATTTATAAAGAAAATTTCTATTTGGCCCTTTTTGTTTCTACAAGTGTGGCTTCAGGTTTCAATTTGGCCTTTTGAATTACATTGGAAACATAAAATAACGATAAATTTAATTAATTTTTTTTTTTTGTGGGAGGGGCGGATTAATTTTTTTTTTGAGACCATTCTGTACTTTCACCTAATAATTTCATAAACAAAACGAACCCCAAAATGACAAATTCAATTTTTGTGGAGCGCAGGGGAAGATTACATTTGAAACATAAAATAACGAAAAATCTCATTAAAATTTTTTTTGTATTAATTTTTGGTAAATGTGGTCTGGTAGACGAACACACAACCTACCTTTAAAAACTTGGTTTCTAGAGTATTCAGATATACTGAAAACGAATATCGCATTTAAAATTAAGGTTGACAGCTAAGTTTCACGATATTGCAGACGGTACCAATAAAACTTGTACAGCATTTAATAGGTGCTTGCTTCTGCAGTTTAATTTGGCGGTGAGTTGGCACAAAATAGTGCGAGGGTTCAGGAGTTAATACCATGCAAACTGAAAATTTGCGACGGGTTTGAATATCAGATTCATTTTCAGCGACCTCGAAAACCTATACAAAAACAAATTTTATTGGTCGGTGTTCTGTTGTAGTTAAAGTAAACATTTACCAAAAAATTTCTAATGTACACTCTTTAACCCTTATCCTTGAGTGGCCTCTTGGCCTTGATAATGTGGTGATGCCTATGTAAAAAAAAAAAAAACCCTAAAAATTTATCGTTATTTTATGTTTCAAATGTAATACCCCCCCCCCCTTGAAAAAAAAGTGGGTGCTCATTTTACGCTACATTTATATAGGAAAGTGATCCCCACCTTTCAAATTATTTATAAAGGCTGTTTAAACGTATTGGGGGTGGGGGAGATAGATCTCTTTTTTTTCTAAGCGTTAAACGATGCTGGGTAGTGGCAGTGGGTCCACTGGGTCAGTGGGGTCATTGGCACGTCGTAAAAAATTACCCAAAATAGATTATTGTCGTATGTTTTAGCTTGAGTTAATTCAAGACACCAGGATAAATATGAATATTTTTGTTTACCTCAGTGGAGAATCGAATGTGCTTCAATAAATCAAATTTTTCCGCATAAAGCTCAAAATATTTCATGACGTGTGTATTGTGCATATAAACAGCGAAATCGCCAGGAGGTGGGAAATCGCTGTAGGCCATCGTCTCTTTGCTGGTGTTGATAATGGTCGAACGCATCACAGTAGATCGTCCCACTTCATTCTCGTCTTCTGAATATCGCCACAAACCACCGACATAACGACTCTTCTCTAGACAGACAACTCTCAAACCTTCATCGAGACAACATTTAATACCAGGGAGGCCACTAGCACCAGCTCCGATCACAGCAATACTTTTAGAGACAGACGACATGATGTTTGCCACTAAGATGGTTAATCTTGTAAAATTTTTCCACCCCTTTATATATAAAGGGGAGATTACTCTAAGAGTAATCTCCCCTTTATATATAAGATTACCCTAAGCTGAAGAAAATACCTTGGCCCTCCACCCTCCACTCCAAAAAAACTTTTCAGCCAGGCTAAGGTGCGGAAATAATCAGAAATAGAATTTATTTATCATATATTATGCAATTTTTAAGTTTTTAATTAAAAAAAATATTTTCTAAAATATTACAAACTCTTAAAAAAAAAAAATAATAATTAGTCATTGAAGAATTTTTTTGCCGATATTTATTGAAAACTCTAAACCCTGTATTTTTTGTAGTTTTTAATATTTTAAATCATTTGATGACACTCTAAAAAGAAAATAGATGAAACAATAAATTAACAAGAAACCAATGTTATCAGAGGCAAGTCTCTATTTACAATACCTTCACACGAGGGCAGAGTTAGACACCAGGGTCGTTTTTTAACGAGGAGAAAAGGAACAAAAATAAAAAAAATTGTCTCGGTCGTGAAGGATTTCTCCTCCACTGACAGAGAACAAGAAATCGAAGTGTAGTATCTGAAGAACAGATACTACACTTTGAGGTATTTATTTGTTCCCCCACTGAGCAAATTAGGCACAAGGCCGATTTTTAAAGTGAGGAGTGAAGGGGAAATGGGGACCAACTCCCCGGGGAGTAGGGGAGCTGGATAGTGACAATTAGTATGAAGGGTTGCCCCTACATTGACCAAGGTCTTATATGTGAGGTTGCCCCCACATATGGTCTTTGCTTGCAGTATCTGTCGGAACAGATACTACACTTGATCTTGTCATGAAGACCAGAGGCAAGTTAAGTTACTTTTTTTTTTTACCTAACTAGATAAGTTTTTGTGTTTTAATTTATTTATTTACATTTTTTACACTACTTTTATTTTCATTATTAACATATTCATAACAAGTACAGAGTAGTTAAAAATAACACACTTATTAGTTATTGTTCTTATCAGCAGTCGAATATTTTTTTTTTTTTTTTTTTTTTTGCAAAGCTGTATAGTCGACACGCTAACTCTGTTTTTCTTAAGTTTACGTTCCGTTCCACTTTTTATATCCGTTTGCGGCCACCATCTTCCGTACGACTTTTGGGATGAAGTAAAGAATAGATACCCTTTAGCAGACGACGCCTGGCGACGACCGGCGCACATTTCAAGTGACACCGGTGATTCGATCTTGACATTGGCACAAGCACATGGCGTTGGTTGTTTGTAAACTCGTCAAATAGCAAACATGCTCGAATATTCACAAGCAATTTTTTGTTTTTTTAAATATATTTACAAAACTTTTGAAGATTTAAAAGAAAATATATATATTTACAAAACATTTAGTACTTGAGTTAGAAATAATTGTGAAAAAAAAAAAAAAAAACGGGCGACGTTACCCATTAGGCCACCGCGACATACACAGATTTGAATTTATTCATTGAACTATAAAAACAGGCGTGTACAATAAAAGTTAACTCTGCTGCTTCCATTTGACCTAATTAAGAAGGTCAAATAGAAGTCACGCAGTTGTTTACCCAAATTTGACTTTTTTTACCCAACAGATGTTGGGGAGAGGGAAACCAGCTCCCAATTGTCCAGATTGAATAACAATTGTCTGATGTACAACATTGATCAAAGCTGATTGCTTCTGGACATTTCCCAGCGCAATGCCAAGGAATTGTTAACTTTGAATTAGTTTTGCTTTTTATACGAAAAAGCCTCATCAACACGCGAGGAGCCAAAATAGCAATAATTTTGTAAAAGTCGACGTACCCATATAAACAGTTGTAAGCGATCGTAACGATATATATATATATATATATATATATATATATATATATATATATGAATTTAGGTAAAAATGGCACCGGTAAAAATGGCACAAGTGAATAAATAGGTAAAAATGGCACCGGTAAAAATGGCACAAGTGAATAAATAGGTAAAAATGGCACCGGTAAAAATGGCACAAGTGAATAAATAGGTAAAAATGGCACCGGTAAAAATGGCACGTAATGGATTAATGAGAAAAATGACAAAACGAGAACATGCATGAATATCTCACAGTATATTAAAATGGGAAAACGTGCGAAATTTGTCGAATTAAAAAGGGTGCTAGACGACCGATCTGGTCCCAAATTTTACCCTCGTTTTGAGTTTTCCAAAAGTTAGGTCATGTACTGCGACGTCACCGGTGTTACAGAAAATAATGAGAAGTTTGTCAAATTTAAATAGATCCTAAATGCGAATCTCGTTTTTGAGATTTCCCAAAGTGCTATTACGTCACAGGTGTCAGAAATAACTTTTTTCATCTGTGTGGTAATTCATTCACCTCTTCTCCCCTATTATAAGTTGAACACTGGGCAGAAATAAATTAAAAAAATCTCCCTTATTTACAAACAAGTTCCTTTTATTTTAATTAGTTACTTCTATTTATTTGTTTCTTTACCATATATTCGATTCGATGTCTATACTAATAAATGCCTTAAAAATAAGAATTATCGAACATTTATTACTATAGACAACAAAATGAAAAAGTAAAATATACAACAAATAAATGCTACCAAACGCAAGATATGCTAAAAGTAAATATAAAATAAAAATAAGCAGTTTATATATTTTTCAAAAATACAAACAAAATAACTTAGGCATAAACAGTTATAGCGAGGAACAGTCCATTTGATGACGGCTTCTGATATTGAAATCAGAAATCACCATTATGTTATTCGTTCCTCGTAATTTATGTACACTTAGTGTTGTTTCTTTTTTATGGAACTCCTGCATTGCAACATGTCGGCAATGGAGACGAGTTATCCACCCCTTTATGAAACTCAAATATAAAGAAGTTTCTTCATAAATATTTCATGTTTTTTAAATTACTACATTGATGAATTAAAATTATATTTTGATACATTTTATACAACCTTAATGTAAAAAAAAAAAAAAAAAAAAATACTAAAAACCATCTATAAATGTTTTTAGCATATTTTTTTTCCAATTATGAATCACTCATTAAAAAGAAATATTAAAACTTTAAAATTATAGTTCGATACATTTTTATACTTTAAAATTAAGTACTCCTTGTGCGTTGAGTCTTATAGCTCACAGCCTAAATATTCAATGACCTCTCCCCTTGGTACGGAAATAAACTTTTTTTATTTTGTAAACAAACGAACGTATTGTACTTATGGATGTTTGATACCGAAAGAAATATGAACTTAAAAAAAATAATGTTACTTTTATTTCATTAAATTGTTAGGTGAAAGTGCAAAATAGTTCACCCCACCTCCATGTTAAGAATGGCTTTCTAAATAGTTATTATTTCAACGTTGTTTGTACTCTCGGGGTGTCAAACATGTATAAGTACCTATTTTAATTCTAATTTATTTAATCATTTAAAAATGTTGAATGGTGCGAAAAAATGTTTGTAATAAACCAGCGTAAATAAATAAGTAAATAAATTTAAAAAATGTTTGTAAAATTGGGAAACAAATTCATTACAAAAACTTTTTATTTCCACACAAAGGGGGCGGTTATTAAATATTTATGCTGGGAGCTATGGAACTCAACACTCTAGGAGTACCGGAAATTATATTTTTTACGTTTTTATACAATACATGTTTTGCTTTTCATCTTTTTGTGTTATTTACTTTGTTATTGTATATTTTTGTGTTATCAGAAAAACTTGAACTGTGAGTCAAAACTGAACTCTGTCATATTTGGTCAGTAAGCTGTTATTTATATTGGAATCAGTTTATAATTCTATGTCAGAAATATACTCAGTGACCGGCTGACCGGTTGACCCCAGAAATATCCCCAAAATGGTTTCATACTCAACTGTGAGCATGAAACTGTGAGATGAATTGGTCATAAAACCTTTTCGCACGTATACGCGACAACACGTGTTATCTTTCATTTTAGTTTATGTGTCTGTTGAATTTGTTAATAAGGCAATAAAACTATTTTTGGTAATTAACAACATTGATACAGTTTGAGAATTTTGTGTTACTGTTCCCATTCCAGCTTTGGACTACTATTCTCATCTTGAGTATTCCTATTTACTTGCTTCCCCAAGAGGGCAAAGTTAGACACAAGGTCGTTTTTTTATGTGGGCAATATCCAGCTCTCCTACAAGAGGAACTCTGGATCAGAACAAAAATTAAAATTGTCTCAGTCTGAAAGGATTTATTAATTCTTCATTGAACGGGGAGATAATAGGTGGAGTGTAGCATCAGAAGTGATACTACACTTTGTTAACGTATCAGTCGATGCAACCTCCGACAGAAATTCTGTGCAGATTCTCGAGTTCAACAGAAACATTCCAGAGTTCAATATTTATTCAATAATAGCAGTTTTGGATAAATAAGAAAAAATGGCAAAGCCCAACTTATCAACGATAAAATACATTCAATGATAAAATAAATTTAGAGTGCACCAAAATTAGTTTTTTCTTTTATCAAAGATAAAAGCCATCGAGGATAAGTGTCAACCAGAGAGCTTTTAATTACACTAAACAAAGTGCATCTTTTCTGGATCATTTTTATTTTGTTTTGTCTTGGGGAAAAAAAAAACTTATCCCCGTGTGGGTTTTATCCTTGATAACTAGCGATTCATTATGAAAAAAGAACCCAAAAATACAACTACAACTTGTCCAGAAAAGATGCATTTTGTTTAGTGTAATTGAAAACTTCCACATTAACCCTTATCCTCGAGTGTGTTTTATCCTTGATAAGTTGCGATTCATTAGTCCTAAGTACCCCATTTTGGGGAGCTAGATAGTCACCAGATTAAAAACCGACATTGTGTCTAACTTTGCCCTCGCGGGGTGCAATTAAATAAGAACCTTTAGATAAACAATGCTTCTAAACTGAGGTAATTGTAATTTTTTGTTCCGATCGAAAATGCCCCTTTTGGGGGAGCTGGATATTCCCCAGATTTAAAACCAACCTTGTGTCTAACTTTGCCCTAGCGGGGTGCAATTAAATAAGAACCTTTAGATAAACAATTCTTCTAAACTGAGGTAATTGTAATCTTTTGTTCCGATGAAAACTGCCCCTCTTTTTTTTTTGGGGGGGGGGGCTGGATATTAAAAATCGACCTTGTGTCTTACTCTGCCCTCGTTGACGGCAAGAAAATAGGAACTTTTACAAAACCCAAAATGAGGTTAGAATTTGGGACCCCATCACTTCAGTAGCACCTTTTGGTGCCATTTTTACCTAGTTATTCACTTGTGCCATTTTTACCGGTGCCATTTTTATCAGTGCTATTTTTACCGGTGATATTTTTACCGAGCACCATATATATATATATATATACTAGCATTTCAGCCCGGCGTTGCCCGGGTGTTTGGAGGTATATGCTGAGCAAAAAAAAAAAAAAAAGAGTACATTTTTTTTTAATTTGACCCCTATTATGACCCCTTAAAATTTATAGTTTCGGGCTCAAATCACTTTATTAAATTAGATCCAGGTTCAAGGAACCTATATCTAAAATTTCAAGTGTCTAGACCCAAAATTGTCGGAGGAGTTTGGTAGAGTTCTTAAAGGTCAAATCGTTGAAATTTGACCCCTTAACAGCCAAATTTCTGTCTGACACCCGTCACATCGATTTTCCCAAATCTCAGTACCCGCTATTTCAAATTTCGAGTCTATAGACTAAAAATTGACAGAGTTATTGCGTAGGGAAATGTACACAGACAGACAGACAGACAGACAGACAGGCAGACACGTTCACTTTTATAGATATATAGACAGATAGATGAAACAAAAATATATACGTATACATAAATATATATGGAAACGATTTTGTGTTCATTGTAAGCTTTTTTACGCAAATATTTCGCAAGTATAAATCATGTAGAATATCTACATGAATATAATTACCCGTAATAGTTAACTAAAGGTGATTACCCTATAAGAAAACTGAAAAAACTAACAGGGAATTAATTAAAATTGAATGTTTAAAAGAATATGCAAATTAGTTAGATCTTTTGCTAATGAATGCAATTCGATAACTCATATATAACAAAATTGTAGTTTCTTTTAAAATAAATAGAAAAATAGGGTTTTTAATATGAATATCACTACACACCAAAGGAATAGAGAATTATAGGTATATACATATTCGAATATTCACAAGCAATTTTTTAAAAAAAATATATTTACAAAACGACTTTTGGGATGAAGTAAAGAATAGATACCCTGTAGCAGACGACGTACTTTTTGGAATGTACAGTTTAGTCAAGACATTAAAAAAATGAAAATATCGAAAAAAGGTTATATTGCACGTATCCATTATGGAACGAAGTTCTCCGAGAAAAAAGAATTTCACTTAATTTCATCAAGTAGGTTTTTTTTTTTTTACAGCGAAAAAAAAATTTGTTATGATACCGAGCAAAGGTTCGATTATTAGGAAGAACAGCTAGAATTAAAGATGGAGAGGGAGTGTCGGCGCTTTAACTGGAGTTATCTCCCGTGGCGTTTATAAATTCAAACAAAAATTTAAACAAGATCCAAGATATCTGCCCTCAACGCGCTCTCATAAAAACGTGTTTTTCCGCTGTAAAAAACAAAACAAAAAAAAAAAAACAACCAAAAAAAAAAAAAAAACCCTACTAGATCAAATTAAATTAAATTTTTTTTCAGAGATCTTCAGTCCATAACGGATACATGCAATATAACCTTTTTTCCATATTTTCATTTTTTAATGTCTTGACTAAACTGTACAAGTATCAAACATTTTTTAAAAGTAAGTAACAAAACGAACGTATTTAAATAAAAGATATTTAAATAAATTGGTGTCTTTCTGTTTCGGATTTTAGCGACCAAGATTGAATGTTTGGAAATGGCAAAATAAAATGTGTCAAAAATATAAAAACAGAATATCTATACGATACAAGTCATTTTTTTTTTTTTTTTGTATCTAAGTTATCCTTACAGACATGGTATGGAGATGCAAATATTTTCATTTATCTGTTTTTATTTTTACTTTATTTTACAAATTTTGCTTCCGGTTTCAGATACATATTTTTATGTATACATTAAAATATCATACTTCAGCGAATTTAAAGACTGCCCTCCTCCCCCCAGCCGCAGTCACAATTTTTTTCACAACCGTCCACTTAAATTCCAGTGAGATACTTTCCAGAAAACTCTCTGTTGAAACGTAATCTCTTGTCATATCGTCCAACTTTGTGATTTACTTACGTATGAATAAAGTACACACTATTCTTCTTTTTTTTTTTTTTACATAGGCATAACCACTTATTAAGCCTCAGAGACCACTCGAGGATAAAGGTTAAGAGTGTACAGTAGTCAGCAAAAAAAAAAAAAAATGCCATGATGATGCAACTGAATATTTCGAAACCAACGGCCAATGACATATATGCTGCATTTCGAGCAATATGTGTGAACTATTTTATTGATAATCCCATATAGTGAGGTGGCTTATGATAATGATTGTTACCTGCTGGCCCAAAACACCAAATTCGGCACACATATACTTTGGTACAAAGTCAAACTTTTTGGAGGGGGGTACCCGATTTTAAAGGTCAAGGTCAGGGCAAGGTCAAAGGTCAAAGGTCAAACATCGCTATTTGTCTTTTTTCAACTTTCTTATTAATTTCCAATACAAAATGTGCTGCCATTACATAAATTACTGTTAATGCTCTTAAGGGAATTATATATGTAATTCAAGCTACATTTCTTTTAAGTGTATATTGAATTGTAGAACAAGATCATAGGTCACCACTTGTAATTTCAATGTATATAACAATGAATTATTGGCATCAGTATTTATATATGAATTCTATTGGACAAGTAGGGCATTATTTATAAAGACATTAGTGCAATAAACAAACAAGTTGCATGCATGTTTCAGATACAATACAATAAGTCAAGCATAACACCATTCACTTCTATAATAATATGTACTGTAGAACTTAACCGGATGCAAATATTGTAGTGGTAATCAGACTACTTCCTATTTAATGCAACATTCTTGCACTATTGTTGCAAGAATTGCTTACATGGACTACCTCTATAAAACTCTGCATGCATATCTTCTTGGAAGGAGTACAAGAATATGGAAGGGTCATCATGTTTCACAATCACCTCGGCACTGACATAGTGTTGTACATGTCGGGCCAGCTTTCTCGCATTTACAGTTCTTAACACACATAGGAACTGCTTTGCAACCACACTTTATGAGTTCTTTGCATGCAGCAGCAGCTGGAATTGTGGTCCAGATGGGATGCCACCCTGTGTCTGATTTGGACCATCCAAAACCAGCTGGGCTCGGGGCAGCAACGACTGGTTTCAGACTCTCTGTCCAGATACTGGCCTGGTACACACATCGGTTGACATGTTGGAGCAGAGCATTTTGTGTTGGTGGTAGCCTTTCCATTAGTTTCACTCTGTTCGGAAAGAGGTCTTGCCGAAGGTAATTAACTTTGCTATGGTGAGTTGTGTTGTCGTACATGGCACAGGTGAACTGCTCAATTAGCCTGAATACTGGAGATGATGTTTCTAGAGGAACAAATGGTGAGGACGATGCTGTAGTAAACCCTTCTGTCGAAATTGGGAGTGATTTCCAGGTCTTCCATGCTGATTTCTTTCCTTTACCGTTAAATTGGGATGTTACATCACATCCAGTGAAAGCATGGAAGAAGGGTAGTGCTTGACATTTATCTTCACCAAGTTCCAGGCAAACAGAGTTGATATGGTAGTATCGAAAGTGCCTTCCTGCACCAAATCCAACCCACAGATCTAAGTCAGGATACCAACTGACAAAACGGTGATAAACTCCTACAAGGACCACAACCACGTCTGTATCAACAGTTCTGACAAGAACTGATGTTGCACCTTTCCTCAGGGCATTGTACACATGCAAAGAAATCCTGCTGTCTGTGTCCTCGTGGTCACACTTGTCCATTGTACATCCAGGCTGATTGGACAGAACTCTTTCTCCGGAGGTAATGTATACCCATTTTTCAGGTGGGTAGACATGGTTGGCTACTTCTCCTGAGAGCAAAGCAAAAAGCTCTTCTTTGTTTCTGTCATTCTGCAGAAACCCAGCAAAGGACGCGGGAAGTTTGGCATTGCGAGACACCTTCCTGCGTACCCCCTTCCCTCGTTTCTCACGTGTAGTTGCCTTCAAGCTGTCTGGATGATATCTGTCCCAAACAATGTCAATTCGAGTGCTGCTTTGCAGTTGCCTCTCTGTCCAAGGAATGAAGATTTTGTCACTGTACTCCCCAAATGTACATTTGTGTTCATGCGGCAGGATGTGTACCATGACAGCCCCATCGAAAATCTTTGCATCGAAGTGTGATGGTGGTCCTGGCTGAATACTTGGGTCAATGCAAGCCAACAGTTCTAATTTATTTCCTGGTAGACGAAGTTTCCCATTCAGTGACAATGCTGGTGGCCATGAGTGATTTTCATGCGAGAAAAACTCCTCGAGGTTTGTGTTACGGACCTGAGTAGCAATGAAGAGTTGGCTGAATAGGTTATAATCGCTCTTTATTTCCTGCAACTGAGTCACGTTTCTGCTGGGAGTACTGGTGTGTGGTCGCTTGAAAAGTGGAAGTTTATTTTTCTTGATTATGCTGTGGATGGATTTCTCTCGTTTCACCAGCACATCACTAACATACCTTGAGTACTGCTCTTTGCCCAGTTGCTCCATTCCGTATAGTGCTTCCACAACCTGTTCATCCATACAGTCATGGGTGTCAAGAACAATGAGTTCCTTTGTTGTGTTCAAGAATGGATTCCCCATTGATTTGATAACATCACACATATTGTTGACTTGTTTGTGGAATGTTTCTTGAATGGCATGTCCTTGCTCATGACTCTGGAAAGAAGGTTCCTCAGACAGGTTATTCATCTCTTCAAATTCATCGAGAATCCTTGCCTGCTCTGGACCGGCAATCATCCATCGTTTCAAGGCAGCAGGATTCGTGGTCAGGCCAATTGCACCACCAGAATGTTTCACTTTTTCATTGTTCTGCTCGTGTGCTTGGTCTAGAGGCATGGCTGAGAATGGTCGCCTACCCTTCAGGAACACCCAGTTTTTCTTGAATTCAGCTCTGATTGATGGCGGAAGAGTCTTCATGTCTTTTATGTGTACTGGCAGCCAGCGAGAGTAGTTCATGCGATCAAGCACAAAGAACCATGGTGCCAATGCTTCCAACACTTCTACATAAAGAGCAAAATTCTTCTCCCTGTGTGACCTCACAAAGATAAGGACTAGCAGCTCCAGCTGAAGAATCCTGTCCCAGAATGCGAAGGTTGGACTGTTTTGTGTCATGTCAGTTCTCCAGTCTTCGAAGTGTATGCTGCGTTCTGGACACATTTCATGAAAGGAATCACGCTGCAACTTTGCAAGAGTCATTGCTGTCACCTGATGTGCATGTCATGTTCTGGTTAAGTGGGCAGCCTTCAGGAAGGAGTCAGCAGTTCCAGCTGTAGCAACACCACTCTCAGTCAGTGCAATACACCAACCAGATTCTTCCAAGAGATCCCCAACCATTCTCCACAATGCCATCTCAGTATGTAAGCCTCCCAGGACAACAACATATTCAGACTCGCCAAGGGTTTCAGACCAATTCCACTGTGCATATTTGGCCAAAGCAAAGAGAGGTTGATCCACTGCAATAACAGGTATTTGCCCAGGGTTTCACAATGTTGTTATTTTTTTCAGTACTTCCATACCATGCTTGACCATAGCCATCGATGCAGCCCTTTCGTAAAAGAGTGGCAGTAGAACACTTGTCCCGGGAATATCAGTAACTTCGCCTTCGCGTGCAGAATGATGCGAGGCCCAGGCCATGATATCACCTTTTTCTAATTTGTTCTTTTGGGCTACAGGTATCCTTTCCTCTAACCACTGATTTTCTTTGTATATTGCTTCACATAGAACAGGTTCAGGATCAGGGTCTTCCATAGCTGCAGCTTCTGTGACATTAACAGTGTCGGTGTTGCAAGCAATAGCTGGAACTATTCGATAACTATCTGGAAGGGATGGATTTCTAATGTGTGCCTGTGGTGGTATTTTGATGGGCTCTCTACTTGTCTCTTGCTTATTCTCTGCAGGAAACTGGAACACACTGATACTTGTGCCATGGAATGATCCTTCAGCTGTTTGTGATGTTGGATTGTGATCCAGATTGTCTAGTGCCCCTGCTGTGAACACACCATCAATAAGTTGCACAGGACACACCACACCTTCCTCTTGATATCGTTCACATACTGCATTTGTCAGCCAGTCTTCGACTTCTAACACTCTTTCATAGCTGACACTGATTCCGAGTTTATGGAGATGTGTCAACATTTTCTTGCTCCGGGTTTGCGTGTGAACACTCAAGCCTACATATAAGGGAAGCGGTGGTTCTTTGAATCTATGGTGGCGTGGGTTCTCTGCTACTTTGGGCTGATCTTTACAATTGAATCTAATCAGCTGGCATATGGTCAGACATTCTTGTGAATTTGTTGCGGTCTGGTCCTTGATGTTTGAACCATATAACAACATGGAGATCAAGACTTTGAGTGAATTTGGCACTGAGTCATCTTGACAGTATGTGGTGAAACTTCCACTGAATGTACAGAATTTTGTCTTTGAAATTTCTTGCCGTATTAACTTTGCTATGTGTACCATTGAGAGAGCGTCCTTCTCAAAATCACGAGACTTCAACTCCTCCTTTATGAGCTTCTGAAGGCCTTCATTAAAGACAAGAACTGTTTGTTTGCCAACTGATTGTTCCTGACACTGATCCTTGTAATGATTCAAAAGTTTGTTTTTCAGCCGTGTCTTGTTCACCTGTTTTTCATATCCCAAGGCTGCAAAGCGAGCTACACACATTTTGTGCAGATCTACTAATGGAAATATGTACTCCCCGTCTTCAACATTCGCTTCAATATAAGATATCATTTCTACAAATACCCTTGAGTCTGTCATTGATTGATCAGTTGTATCCGATAATGTAGCCATGGATCGCTTGTAACTTCTGTATCGAACACGGAATGCATCCATACATTGTTTGTGATATTTTGCTTCAATAGCAACAAGATCCCCATCTGCAATAGTAGCTAACAAGTCAGTATCTTGTAGTTCTGTTGCTTGCTCACGCAGTGTTTTGTCTAGTTCTAAAGTTTCACATTTGTGAAGTATACCATCTGACTTCTTGCAAAATATACACATGTTGCAACCCATTACTTCATCACTTCGAGATACACGTTTGGATTTTCTTTGTCCAGTACTAACATCATCGCCAGAGTGGTCAACAATTCTCTTTCTAGCATTTCTCTCTTGTGCCCTTAACAATTTTGATTTGGCAAATAATAAATGACAGTTTTTATGCCACTTAGCACAATTCACATTGAGGTCATTGGTTGTCACATCATCACCAAAGCAAATTCTTGCAGGTAATGATTTCAGTTCTTTAAAACGATGTACATTTTTCATAAATTCTTCATATGCTTGTGAACCTTTGCCATCCTGCTGTGTTGCAGGACACTTTAATGCCCCATCTCCTGTACCGCATATGATGCACTTTAACCAATCCATGTTGCATTGAAGATTGAAATGCAAGCTCTCCACTACTGACTTGCCTTGCTGACTTCAGTTCTCAACCAGGAAGCACTCTGAAACATAAAAATACATATTATTACAAATCCTGTTACCAACTATACTACTTGAAGCAAGATAAAACTAAAATGACACCTGAAATTACAGTACTACCACATTTTGACCTTTAACCTTCGCCTGGCCTTGACCTTGACCTTTAAAATCGGGTACCCCCTTCAAAAATGTTTGTATTAACCCAAAGTATAGATGTACCAACTTTGGTGCTTTGGGCCAGCATGTAACGATTTGGTCATATTTTGGCCATAAGCCACCCCACTAATAAGAGTTGGTGGGCTTGGAACAATCATCCAGATAGATGAATCGTGTTTTTCCCACAGACCAAAGCATCATCGTGGAAGAGCCACCCACAAGCCATTATAGGTGTTTGGCTTGGTTGATACAATCATTAAGCCTGCAGTAGGATACATGGAGATAGTCGAAAAAAGGAACAAAGAAACTTTATTACCCATAATAAAAAACATTGTTTTACCAGAAACGTCCATTCATAGCGATGAATGAAAAGCATATAACGCGATAGAGACTGATGTGAGATTTCCCCATTACACTATAAACAATTCATAATATTTTGTGAACCCAAACAACCATGTCCATATGCAGACAATAGAAAGCTAATGGAATCACCATAAAAGATTTATTAAATCAATGTTCGGCTGTAGAAGATCTCACTTAGATTCCTATCTGAAGGAATTCCTGTGGCATGAAAAAAATTCAGAAAATATATTTTTCACATTGTCTGACACTATTTCTGCACAACATCAATTTATTTAAATGTATTTTGTTTAAATGTTGTGTTTCGTTACATTAAAAACTTGTATTTAATTTGCCCTTGTGGAGAAGTAAGCAAATAACAATTTATTTTTAATAAAAATAAAAATTATAAAAAAGATTTGCATCTTGTGATATTATATTTCATCTTTATAAAATAAAAGTTATAAAAAGATATGTGAATAAAATTATATATATTTTTTTAAATCTCGATTGTTTATACTTGTGATTTTATTATGCATATACATTTTATAACATGTCATTATTTGAATAAACACACACTGATATGGTGTATATATACCGTTTATAACACGTCACGCTATATAAATGCGTGTTACACCGTATCAATACGTTTTTATTAAAATAATGACATGATATAGACAGTATATATACACTGTATAAATACGTGTTCATTCAATCAATAACACGTTATAAACGGTATGTATAGACTGTATCAATGCGTGTTGGGTCAAATAATTACATGTTATAAACGGTATATATACGCCGTATCAGAGTGCGGGTTTATTAAAACATTGACATGTTATAACGGTATATATACACCGTAGCAATACGTTTTTATCCAAATATTGACATTTTATAAACGGCATATACACTATATAAATACGTGTTCATTCAAATAATGACATGTTATAAACGGTATATATGCACTGTATAAAGGCGTGTTCATTCAAATAATTACATAATATAAACGGTATATATACACCGTGTCAGTGCGTGTTTTTATCAAATAATGACATATTATAAACGGTATATATACACTGTATAAATGGTTGTTCATTCAAATAATGACATGTTCTAAACGGTATATGTACACCGTATAAGTGCGTGTTTATTCAAATAATGACATGTTATAAATAGTATATATACACAGTATGAATGCGTGTGCATTTAAACATTAAACTGTTATAAACTATATATATACACTGTATAAATGCGTGTTCATTCAAATAACGACATGTTATGACCGATATATACATACCGTATAATTGCGTGTTTATTCAAATAATGACATGTTATAAACAGTATATATCAACTGTATCAATGCGGACTCATTCAAATAATGACATGTTATAAACAATATATATAAACTGTATCAGTGAGTGTTTATTCAAATAATGACCTCTTATAAACGGTATATATACACCGTATCAATACGTTTTCTATTAAAATAAGTACATATTATTAACAGTTTATGTACACTGTATTAATTAGTGTTCAATAAAAAGAATTACATGGTATAAACGGTACATACACAACGTATCAGTGCATGTTTATTCAAATAATTACATGTTATAAATGCTATATATAAACCGTATCATTGCATAATTATTGAAATAATGACATGTTATAAACGGTATATATACACCGTATGAATACGTTTTTATTAAAAAAAATGACATGTTATAAACGGTATATATACACCATATCAATGCGGGGTCATTCAATTAATGACATGTTATAAAGAGTATATATCAACAGTATGAATACGTGGTCATTCAATAAGGATATGTTTTAAACAGTATATATATACACTTTATAAATATATATACTTTATAAAATGCATGTTCACTCCAATGATAAAATGTTATAAACGGTATTAATACACTGTATAAATGCGTCTTAATTCAAACAATGACGTGTTATACTGTCTCAATGTGTGTTGGTTCAAATAATGACATGTTATAAACGGTATATACACACCGTATTAGTGCGTGTTTATTACAATAAAATTACATGATATAAATGGTATATATATACTTTAAAAATGCGTGTTAATTAAAATCGCGCATGTTATAACAGGTATATATACACCGTATCACTGCGTGTTTAATCAAATAATTACATGTTATAAACAGTATGTATACACTTTATAAATGCGTCTTCATTCAAATAATGACATGTTATAAACAGTATATACAAACATTATATATGCGTCTTCATTGAGATAATTACATGTTATAAACAGTATATATACACTTTATAAATGTGCCTTCATTCAAATAATGACATGTTATAAACAGTATATATATAGACTGTATAAATGCGTCTTCATTCAAATAATGACATGTTATAAACAGTATATATATAGACTGTATAAATGCGTCTTAATTCAAATAATTACATGTTATAAACAGTTTATATAGACTGTATAAATGCGTCTTAATTCAAATAATGACATATTATAAACAGTATATACAGGCTTTATATATACGTCTTCATTCAAATAATGACATGTTATAAACAGTATATATAGACTGTATAAATGCGTCTTCATTCAAATAATTACATGTTATAAACAGTTTATATAGACTGTATAAATGCGTCTTCATTCAAATAATTACATATTATAAACAGTATATATACGCTGTATAAATGCGTCTTCATTCAAATAATGACATGTTATAATCAGTATATATATAGACTGTATAAATTTGTATTTATTCAAATAATGACATGTTATAAACAGTCTATATATAGACTGTATAAATGCGTCTTCATTCAAATAATGACATATTATTAACAGTATATACAGACTTTATATATACGTCTTCATTCAAAAGATGACATGTTATAAACAGTATATATAGACTGTATAAATGCGTCTTCATTCAAATAATTTCATGTTATAAACATTATATATACACTGTATACATGCGTCTTCATTCAAATAATGACATGTTATAAACAGTATATATACACTTTATAAATGCGTCTTCAGTCAAATAATGGCATGTTATAAACAGTATATGCATACATTATAAACGGTATATATATACCCCTATCAGTGGGTATTTATTAAAATTAGTCCATGTTATAAATTGTATATTTATATATATGTATATATATATATATATATATATATATATATATATATATATATATAGTCATCCACATACAGTACTGTTTCGCTGTTTCACAGCTCATCAGTGCGGCTAGACAGGCAACTACCTCAAGCCAGGATTGAAACCCGACCGTTTATACGGCGGTCAAGGCTTCTAACCCTGTATATATATATATATATATATATATATATATATATATATATATATATATATATATATATATATATATACACTGTATAAATGCGTGTTCATTCAAATAATGACATGATATAAACGGTATATATACACTGTATCAATGCGTGTTGTTTCAAATAATGACATGTTATAAACGGTATATATACACCGTATCAGTACGTGTTTATTACAAAAAATTACATGTTATAAATGGTATGTCTATACTGTATAAATGCGTCTTCATTCAAATATCACATGTAATAAGCAGTATATATACACCATGTCACTGTATGTTTATTCAAATAATGACATGTTATAAACGGTATATACACTGTATAAATGCATTTTCATTCAAATAATCAGGTATAAAAAACGGGATATATACACCGTATCAATGCATATTGATTCAAATAATGACCTGTTATAAACGGTATGTATACACCATATAAATATATGTTCATTGAAATAATGATATTTTATAAACGGTATATATATATATATACACTGTATCAGTTCGTGTTCATTCAAATAATGACATGTTATAAACAGTATATATACACTGAATAAATGCGTGTTCATTCAAGTAATGACATGTTATAAATGGTATATATACACCGTGTCAATGCGTGTTTATTCAAATAATGACATGTTATAAACAGTATATATACAGCGTCATTGCGTGTTTATTCAAATAATGGCATGTTATAAACGATATATATACACCGTATCAATACGTGTTCATTCAAATAATGACATGTTATGAACGATATATATACACCATATCATTGCGCGTTTATTCAAATAATGACATGTTATAAACGATATATATACACCATATCATTACGTGTTCATTCAAATAATGACATGTTATAAACGATATATATACACCGTATCATTGCGTGTTTATTCAAATAATAACATGTTATAAACGATATATATACACCATATCATTGCGTGTTTATTCAAATAATGACATGTTATAAAAGATATATATACACCGTATCATACGTGTGTATTCAAATAATGACATGTTATAAACGATATATATACACCGTATCATTGCGTGTTTATTCAAATAATGACATGTTATAAACGATATATATACACCATATCATTGCGTGTTTATTCAAATAATGACATGTTATAGACGATATATATACACCGTATCATTGCGTGTTCATTCAAATAATGGCATGTTATAAACGATATATATACACCATATCATTGCGTGTTCATTCAAATAAGGACATGTTATAGATGATATATATATACACCATATCATTGCGTGTTTATTCAAATAATGACATGTTATAAACGATATATATACACCATATCATTGTGTGTTTATTCAAATAATAACATGTTATAAACGATATATATACACCATATCATTGCGCGTTTATTCAAATAATAACATGTTATAAACGATATATATACACCATATCATTGCGCGTTTATTCAAATAATAACATGTTATAAACGATATATATACACCATATCATTGCGTGTTTATTCAAATAATAACATATTATAAACGATATATATACACCATATCATTGCGCGTTTATTCAAATAATAACATGTTATAAACGATATATATACACCATATCATTGCGTGTTTATTCAAATAATGACATGTTATAAACGATATATATACACCATATCATTGCGTGTTTATTAAAATAATGACATGTTATAGAGGATATATATACACCATATCATTGCGTGTTCATTCAAATAATGGCATGTTATAAACGATATATATACACCATATCATCGCGTGTTCATTCAAATAATGACATGTTATACACGATATATATACAGCGTATCATTGCGTGTTTATTCAAATAATAACATGTTATAAATGATATATATACACCATATCATTGCGTGTTCATTCAAATAATAACATGTTATAAACGATATATATACACCGTATCATGCGTGTGTATTCAAATAATGACATGTTATAAACGATATATATATACCATATCATTGCGTGTTTATTCAAATAATGACATGTTATAAACGATATATATACACCATATCATTGCGTGTTCATTCAAATAATGACATGTTATAAACGATATATATACACCATATCATTGCGTGTTTATTCAAATAATGACATGTTATAAACGATATATATACACCATATCATTGCGTGTTCATTCAAATAATGGCATGTTATAAACGATATATATACACCATATCATTGTGTGTTTATTCAAATAATGACATGTTATAAACGATATATATACACCATATCATTGCGTGTTTATTCAAATAATGACATGTTATAGACGATATATATACACCATATCATTGCGTGTTCATTCAAATAATGGCATGTTATAAACGATATATATACACCATATCATTGCGTGTTTATTCAAATAAGGACATGTTATAAACGATATATATACACCATATCATTGCGTGTTCATTCAAATAATGACATGTTATAAACGATATATATACACCATATCATTGCGCGTTCATTCAAATAATAACATGTTATAAACGATATATATACACCATATCATCGCGTGTTTATTCAAATAATGACATGTTATAAACGATATATATACACCATATCATTGCGCGTTCATACAAATAATAACATGTTATAAACGATATATATACACCATATCATTGCGTGTTTATTCAAATAATAACATGTTATAAACGATATATATACACCATATCATTGCGTGTTCATTCAAATAATAACATGTTATAAACGATATATATACACCATATCATTGCGTGTTTATTCAAATAATAACATGTTATAAACGATATATATACACCATATCATTGCGTGTTTATTCAAATAATGACATGTTATAAACGATATATATACACCATATCATTGCGTGTTCATTCAAATAATGACATGTTATAGACGATATATAT
Source organism: Euprymna scolopes (assembly GCF_053919585.1). NCBI lineage: Eukaryota > Metazoa > Mollusca > Cephalopoda > Sepiida > Sepiolidae > Euprymna > Euprymna scolopes. The sequence goes on from NC_136491.1 coordinate 20,943,606, forward strand.
ACACCATATCATTGCGTGTTCATTCAAATAATGGCATGTTATAAACGATATATATACACCATATCATTGCGTGTTTATTCAAATAATGACATGTTATAGACGATATATATACACCATATCATTGCGTGTTCATTCAAATAATGGCATGTTATAAACGATATATATACACCATATCATTGCGTGTTTATTCAAATAATGACATGTTATAAACGATATATATACACCATATCATTGCGTGTTCATTCAAATAATGGCATGTTATAAACGATATATATACACCATATCATTGCGTGTTTATTCAAATAATAACATGTTATAAACGATATATATACACCATATCATTGCGTGTTCATTCAAATAATGACATGTTATAGACGATATATATACACCATATCATTGCGTGTTCATTCAAATAATGACATGTTATAAACGATATATATACACCATATCATTGCGTGTTTATTCAAATAATGGCATATTATAAACGATATATATACACCATATCATTGCGCGTTTATTCAAATAATGGCATGTTATAAACGATATATATACACCATGTCACTGTATGTTTATTCAAATAATGACATGTTATAAACGGTATATACACTGTATAAATGCATTTTCATTCAAATAATCAGGTATAAAAAACGGGATATATACACCGTATCAATGCATATTGATTCAAATAATGACCTGTTATAAACGGTATGTATACACCATATCAATATATGTTCATTGAAATAATGATATTTTATAAACGGTATATATATATATACACTGTATCAGTTCGTGTTCATTCAAATAATGACATGTTATAAACAGTATATATACACTGAATAAATGCGTGTTCATTCAAGTAATGACATGTTATAAATGGTATATATACACCGTGTCAATGCGTGTTTATTCAAATAATGACATGTTATAAACAGTATATATACAGCGTCATTGCGTGTTTATTCAAATAATGGCATGTTATAAACGATATATATACACCGTATCAATACGTGTTCATTCAAATAATGACATGTTATGAACGATATATATACACCATATCATTGCGCGTTTATTCAAATAATGACATGTTATAAACGATATATATACACCATATCATTACGTGTTCATTCAAATAATGACATGTTATAAACGATATATATACACCGTATCATTGCGTGTTTATTCAAATAATAACATGTTATAAACGATATATATACGCCATATCATTGCGTGTTTATTCAAATAATGACATGTTATAAAAGATATATATACACCGTATCATACGTGTGTATTCAAATAATGACATGTTATAAACGATATATATACACCGTATCATTGCGTGTTTATTCAAATAATGACATGTTATAAACGATATATATACACCATATCATTGCGTGTTTATTCAAATAATGACATGTTATAGACGATATATATACACCATATCATTGCGTGTTCATTCAAATAATGGCATGTTATAAACGATATATATACACCATATCATTGCGTGTTCATTCAAATAAGGACATGTTATAGATGATATATATATACACCATATCATTGCGTGTTTATTCAAATAATGACATGTTATAAACGATATATATACACCATATCATTGTGTGTTTATTCAAATAATAACATGTTATAAACGATATATATACACCATATCATTGCGCGTTTATTCAAATAATAACATGTTATAAACGATATATATACACCATATCATTGCGCGTTTATTCAAATAATAACATGTTATAAACGATATATATACACCATATCATTGCGTGTTTATTCAAATAATAACATATTATAAACGATATATATACACCATATCATTGCGCGTTTATTCAAATAATAACATGTTATAAACGATATATATACACCATATCATTGCGTGTTTATTCAAATAATGACATGTTATAAACGATATATATACACCATATCATTGCGTGTTTATTAAAATAATGACATGTTATAGAGGATATATATACACCATATCATTGCGTGTTCATTCAAATAATGGCATGTTATAAACGATATATATACACCATATCATCGCGTGTTCATTCAAATAATGACATGTTATACACGATATATATACACCGTATCATTGCGTGTTTATTCAAATAATAACATGTTATAAACGATATATATACACCATATCATTGCGTGTTTATTCAAATAATAACATGTTATAAACGATATATATACACCGTATCATGCGTGTGTATTCAAATAATGACATGTTATAAACGATATATATACACCATATCATTGCGTGTTTATTCAAATAATGACATGTTATAGACGATATATATACACCATATCATTGCGTGTTCATTCAAATAATGGCATGTTATAAACGATATATATACACCATATCATTGCGTGTTTATTCAAATAATGACATGTTATAAACGATATATATACACCATATCATTGCGTGTTCATTCAAATAATGGCATGTTATAAACGATATATATACACCATATCATTGCGTGTTTATTCAAATAATAACATGTTATAAACGATATATATACACCATATCATTGCGTGTTCATTCAAATAATGACATGTTATAGACGATATATATACACCATATCATTGCGTGTTCATTCAAATAATGACATGTTATAAACGATATATATACACCATATCATTGCGTGTTTATTCAAATAATGGCATATTATAAACGATATATATACACCATATCATTGCGCGTTTATTCAAATAATGGCATGTTATAAACGATATATATACACCATGTAACTGTATGTTTATTCAAATAATGACATGTTATAAACGGTATATACACTGTATAAATGCATTGTCATTCAAATAATCAGGTATAAAAAACGGGATATATACACCGTATCAATGCATATTGATTCAAATAATGACCTGTTATAAACGGTATGTATACACCATATCAATATATGTTCATTGAAATAATGATATTTTATAAACGGTATATATATATATATACACTGTATCAGTTCGTGTTCATTCAAATAATGACATGTTATAAACAGTATATATACACTGAATAAATGCGTGTTCATTCAAGTAATGACATGTTATAAATGGTATATATACACCGTGTCAATGCGTGTTTATTCAAATAATGACATGTTATAAACAGTATATATACAGCGTCATTGCGTGTTTATTCAAATAATGGCATGTTATAAACGATATATATACACCGTATCAATACGTGTTCATTCAAATAATGACATGTTATGAACGATATATATACACCATATCATTGCGCGTTTATTCAAATAATGACATGTTATAAACGATATATATACACCATATCATTACGTGTTCATTCAAATAATGACATGTTATAAACGATATATATACACCGTATCATTGCGTGTTTATTCAAATAATAACATGTTATAAACGATATATATACACCATATCATTGCGTGTTTATTCAAATAATGACATGTTATAAAAGATATATATACACCGTATCATACGTGTGTATTCAAATAATGACATGTTATAAACGATATATATACACCGTATCATTGCGTGTTTATTCAAATAATAACATGTTATAAACGATATATATACACCATATCATTGCGTGTTTATTCAAATAATGACATGTTATAGACGATATATATACACCATATTATTGCGTGTTCATTCAAATAATGGCATGTTATAAACGATATATATACACCATATCATTGCGTGTTCATTCAAATAAGGACATGTTATAGATGATATATATATACACCATATCATTGCGTGTTTATTCAAATAATGACATGTTATAAACGATATATATACACCATATCATTGTGTGTTTATTCAAATAATAACATGTTATAAACGATATATATACACCATATCATTGCGCGTTTATTCAAATAATAACATGTTATAAACGATATATATACACCATATCATTGCGCGTTTATTCAAATAATAACATGTTATAAACGATATATATACACCATATCATTGCGTGTTTATTCAAATAATAACATATTATAAACGATATATATACACCATATCATTGCGTGTGTATTCAAATAATGACATGTTATAAACGATATATATACACCATATCATTGCGTGTTTATTCAAATAATGACATGTTATAGACGATATATATACACCATATCATTGCGTGTTCATTCAAATAATGGCATGTTATAAACGATATATATACAGCATATCATTGCGTGTTTATTCAAATAATGACATGTTATAAACGATATATATACACCATATCATTGCGTGTTCATTCAAATAATGGCATGTTATAAACGATATATATACACCATATCATTGCGTGTTTATTCAAATAATAACATGTTATAAACGATATATATACACCATATCATTGCGTGTTCATTCAAATAATGACATGTTATAGACGATATATATACACCATATCATTGCGTGTTCATTCAAATAATGACATGTTATAAACGATATATATACACCATATCATTGCGTGTTTATTCAAATAATGGCATATTATAAACGATATATATACACCATATCATTGCGCGTTTATTCAAATAATGGCATGTTATAAACGATATATATACACCATGTCACTGTATGTTTATTCAAATAATGACATGTTATAAACGGTATATACACTGTATAAATGCATTTTCATTCAAATAATCAGGTATAAAAAACGGGATATATACACCGTATCAATGCATATTGATTCAAATAATGACCTGTTATAAACGGTATGTATACACCATATCAATATATGTTCATTGAAATAATGATATTTTATAAACGGTATATATATATATATACACTGTATCAGTTCGTGTTCATTCAAATAATGACATGTTATAAACAGTATATATACACTGAATAAATGCGTGTTCATTCAAGTAATGACATGTTATAAATGGTATATATACACCGTGTCAATGCGTGTTTATTCAAATAATGACATGTTATAAACAGTATATATACAGCGTCATTGCGTGTTTATTCAAATAATGGCATGTTATAAACGATATATATACACCGTATCAATACGTGTTCATTCAAATAATGACATGTTATGAACGATATATATACACCATATCATTGCGCGTTTATTCAAATAATGACATGTTATAAACGATATATATACACCATATCATTACGTGTTCATTCAAATAATGACATGTTATAAACGATATATATACACCGTATCATTGCGTGTTTATTCAAATAATAACATGTTATAAACGATATATATACACCATATCATTGCGTGTTTATTCAAATAATGACATGTTATAAAAGATATATATACACCGTATCATACGTGTGTATTCAAATAATGACATGTTATAAACGATATATATACACCGTATCATTGCGTGTTTATTCAAATAATGACATGTTATAAACGATATATATACACCATATCATTGCGTGTTTATTCAAATAATGACATGTTATAGACGATATATATACACCATATTATTGCGTGTTCATTCAAATAATGGCATGTTATAAACGATATATATACACCATATCATTGCGTGTTCATTCAAAAAAGGACATGTTATAGATGATATATATATACACCATATCATTGCGTGTTTATTCAAATAATGACATGTTATAAACGATATATATACACCATATCATTGTGTGTTTATTCAAATAATAACATGTTATAAACGATATATATACACCATATCATTGCGCGTTTATTCAAATAATAACATGTTATAAACGATATATATACACCATATCATTGCGCGTTTATTCAAATAATAACATGTTATAAACGATATATATACACCATATCATTGCGTGTTTATTCAAATAATAACATATTATAAACGATATATATACACCATATCATTGCGTGTGTATTCAAATAATGACATGTTATAAACGATATATATACACCATATCATTGCGTGTTTATTCAAATAATGACATGTTATAGACGATATATATACACCATATCATTGCGTGTTCATTCAAATAATGGCATGTTATAAACGATATATATACACCATATCATTGCGTGTTTATTCAAATAATGACATGTTATAAACGATATATATACACCATATCATTGCGTGTTCATTCAAATAATGGCATGTTATAAACGATATATATACACCATATCATTGCGTGTTTATTCAAATAATAACATGTTATAAACGATATATATACACCATATCATTGCGCGTATATTCAAATAATAACATTTTATAAACGATATATATACACCATATCATTGCGCGTTTATTCAAATAATAATATGTTATAAATGATATATATACACCATATCATTGCGGGTTTATTCAAATAATAACATGTTATAAATGATATATATACACCATATCATTGCGGGTTTATTCAAATAATAACATGTTATAAATGATATATATACACCATATCATTGCGTGTTTATTCAAATAATGGCATGTTATAAACGATATATATACACCATATCATTGCGTGTTCATTCAAATAATGACATGTTATAGACGATATATATACACCATATCATTGCGTGTTCATTCAAATAATGACATGTTATAAACGATATATATACACCATATCATTGCGTGTTTATTCAAATAATGGCATATTATAAACGATATATATACACCATATCATTGCGCGTTTATTCAAATAATGGCATGTTATAAACGATATATATACACCATGTCACTGTATGTTTATTCAAATAATGACATGTTATAAACGGTATATACACTGTATAAATGCATTTTCATTCAAATAATCAGGTATAAAAAACGGGATATATACACCGTATCAATGCATATTGATTCAAATAATGACATGTTATAGACGATATATATACACCATATCATTGCGTGTTCATTCAAATAATGGCATGTTATAAACGATATATATACACCATATCATTACGTGTTCATTCAAATAATGACATGTTATAAACGATATATATACACCGTATCATTGCGTGTTTATTCAAATAATAACATGTTATAAACGATATATATACACCATATCATTGCGTGTTTATTCAAATAATGACATGTTATAAAAGATATATATACACCGTATCATACGTGTGTATTCAAATAATGACATGTTATAAACGATATATATACACCGTATCATTGCGTGTTTATTCAAATAATGACATGTTATAAACGATATATATACACCATATCATTGCGTGTTTATTCAAATAATGACATGTTATAGACGATATATATACACCATATTATTGCGTGTTCATTCAAATAATGGCATGTTATAAACGATATATATACACCATATCATTGCGTGTTCATTCAAATAAGGACATGTTATAGATGATATATATATACACCATATCATTGCGTGTTTATTCAAATAATGACATGTTATAAACGATATATATACACCATATCATTGTGTGTTTATTCAAATAATAACATGTTATAAACGATATATATACACCATATCATTGCGCGTTTATTCAAATAATAACATGTTATAAACGATATATATACACCATATCATTGCGCGTTTATTCAAATAATAACATGTTATAAACGATATATATACACCATATCATTGCGTGTTTATTCAAATAATAACATATTATAAACGATATATATACACCATATCATTGCGCGTTTATTCAAATAATAACATGTTATAAACGATATATATACACCATATCATTGCGTGTTTATTCAAATAATGACATGTTATAAACGATATATATACACCATATCATTGCGTGTTTATTAAAATAATGACATGTTATAGAGGATATATATACACCATATCATTGCGTGTTCATTCAAATAATGGCATGTTATAAACGATATATATACACCATATCATTGCGTGTTTATTCAAATAATAACATGTTATAAACGATATATATACACCATATCATTGCGTGTTCATTCAAATAATGACATGTTATAGACGATATATATACACCATATCATTGCGTGTTCATTCAAATAATGACATGTTATAAACGATATATATACACCATATCATTGCGTGTTTATTCAAATAATGGCATATTATAAACGATATATATACACCATATCATTGCGCGTTTATTCAAATAATGGCATGTTATAAACGATATATATACACCATGTCACTGTATGTTTATTCAAATAATGACATGTTATAAACGGTATATACACTGTATAAATGCATTTTCATTCAAATAATCAGGTATAAAAAACGGGATATATACACCGTATCAATGCATATTGATTCAAATAATGACCTGTTATAAACGGTATGTATACACCATATCAATATATGTTCATTGAAATAATGATATTTTATAAACGGTATATATATATATATACACTGTATCAGTTCGTGTTCATTCAAATAATGACATGTTATAAACAGTATATATACACTGAATAAATGCGTGTTCATTCAAGTAATGACATGTTATAAATGGTATATATACACCGTGTCAATGCGTGTTTATTCAAATAATGACATGTTATAAACAGTATATATACAGCGTCATTGCGTGTTTATTCAAATAATGGCATGTTATAAACGATATATATACACCGTATCAATACGTGTTCATTCAAATAATGACATGTTATGAACGATATATATACACCATATCATTGCGCGTTTATTCAAATAATGACATGTTATAAACGATATATATACACCATATCATTACGTGTTCATTCAAATAATGACATGTTATAAACGATATATATACACCGTATCATTGCGTGTTTATTCAAATAATAACATGTTATAAACGATATATATACACCATATCATTGCGTGTTTATTCAAATAATGACATGTTATAAAAGATATATATACACCGTATCATACGTGTGTATTCAAATAATGACATGTTATAAACGATATATATACACCGTATCATTGCGTGTTTATTCAAATAATGACATGTTATAAACGATATATATACACCATATCATTGCGTGTTTATTCAAATAATGACATGTTATAGACGATATATATACACCATATTATTGCGTGTTCATTCAAATAATGGCATGTTATAAACGATATATATACACCATATCATTGCGTGTTCATTCAAATAAGGACATGTTATAGATGATATATATATACACCATATCATTGCGTGTTTATTCAAATAATGACATGTTAGAAACGATATATATACACCATATCATTGTGTGTTTATTCAAATAATAACATGTTATAAACGATATATATACACCATATCATTGCGCGTTTATTCAAATAATAACATGTTATAAACGATATATATACACCATATCATTGCGCGTTTATTCAAATAATAACATGTTATAAACGATATATATACACCATATCATTGCGTGTTTATTCAAATAATAACATATTATAAACGATATATATATACACCATATCATTGCGTGTGTATTCAAATAATGACATGTTATAAACGATATATATACACCATATCATTGCGTGTTTATTCAAATAATGACATGTTATAGACGATATATATACACCATATCATTGCGTGTTCATTCAAATAATAGCATGTTATAAACGATATATATACACCATATCATTGCGTGTTTATTCAAATAATGACATGTTATAAACGATATATATACACCATATCATTGCGTGTTCATTCAAATAATGGCATGTTATAAACGATATATATACACCATATCATTGCGTGTTTATTCAAATAATAACATGTTATAAACGATATATATACACCATATCATTGCGTGTTCATTCAAATAATGACATGTTATAGACGATATATATACACCATATCATTGCGTGTTCATTCAAATAATGACATGTTATAAACGATATATATACACCATATCATTGCGTGTTTATTCAAATAATGGCATATTATAAACGATATATATACACCATATCATTGCGCGTTTATTCAAATAATGGCATGTTATAAACGATATATATACACAATGTCACTGTATGTTTATTCAAATAATGACATGTTATAAACGGTATATACACTGTATAAATGCATTTTCATTCAAATAATCAGGTATAAAAAACGGGATATATACACCGTATCAATGCATATTGATTCAAATAATGACCTGTTATAAACAGTATGTATACACCATATCAATATATGTTCATTGAAATAATGATATTTTATAAACGGTATATATATATATATATACACTGTATCAGTTCGTGTTCATTCAAATAATGACATGTTATAAACAGTATATATACACTGAATAAATGCGTGTTCATTCAAGTAATGACATGTTATAAATGGTATATATACACCGTGTCAATGCGTGTTTATTCAAATAATGACATGTTATAAACAGTATATATACAGCGTCATTGCGTGTTTATTCAAATAATGGCATGTTATAAACGATATATATACACCGTATCAATACGTGTTCATTCAAATAATGACATGTTATGAACGATATATATACACCATATCATTGCGCGTTTATTCAAATAATGACATGTTATAAACGATATATATACACCATATCATTACGTGTTCATTCAAATAATGACATGTTATAAACGATATATATACACCGTATCATTGCGTGTTTATTCAAATAATAACATGTTATAAACGATATATATACACCATATCATTGCGTGTTTATTCAAATAATGACATGTTATAAAAGATATATATACACCGTATCATACGTGTGTATTCAAATAATGACATGTTATAAACGATATATATACACCGTATCATTGCGTGTTTATTCAAATAATGACATGTTATAAACGATATATATACACCATATCATTGCGTGTTTATTCAAATAATGACATGTTATAGACGATATATATACACCATATTATTGCGTGTTCATTCAAATAATGGCATGTTATAAACGATATATATACACCATATCATTGCGTGTTCATTCAAATAAGGACATGTTATAGATGATATATATATACACCATATCATTGCGTGTTTATTCAAATAATGACATGTTATAAACGATATATATACACCATATCATTGTGTGTTTATTCAAATAATAACATGTTATAAACGATATATATACACCATATCATTGCGCGTTTATTCAAATAATAACATGTTATAAACGATATATATACACCATATCATTGCGCGTTTATTCAAATAATAACATGTTATAAACGATATATATACACCATATCATTGCGTGTTTATTCAAATAATAACATATTATAAACGATATATATACACCATATCATTGCGCGTTTATTCAAATAATAACATGTTATAAACGATATATATACACCATATCATTGCGTGTTTATTCAAATAATGACATGTTATAAACAATATATATACACCATATCATTGCGTGTTTATTAAAATAATGACATGTTATAGAGGATATATATACACCATATCATTGCGTGTTCATTCAAATAATGGCATGTTATAAACGATATATATACACCATATCATCGCGTGTTCATTCAAATAATGACATGTTATACACGATATATATACACCGTATCATTGCGTGTTTATTCAAATAATAACATGTTATAAACGATATATATACACCATATCATTGCGTGTTTATTCAAATAATAACATGTTATAAACGATATATATACACCGTATCATGCGTGTGTATTCAAATAATGACATGTTATAAACGATATATATATACCATATCATTGCGTGTTTATTCAAATAATGACATGTTATAAACGATATATATACACCATATCATTGCGTGTTCATTCAAATAATGACATGTTATAAACGATATATATACACCATATCATTGCGTGTTTATTCAAATAATGACATGTTATAAACGATATATATACACCATATCATTGCGTGTTCATTCAAATAATGGCATGTTATAAACGATATATATACACCATATCATTGTGTGTTTATTCAAATAATGACATGTTATAAACGATATATATACACCATATCATTGCGTGTTTATTCAAATAATGACATGTTATAGACGATATATATACACCATATCATTGCGTGTTCATTCAAATAATGGCATGTTATAAACGATATATATACACCATATCATTGCGTGTTTATTCAAATAAGGACATGTTATAGACGATATATATACACCATATCATTGCGTGTTCATTCAAATAATGACATGTTATAAACGATATATATACACCATATCATTGCGCGTTTATTCAAATAATAACATGTTATAAACGATATATATACACCATATCATTGCGTGTTTATTCAAATAATAACATGTTATAAACGATATATATACACCATATCATTGCGTGTTTATTCAAATAATGACATGTTATAAACGATATATATACACCATATCATTGCGCGTTCATTCAAATAATAACATGTTATAAACGATATATATACACCATATCATTGCGTGTTTATTCAAATAATGACATGTTATAAACGATATATATACACCATATCATTGCGCGTTCATACAAATAATAACATGTTATAAACGATATATATACACCATATCATTGCGTGTTTATTCAAATAATAACATGTTATAAACGATATATATACACCATATCATTGCGTGTTCATTCAAATAATAACATGTTATAAACGATATATATACACCATATCATTGCGTGTTTATTCAAATAATAACATGTTATAAACGATTTATATACACCATATCATTGCGCGTTTATTCAAATAATAAAATGTTATAAACGATATATATATACACCATATCATTGCGTGTTTATTCAAATAATAACATTTTATAAACGATATATATACACCATATCATTGCGTGTTTATTCAAATAATAACATGTTATAAACGATATATATACACCATATCATTGCGTGTTTATTCAAATAATGACATGTTATAAACGATATATATACACCATATCATTGCGTGTTTATTCAAATAATGACATGTTATAGACGATATATATACACCATATCATTGCGTGTTCATTCAAATAATGGCATGTTATAAACGATATATATACACCATATCATTGCGTGTTTATTCAAATAATGACATGTTATAGACGATATATATACACCATATCATTGCGTGTTCATTCAAATAATGGCATGTTATAAACGATATATATACACCATATCATTGCGCGTTTATTCAAATAATAACATGTTATAAACGATATATATACACCATATCATTGCGTGTTCATTCAAATAATGGAATGTTATAAACGATATATATACACCATATCATTGCGTGTTTATTCAAATAATAACATGTTATAAACGATATATATACACCATATCATTGCGTGTTTATTCAAATAATGACATGTTATAGACGATATATATACACCATATCATTGCGTGTTCATTCAAATAATGGCATGTTATAAACGATATATATACACCATATCATTGCGCGTTTATTCAAATAATAACATGTTATAAACGATATATATACACCATATCATTGCGTGTTCATTCAAATAATGGAATGTTATAAACGATATATATACACCATATCATTGCGTGTTTATTCAAATAATAACATGTTATAAACGATATATATACACCATATCATTGCGTGTTTATTCAAATAATGACATGTTATAGACGATATATATACACCATATCATTGCGTGTTTATTCAAATAATAACATGTTATAAACGATATATATACACCATATCATTGCGTGTTTATTCAAATAATGACATGTTATAGACGATATATATACACCATATCATTGCGTGTTCATTCAAATAATGGCATGTTATAAACGATATATATACACCATATCATTGCGCGTTTATTCAAATAATGGCATGTTATAAACGATATATATACACCATATCATTGCGTGTTTATTCAAATAATGGCATGTTATAAACGATATATATATACACCATATCATTGCGCGTTTATTCAAATAATAACATGTTATAAACGATATATATACACCATACCAATGCGGGGTCATTCAAATAATGACATGTTATAAAGAGTATATATCAACAGTATGAATACGTGGTCATTCAATAAGGATATGTTTTAAACAGTATATATATACACTTTATAAATATATATACTTTATGAAATGCATGTTCACTCCAATGATAAAATGTTATAAACGGTATTAATACACTGTATAAATGCGTCTTAATTCAAACAATGACGTGTTATAAACGGTATATATAGACTGTCTCAATGCGTGTTGGTTCAAATAATGACATGTTATAAACGGTATATACACACCGTATCAGTGCGTGTTTATTACAATAAAATTACATGATATAAATGGTATATATATACTTTAAAAATGCGTGTTAATTAAAATTGCGCATGTTATAACAGGTATATATACACCGTGCGTATCACTGCGTGTTTAATCAAATAATTACATGTTATAAACAGTATGTATACACTTTATAAATGCGTCATCATTCAAATAATGACATGTTATAAACAGTATATACAAACTTTATATATGCGTCTTCATTGAGATAATTACATGTTATAAACAGTATATATACACTTTATAAATGTGCCTTCATTCAAATAAAGACATGTTATAAATAGTATATATATAGACTGCATAAATGCGTCTTCATTCAAATAATGACATGTTATAAACAGTATATATATAGACTGTATAAATGCGTCTTCATTCAAATAATGACATGTTATAAACAGTATATATATAGACTGTATAAATGCGTCTTCATTGAAATAATTACATGTTATAAACAGTTTATACAGACTGTATAAATGCGTCTTAATTCAAATAATGACATATTATAAACAGTATATACAGGCTTTATATATACGTCTTCATTCAAATAATGACATATTATAAACAGTATATATATAAACAGTCAGTGGCGGCTCGTGCCTGGAGCTGTGGAACTGCAGCAGCAGTGCAGCACCCCCAATCATTTCTACTCAATATTATCGATACATGGTAAAAATAATACGTTTATTTTTTCCTTTCTATGTGATAATATATCATATTAATAATAATAATAATAATAATAATAATAATAATAATAATAATAATATATATATATATATATATATGATGAAAATAATGGAAATAGTATTCCGACAAAATAGAGAAAATAAAAAAGGAACAAACCGTATTATGTGTTCACCAACGTTTCGTCTTTATTTTCACCCAGAGGAAGTCTCAAAATAAAGACGAAACGTTGGTGAACACATAATACGGTTTGTTCCTTTTTTATTTTCTCTCTCTCTCTCTCTCTCTCTCTCTCTCTCTCTCTCTCTCTCTCTCTATATATATATATATATATATATATATATATATATATATATATATATATATATATATATATATATATATATATATATATATATAATCCTGAAGCTTAATGTCGATAACTGTCCCCATATTCATATAAGTATAAAAAGTAAAAATTTGCTTGGAGCTGCCAAATTCACAGTTACACATTCTTAGCGAAGTTCGCTTATACGCATGTCCGCTTCAGACGGCGAATGAAAGCTAAATTGGAACTGTCCTTTTAGCAGTTCCAAACGCTCATGAAACCGGTGTTTGCGTGTTTTCGCTTATATTATTATTTTTTTAAAAGGCTTGTTTACAAATGTTTTGTTTTTATTATTATTAAAAAGTGTAAAGTGTTCTTGTAAATAAATATCCATCTTAAAAAAAAATTCTCACACTTTTAAATGCGATTTAAGCAGACAAAAATATACTATATGCGAAACTTATTTTTTTTAATTAAAAGTGTTCGGGCTTTTTACCCGTAAAGCTACCAACGTAACTAATGTTATTTTTTCACGTACGGCTTATTTTGTTTGTGTTTTTATGTAGTTTGAAATCTATTCATTTTATGGTAGTTAAACTTTACAGAATAAAAAATATTTACATTTTTTTTTCTAAAGAAAAGCGAAGAAAATTTTATTTTTTAAATACATTTTAGTTAAAAAATGTTTTTGGTATTCCGGCATAAAGCTCGAGACAATAGTTTCTAACCCCCTTTCACAACAAAAGGAACTAATTTCCCTATACACCGCTTTTGGTTACTATGGGAACAGTTAATTTTTTTGATGATTCGATTTTTAATAATAAACACATTTTATTATTTTAAACAATATACAGGACATTTTAAAAGTAAAACAATATTTGTTTAATAGTAATTATTAAAGAAAAAGTTAAAATTTGACTTTTTTGGCCTTTTTTTATCTAAAAAATGTGGTTGTGTCTTTGAATTTGGCCTTTTTGCTGAAAGATTTGGCTTCAAACATTTATTGTAGCCCACAATATACAGGATTTTTTTTTAAAAGTATAAACAATATAGTCACATATTTATTAATTTTTGTGATTCGAGGAATAAACCAATAAAATCTATTTTGTTTTTTATTATTGTTGATTTTTTTTTATTATTATTATTGTTGATTTTTTTTTTAAATTATTATTCGATCTGAAAACCCGCACAAATTATTAGTACCTTGCCGCTAATTAATCGAAAAATCGTACACGTTCCGCTGCTGCACTCATGGAGAAAATTGTTGATGATGTCATACCTGCAGCTGACCTGTGTTTTTTGGAGTATTCTCAGTATTCATATTAAGCAATGTAATTCTTTGTTATCTGTGGTGACCATTTCTATACATGCAAGCAAGCGCATTTAAATTTGTCACAAAAAAAGTAGTTTTGGGGATATTAATCAATGTAGTTCTTTATGTTATCAGTGGTGGTGGTGGCGGTGGTGGGCGTCAAAAACATGCTCGTGCTTGCGCGTATAGGAATGCCCACCACTTATAACATAAAGAACTACATTGATTAATATCCCGAAAACTACTTTTTTGTGACAAATTTAAATGTGATATTCGTTTTCAGCATACTCCAAATTATTACTATTAAACAAATATTGTTTTACTTTTAAAATGTCCTGTATATTGTTTAAAATAAAATAAAACAATTATTAAAAATAAATATTAATATTTAAAATAAAATAAAATGTGTTTATTATTAAAAATAAATATTAATATTTAAAATAATAAAATGTGTTTATTATTAAAAATCGAATCATCACAAAAATTAGCTGTTCCCATAGTAACCAAAAGCGGTGTATAGGAATGCCCACCACTTATAACATAAAGAACTACATTGATTAATATCCCGAAAACTACTTTTTTGTGACAAATTTAAATGTGTTATTCGTTTTCAGCATACTCCAAATTATTACTATTAAACAAATATTGTTTTACTTTTAAAATGTCCTGTATATTGTTTAAAATAAAATAAAACAATTATTAAAAATAAATATTAATATTTAAAATAAAATAAAATGTGTTTATTATTAAAAATAAATATTAATATTTAAAATAAAATAAAATGTGTTTATTATTAAAAATCGAATCATCACAAAAATTAGCTGTTCCCATAGTAACCAAAAGCGGTGTATAGGGAAGTTAGTTCCTTTTGTTGTGAAAGGGGGTTAGAGACTATTGTCTCGAGCTTTATGCCGGAATACCATGTTTTTAAATGTTGCTCATAGTACAAACATGTAAACTTTTTTTATTCTATATTTTATTTACAAAGTAAGTTTAGTTATAAACACATTTTTAAATTTTAAATAAAACTGTCATCCAATAAAACCATTTTTAAATGGTAAACTCCTAACTTTACCATCGTGTGCAAGCAAGTAAATTTCAAAGATTTTGTTTTTATTAAAAAATGAATTATTAAAAAATTGTAAATAAAATGTATTTAAAAAAATGTTTTTTATTTGTTTGCCTGCGGAAAAGCCCATAAAATTTATTTAATCTGTAAAGTTTAAAAGAAATATATTTGTATATTTTTTTATTACTCTGTAAAGTGTACACAATTTAAAATAGTATTTTTTTATTAAAATGTTTTTGCGTATTATCCCTTTTTCGACGACTTAAAATGGCAAAGTTAAAAAATATTTGTATTAAAAAAAGACAATTTTAATGGCAAGCTTATTTTGTTATACGCCTATTTTTAATTAACAACAAGCCTTTTTTTTATAAATAAAAACGTTTTTAAATAGTAAAACTATTTTCGTTAATAAAAATCTGTTATCTAAAAGTTATAAAAGTACGATTCAACTCATTTAGCACTTCCGGTTCAGTTGAATCGCAAAAAGAGGATCACGTAAACATTGTATTCCTTCTACCCTAATTAATATTCTACTAATAGACTGCTTAGTACTTACCTTTCCCAACACAATTGCATGAGGTCGCCAAGCTAATAAAAAACCTAGATTCCAGTAAAGCAACTGGCCCTGATGGCATCCCAATTATAGTGTTAAAAAAGCTTCAACCAGAACTTTCTCCGATACTTACGAAACTATTTAAGCGCTGCCTTAAGGAGAAGTGGTTTCCGACCCCCTGGAAGACCTAATCAGTTTGCCTTGTATTTAAGAATTCAGGTGATAAGTCATCTCCCTCCATGTACAGACCTATAAGTCTCCTGTGTGTTATGAGTAAGTTGCTGGAATCCATATTAAATAGAGAAATAGTCAACCACCTCAGCAGGAATAACCTTCTTAGTTACACTCAATATGGTTTCCGCTCTGCAAGATCTACCGCAGATGTGCTGACGGTCATATCCCACAGGATTAGTGAATCTCTTGACAAAGGCTTCCTTTCTAGGGCAATTGCTCTTGACATATCAAAGGCCCTCGACAAGGTATGGCATAAGGGTCTACTTCACAAGATTTCCAGCTACGGTATAACTGGAAATGTTTTCTCAATCATTAAATCATTTCTCTCCGATAGGTTCATAAGAGTAGTGGTAGAGGGACAAAAATCGGAGGCCTGCAATATAAATGCTGGAGTCCCTCAGGGGTCAATCCTGGGCCCAACTCTCTTCCTGATCTACATAAATGACCTCCCTAAACACATATTTAAACCATTCGTTGACATCTATGCTGATGACACTACCATCTACGGCAACACATCAAAGGCTGTAAATGACAAAGTTCTCTCGGATTCTCTCTCCTCTGATCTCAAGCACGTGGTTCAGTGGGGGAAGATGTGGCTGGTTACCTTTAATGTATCTAAAACCAAACTCCTATCCTTACATCATCAACGCTCTGATCCCCAGTTGGCATCAATTGTGATGGATGGCTCTCGTCTGGGTGAGGCCCCGTGTTTTGACAAACTTCTGGGTTTGACCTTTACTCCTGATCTGAAATGGAACACGTACATCAAGTCTGTTGCCAAGGTCACTGGAAAGATGGTAGGATCCTTCTACCGCTCCAGAAGATATCTCACTACTGATGCAATTCTCTATCTATATAAAAGCCAAGTACGTCCAAGGATGGAGTACTGTTGCCATATCTGGGCAGGAGCGGCCAAAAACAGCCTATCATGCCTTGACAGAGTACAAAATAGACGTCGTGGCTTAGTGGGGGATGCTCTTTTCTCTACCCTGCAACCTCTCTCCCACAGAAGAGACGTTGCGAGCCTATCCTTGTTTTATCGTTATTTTCATGGCAGGTGCTCGTCTGAACTCCAATCTCTAGTCCCTCCTCGCCAATCTTTCACGAAAAACACCCGTCTAGCTGAATCCACTGTGAAAAATTTCCCCCACTCTATATCTGTGCTTTAATCAAAACGTGGATTCCATGAACAAAGCTTCTTTCTTAGAACTGCACGCCTGTGGAACTCTGTTCCGTCTGCCTGCTTCCCTCCGGACTACAACTTGGTTGTCTTCAAGTCCAATGTTAACAAATTCCTAATGAACCGCCCCCTTAATTAAACACTTCATCAAATATCCACACTAACGTAATGTACTTGCAATAACCCTTATCCCTGAGTGGCTTCCGGGCCTTGATAAGTGGTGATCAATGTGTAAAAAAAAATTAAAAAAAAAAAGAATTTAACCATGGCCTCCTTGCATCCCCAAGAAATAACTTCTGTGACGGTAAGTGAACTTCAACAGATTGAGTTTTCACAGCTGCCTCTCCATGATAAAGTTGAAATTAAGAAAAGAGGCCGTTCAACGCCTAATATTCAAATATCTCAGTCAGGCATTAGCAACAACAAAGTGTATATTCGTAGCTTTAATTCTGACTGGTACCAACGGAAAAGTTGGCTTTGTGGCTGTGAACTAAAAAAGGCATTGTTCTGCTTTCCTTGTTTGTTGTTTGGGGGTGATGTAACATGGACAAAAGATAGTTTCAGAACTATTAGCAAAATGAAAGATAGAACTGAAAAGCATGAGAAGTCAAAGAAGCACGTTGACAATGTAGTTTCCCTATCAATTTTGGGGACCGTAAATATTAAAGAAAAACTTAGTGAGGCCTACAGACTTTCAATCAATTATCATAACATGAATATTAAGAAGAACCGTGAAATTTTATCTAAAATAATAGATTGCATTTTCTTTTGTGGGAACTTTGAAACTCCCTTACGAGGACATGATGAAAAAGATGATTCAGTAAATCCAGGTGTATTTAGAGGATTAGTAAATTTTGCATATAAATTAGATCCAGATTTAAAGAATCACTTAGAAACCAGTAATGTCTTCAAAAGTGTTTCCAAGACCATTCAGAATGACATACTTAACTGTCTTTTACAAATATACCGTGATGAAATAAGGGCAGAAATTAGCAAAGCTTCCTTTGTAGCTGTCATGGCTGACGATACAACAGATGTGTCTGAACATACACAAATGATCATTGTTTTACGGTACGTCTTGGATGAAAAAATACTTGAATGCTTTTGGGGATTCTTTATTCCAGAAAACCAAACCGCTGATGGAATATCAAAATGTATTCTACAACAATTGGATATAATCCTTCAAGGGAATCGCCAAAAACTGATAGCTCAGACATTTGATGGTGCAAATGTCATGAAAGGCAAAAAAAGCTGGTGTTCAGGCGAAAATAAAAGCAGTTTATAGTAATGCACATTTCACTCACTGTTATGCGCATCAACTTAATTTAATAATGAGGAATGCAGCAAGCATTACACGAAATGCTATAATATTTATCTTTAACATTTTGGCTATTCCAACTTTCTTTTCTAGATCACCACAGCGTCTTTCCATTCTCAAGAAGCATCTGGATGTAAGCATTCCACGTCCATCCGCCACAAGGTGGAACTTTAACATACGGACCATAAATAGAGTTCATGAAAATGTTCAAGCATTAAAAAAATGTCTCACTGAAATTCAGTCAACATCATATGTAGATGAAACCGTTGCAGAAGCGACAGGAAGGAATTCTGAAATATTTAAACGATGAAAATTTCATATTTTGGTTAGAGCTATTTCATACAAATTATGTCTCATGTTGAAATTATTTATAATCAAATGCAATCTCGGGAAATTAGCATATATAAAGTCAATGAATACATAGCAAATTTCAAAACTGCTATTTTAGAGATAAGAAACTCCAAATACTGTGAAAATCCTTCACAAACACTCAAGGCCGAAGCTAAAGAACTGTGTGACAATATATCTGTTGATATAACGGACAGATATTCTTCAACTAAACATTTAATACTTGCTAAATTGTTTAATAAGAAAAGTTTTGCTAGTTTTAAGAAAGAACTACCTACAGACGAGATATCCTTGACAACTGAAGCATATCCCATGATTGACAAACAAAAGCTTGAAACTGAGTTAGAAATATTTTATAGTAGGTCAGATATCCATGAGTATTGTAAAGTAATTGATCTCCTGAAATTTATTTTGGAAAACAATTTAAACGATGTTCTTAGTGAAATCACAAAACTCATAAAAATTATCTTGACAATTCCCATGACTACATCAGAGGTAGAACGTTGTTTTTCAACTCTGAAAAGAATAAACAAATTTCTAAGGAGCACCATGGGTTGTGAAAGACTAAATGCATTTGCAGTGCTTTCAATTGAAAAAAAGTTCTTCAGCAATCATTCAGAAGTTAAGGAGAAAATTATCAATCTTTTCTCACAAATTAAAAAAGAAGAATGGAATTTACTTTCAAATAAATATAAGTAAGCTATTCCAAATATTTACATCTATTTAGAATTCCTTTAAGTTATTGTATTTTTATACGTGTGCATACGTATAAATGATGTATATTTTTTATGTTTGTTTTATTTTTACACAATATTAAAACAATACGCCTTTTTTTAAACAGCACCCCCACTAATCTTAGGCACGAGCCGCCACTGTAAACAGTATATATATGAGACGTTTTCGTGCTAAATTGAAGCTCGTGTGTGATATTTTGGAGTTCATTCGACAGTTGTTGAAAAGGCGTCGTCGAGACAAGTATCGCATGTATTCCCTTAAGGTCTCGGATAAAAAGGGACGTCTGGAAATTACTAAGGCGTTGTACAACTCTGTCTTGACGAGACATTAAAGTCGTTGAAAAAAAAAGAACCAAGAGAAGAAAATTCGCCGCTGAAAGTTTTCTAAGACACTTGAAAACTGAATATAATTATCGAGATAAAGATAATTGAAGTTTGAGAAGAAAATTCGCCGCTGGGAAGTTTCTAAGATACTTGAAAACTCAAAAATATTCTGCCTCCATGGAATTTTAACCTTTGCTAAAAGGACTACGGAAACGAATTTACAGGAAAGGGACTGACAAAAATAACTTTTTAAACAACACAAACTCAGAAAGTAAAAGCCCCCAACAAACGAACTTTCTAATGTTCCATTCGAAAAAGGGCACCCAGAAGCTTCCAGTAAGTGCTCCCCTCCTTTTTTCTTTCTTTCTTCTTCCTTCTCTACCTCTCTTTCCTTCTCTTTCCCTTCACTCTCTCCCCTTTCGGTTACTACTACAAGATTACTTGTAAGCCAGATGGACATTTTTGGCAGCCCATAGAGGTCACGAACTTTTCCTTTTGATATCATATTTAATAAATTCTATTTCTCCTATTTTTCTCTTTTTGTTTGTTTTCTTCCTTAAGTTTCAGAGTTTAGTAGTAACGACTAATTGATTAAGAAGAATTGCCTTCCTCGGGAAGAAGTGGATAATAAAATTTCTTCAATATATACACCGTATCATTGCGTGTTTTTTTTTTTTCAAATAATGACATGTTATAAATGATATATATTTACCGTATCAAATCAATGCGTGTTTTTCAAATAATGACATGTTATAAATGATATATATTTACCGTATCAAATCAATGCGTGTTTTTCAAACAATGACATGTTATAAATGATATATATTTACCGTATCAAATCAATGCGTGTTTTTCAAATAATGACATGTTATAAATGATATATATCCACTCTATATGTGCGTGTTCAAAAAATTGGTCAGTTTGGAACGAGGAGGCGAGTGTGTAGACAGCTCGGGGCAAAAACAGGTTCTTAATGTCGATAAAGCAAGTTACTGTTTTTGGCGAAAACGTAATTGCCTGGGTCGAAGCCGGTATTTTTTTGGTTGGATCAATTCATTAAAAAATGAAAACATTGAAAAAAAATTACTTGTTCATACTTGTTTCGGAATTACAATAAAAATATTTGACTTTGATCATGTAGTTTTTTTATGGATTTTTTATTTTTTTACAGAGAAAAATCAAATTTTAATGAAATCGGTCGTATCCCGGTTATCTTACCTATTTCGCGGACGAGAAGGGTTGCATTTAAACAAAAAAGGATTAACAAAGGCCAAAATGGAAAAAAAAGGATTAAAAAGGACAGAGAAACTCTTTGAAATACGTGAAAAAAATATTTATCTGGGTATTTTTTCTGAATTATCTCTCTTGGCGACTCCTCGTCCGTAAAATAGGCATGATGGCCGGGATACGATCGATCTCATTAAAATTTGATCTTTCCCTAAAAAACAAAAAAAAAAAACAAAAAAAAACTACTTGATCAAATTAAGTGATTTTTATGAGAACTTAATTTCATAACGGGTACGTACAATATAATTTTTCCCCCAATATTTTTTTAATGTCTTGATTAAACTAAACAACTACCTCGAAGCCCTCTAATTAGAAAATCGACATTTCTTTAATAAACTTAACCCCTACATGTGTACACCAGTAACGAAAGTCCCCCCCCCAGTCAGAGACTTTATACGAAGTATGTTCAAACGTTAAGAAAACAACAATACAACAAAGACAGGAAAACGCTTTAACTAACATTTACTCTCCTGTTTGTTTTTTCTTGTCTTTATTCAAAATGATAAAAAATATGAATAAAATCAAAACACCACAAGATTATGAGTTTCGACTGTGAATGACTCAATTAAGTAGCAACACAATTCTGCAGGCACATTTTTTGTTTTATTTATTTATTTAATTATTTTTCCGTTAATAGGTGTGTATTGGTATTCGGTTAAACCTGGTTGGTTCATGTCTTAATTGTCCTTGAACGATTTTCAGAAATATTACTATCCCTTTACTTCGGACAAGGGAAGATTATATTTGTTTAGAAATGAAATTTCTGATCTTTAAATTGATTTTTAAAATATTAATAAAATCAGTGTTTATTAAAACTGTCGCCGTTCGGACTTAAGGTTAGTGGTAGTGTAAAAGGTTTTGTCTTGTATGAAACAAAATCAAATCAAATTGTCTGTTAAAACTGAAGCTGAAATATATTACAAATTCAATATCATAATAATGGTGTTTATTTATTTGCTTCTCCACTGAGAAAATTAGGCACAAGGCCGTTTTTTAGTGTGAAGAGGAAAAACCAGCTCCCCCAAGGGGGTACTCTGGCAGGGTCCAAAATTAGCAATTGTCTGATATGAAGAGTTTCCCCCCCACATTGATCAAACTAATTGACTTAAAAAGTAATTGTCCGATATGAAAGGTTGCCCTCACATTGACCAGAACTGATTACTTCCTTTTCCCCTCCTGGCCTGAAGGCCAAGAACAGCCTCTGCGCCTTCGCGCAAAGCTAAAATAGTGTATCATAGGTGCGGACGATAATGGCGCAAAACAAAATTAGGGGGACATAGTTTTGAAAGCCGGTTTATCATGATTTGTTGTAGGTTTCCGACTACTTTTTGATTGTATTTGAAAAATTAAAGCTTAAAGTTAATTTTCAAAAGGAAAATGAAAAAAATATTTGTACACGTGAAAAACAGTTATAATGAAAAATGTTTTCACGGCAACATTCGGAAACTGACAAGTTCAGCTAAATTTTGAAGTTAAATAAATTTATTCGAAAAATGTCTTGAAAGATAAATATTAGTTTCTGAGTCTATTTCAAAGATAATTTAGTAAAGCCCTAAGATATTGAATTACATTAAAAAAAAACAAACAAACAAAAAAACACCTCGTTTGTGCAAAAAATAGCTTAATTAGCCCCCAAAAGCAAGAGATTTTGGCGCTTTGCACAAGCAAAAAGAAGTCGTCTAAGCATAGATTCTACAAAAGCCCAAAATGTCAGAAAGTCAAAAGGCTGTCTGAAAATGACGTCAGGTAGTTGGAGGGAGCTAGGGAGTGCTGGCAATCTTTTTCCCCCCTAGCTGTGCATTCCTACATTTCTATTGTGAACGTTTGCATAATTTTTACCATTTTTTAAATTTAGTTATTTTTCTGTGCTCCTGCTTTAAAATTAAAAGAATTTTTTTTATTTTTCAAGATTATATAACAATTATGTTCTGCCGAAAGTTTCACATTCATTCAAGCAAGGGAAATATTAGAATCTTATATATAAAAATTACGTTCACAATAGAAATGTACGAATGCACAGCTAGGGGGGGGGGAAAGATTACCAGCACTCCCTAGCTCCCTCCAACTACCTGACGTCATTTTCAGACAGCCTTTTGACTTTCTGACATTTTGGCTTTTGTAGAATCCATGCTTAGACGACTTCTTTTTGCTTGTGCAAATCGCCAGAATCTCTTGCTTTGGGGGGCTAATTAAGCTATTTTTTGTATATATAATCTAAAATGAGAATTAGAAATATTTTTTGCAATTATATTTTTTTTGTGTGTGAAAATATTAAATAAACAATGCTTAATTCAATGATAGTATCGGTAGTCTAAGAAATTAATTTTTCTTTGGATTGTATCGAAGTCAGAAATACGCACTTTAGAGGCTTTGTTCTTTTTTTATTGTTACAATTTACGATGCTTTATTTTCATAAAAAAGCAAAAATAAATTCATTCATTTTTTTTTATTATCGAAAACCATAACTTTAGTAAAGGTGTTTTTTTTATTTAAATAAAATAATAAATTTCCATTAAGATTCAAATAAAAATAATGGGTTCATTATATTCCGTGATCATTATTTGATAAATACTGAAAATTCCATTAAAATTGGTTAATTTCCTGATTTTTGGTGAATTTTAAGTAAAGGGAGGAGTCAAAATGCTTATACATTTGAAGCATTGCCATTCATTTTGCATGTACCTACTTTACACCTGTTGTTGGCACAAGCCTTATTTCCACGAGGACCAAAAGGTAAATGCTGAAGAAATTAAAAGATTATAATCGTGAAAAGTATGCACAGTTTTGTGGGGGGGCACCAAAAGACATATATGTTGCAGAATTTCTGAGATGACGATTTGGTAGTGTTGTGGTGGCACCCACTCATTTACATATGTGGATAATATTACACATAAATAAAAAGATTCGGTTAGTCTGAGTGTGTGTTAACCAGAAGCCACCGAAGGCCGAGCCGAGAGCAGATATGTTCTTCAGCCAAGACTCTCTTACCTGACAACCATTATGTAAATATACTATAAATATACTTTTCCTAATACACTTCTTATTGATCTACCTTTGTTTGTTGAGTCTTCATTTGTATTGCCTTATACGTTATTTGGTTCAACCTGCAAACATAACAGTTGGCGACAAAGATGAACGTCAAACATAACAGTTAGGTAAACGCTGGGCAACGCTAGGTAGAAAGCATTTATTGAGTATCTATCTAGCTATCTATCTAGCTAGCTAGCTAGCTAGCAGAGTAAATAACAGTGATTGGATCGTGGGAAACAATAAGTTGAGTGAGCATACAGGATCAGAAAAGGTCAAAGGGTCATGTTGTGACATGTATCAAACTTGGTTGACTAATCAGTTTGCACCAGAAGTATCCAAATGGTGTGTAACGTGCATCCAGGAGATAAGCGCCCGCGTGTTTGCGTGTTGTGTGGGTACGTGGGAGAGACGGATGAGGGGAAAAAGACTTACCTCGAGACCAGCTCAGCGTTACCGACCAAAAATAGAAAAGAGGGACCAAGATGGCGACCGCCGTCTTTTGTAAAGTATGATGTCTCGCAAAGTCACACGAATTCTCGGAATATGCAAATTTAGCCGGCCTAGAACGACGATAAAAGCGGGTGAGGGGAAAGACGTGGGACAGTGACGATTGAGTTGGCTGGGGAATTGTGTGGCTGTTGCTTCTTGTGCCGTGTTGAGGATATCTTACCGTGTTAAAGAGAGAGTCGGGCGCCATCTTTAATTTTTCCTTACATTTTTTTTCTTACAAGCTATCTCGGCCATTTGGCCTCTAGGACTATGACCGAGTCGAAATTTGACTTAAAGCTCATACCCGAGTTTGACGGGTCCACGTCCATCGTCGACTGGGTTGAAAGGGTCGAGCTGACGTGCGACCTTTGTGAGGTGAAAAGGGTACACACTGTAATTCCCCTGAGATTGGCTGGGGGTGTCTTGAGTGTATATCAGCAACTCAGTGCTGCCGAAAAGGGAGATGTCACCGCAATTAAAGCTGCGCTGTACAAGGCATTTGCCATGGATCCTTGTACGGCCTATGAAAAATTTGCTTCCCGAAAACTTCTACCGGAGGAAAGCGTGGACGTTTTCTTCGCTGAGTTAAAGAAAATCGCAGTTCTGTTCGGTGGAGGGGTGTCGGAGCGGACGCTCGCGTACGCGTTTGTGGCGGGCCTTCCCACTCGGGTGAAGCAGCTACTGAGAGCCTCAACCAGCGTTTCAACAACGACCATGGAACACTTGATGGAACGTGCTCGAGCCATCATCAAAGATGAGGAGGACCTGGGGGAACCAGTTGTGATGGCGACACAGACAGGCCAGATTGGCGCTCGGGAGATTCCGAATCAGAACCCTGCAAGCAATGGGAAATGTTTTCGCTGCGGCCGACGCGGACATTTTGCAAGGAATTGCACCAACAGGGGGCGTGTGCGCTGTTTTAAGTGTGGCGGTTTGGGGCATCTAGCCCAAAACTGTGCGGGAAACGTATCAGGGGAGAGGACGTCAGCGCTGCCCTGCTCCCCGAGCAAAATTTGAACAAGGCGCAACCAGTAATAACCGTCTACGTAAACAGGATACCCTGCTCAGCACTTCTCGACTCAGGCTGTTCGCATACTATAGTGAGCACCAGGCTGTGTCCAAGTTGGACTAAGAGGAAGATCAAAGTCACCACGATAGGAGGCGAGACCCAGACATGCTGTGGAGCTGGAACTGTCAAGATCTACACGGACACCGGTGCAGCCACTAAGATCAATGTGCTCGTGACCCAAGGAAATCTCCTGGGGTTTGACCTGTTGCTCGGATACGATGCCATCAAGGCGCTGGGGGGAGTCGCACTTCATCGGGATGGAAAGGTGCGATTCTTAGAGGCCCCAGTGTGTGCAGCGCTCCATATCGATCGGCCGGATTTTACAGTGGACTACGACTCGCGCAAGAGGGCCTGGATTGCATCTTGGAAGTGGACCGAGGGAATGGCACCGACTAAACTCAAGAATGGGGTTGCAGAGTACCCTATACCCAGTGAGGCCCGAGCAGAATACGAAAGGGAACTAAAGGCGTGGATCCAAGATGGCTGGTTAATCCCCTAACCTGAGGATAAGCTTGGGCCTCCGAAGGGTCTAATACCCTTGATGGCAGTAGTCCAGCATAACAAGTCGAAAGTACGGCCCGTGCTGGACTATAGGGAGCTTAACAAGCATATTGAAGCCTACACTGCCGATGCTGACGTATGCGCCAGTAAGTTGAGGGAATGGCGTCAGAAAGGCACTAATGTCTCAATATTGGATTTACGAAAAGCCTATTTACAGGTGCGAGTTGATGAGACGTTGTGGCCGTTCCAGACAGTTTGGTTCCAGGGGCAGAGGTACTGCCTTACACGCCTTGGCTTCGGCCTAAATGTGGCACCACAGATCATGAAGACTATTGTCAACACAGTATTGTCCCAAGAAAAGCCCATGAGGGACTCAACGTCAGCTTACATTGATGACGTATACGTCAATGAAGATGTACAGTCTGCGTCGTGTGTCAAAGAAAAGTTGGCTCAGTTTGGTCTGGAATGCAAGAATCCCGAACGTTTAAGGGAAGGAGCACGTGTATTGGGATTGGATGTTTATGAAGAGGATGGCACCCTACAATGGAGGCGTGGCAGTGAAATTCCAAGCATCCCCAACCTCGTTACAAGGCGGACCGTTTTTTCTTGGTGTGGAAAACTTGTTGGTCACTTACCGGTCTGTGGCTGGCTCCGCGCAGCTGTTGGTGTGATTAAACGCAGAGCAAATTTAACAACCACGGGTTGGGATGACATATCCGATGATGTCCTACTAACTCTGATGATTAAAGAGACACTGGAGAGAGTGAACAAGAAGGACCCTGCCTGTGGGCGGTGGTGTGTTAACGGAGACAACGTAGGTGTGTGGGTTGATGCCAGTTCTTTGGCGTTGGGAGTATCGTTGGAGCAAGGAGGAAACGTGTTCGAGGATGCGTGTTGGCTGCGGCCCGTAACAGATTCTCAGCATATCAACCTGGCAGAGCTGGACGCTGTTGTAAAGGGGGTAAATCTGGCCCTGCAGTGGCAGTCTAAGAAGTTGACCTTGTACACAGATTCTCTCTGTGTCTACCACTGGGTGTCTGACACACTTTCAGGACGGACACGAATCCGTACCAAGGCAGCAAGCGAAATGTTAATACGGAGAAGGCTAGACACGCTAAAAAACCTGGTATCTGAGTATGGGCTATCACTGAGCGTCACTCTGGTGCCATCACATTGTAATCGTGCTGACCAACTGACCCGTGTACCTCACAAATGGTATGAAGCCGCGAAGATGGGAATGGAGATTACTGCTCGATCTTGTGCAGTTGCAATCGACCCATGTCAAATACAAAAAATTCATGCACAGAGCGGACATCCGGGTATCAAGAGGACCCTTTATTTTGTGAGGCGTGCATACCCAGCAGTGACCAAGATGGATGTCAGACAGATCGTCAGAAATTGTGAGGCTTGCCAGTCTATTGATCCTGCACCAGAGCGATGGCAGAAAGGTCGCTTGGAAGTTGAGAGTGTGTGGCAGCGGCTGGCCATGGATATTACCCATTACAGTGGCAAGCCCTTTCTAACTCTCATTGATTGCGGGCCTACGAGATTTGCGGTGTGGTGGCAGATGACCAGACAGGATTCAGCAAATGTTGTTCGCCACCTATCATCCATTTTTTTTGAGCGAGGTGCGCCGGAAGAGCTCCTGACTGACAATGATGCAGCGTTTTGTAGCCAGCAAGTCCGGCAGTTGTTAGATGAGTGGGGCGTCCGTCTACGGTTGCGATGTGCGCATGTGCCATCAGGAAATGGCATTGCTGAAAGAAGCCATCGCAGCATCAAGAGAATTGCTGCCAGGAAGCGATGTACTATTGCGGAAGCAACATATTGGTACAACATTACGCCAAAGGACGGGACGTCCCCTTCAACCGCACCTGCGAATGCTATTTACACGTACCGAGTCGGAGTGAAGGGAATCAACACTACGCAGCCAACCGACAAGGGAACATATAACAGATATGAAGTGGGAGATCCAGTGTGGGTGCGGCCTCCAGGAAATCGGTGCACCGACAAGTTTAAGCGAGGACACATATCTGGAGTGATTAGCCAGCAGTCTGTTTTGGTCGATGGAACCCCACGACATGTGCGAGATCTTCGCCCAGCTACCGAGGTGCGTCATACAACTACAGAAGAAAGCAGTGAAGCGTCTAGCGATGAGCTGCCGATGCACGGATTCAATGAGCCCCTTCCAGAGACTGATAGCGATACTTCATCTGATGAGGCGGAACCAGATCCAGAGCCCGAATCTGAAACAGTGAATGTACCTCTTCGCAGAAGCACACGCACTAAAAGGCCACCCCCCCAGTGCTCTCTATGTGATCATCAGATCAGGGGGGAGTGTAACGTGCATCCAGGAGATAAGCGCCCGCGTGTTTGCGTGTTGTGTGGGTACGTGGGAGAGACGGATGAGGGGAAAAAGACTTACCTCGAGACCAGCTCAGCGTTACCGACCAAAAATAGAAAAGAGGGACCAAGATGGCGACCGCCGTCTTTTGTAAAGTATGATGTCTCGCAAAGTCACACGAATTCTCGGAATATGCAAATTTAGCCGGCCTAGAACGACGATAAAAGCGGGTGAGGGGAAAGACGTGGGACAGTGACGATTGAGTTGGCTGGGGAATTGTGTGGCTGTTGCTTCTTGTGCCGTGTTGAGGATATCTTACCGTGTTAAAGAGAGAGTCGGGCGCCATCTTTAATTTTTCCTTACATTTTTTTTCTTACATGGTGATCGGGCGTGATGTGTCAGAGGTTCCAGTTTGAATAAACCGGGTTAATTTTAGTGAGTTGGTTTTGAGATGCTGAGAAAGAGAGATAAACTAAAACAGGTCTCCCCATGAGGGAGTGGAGAAGACTCCCACCCCACCAAGCAAAAGATTATCATACACTCCAGTTCTGCTGTGACAAAATGCCTATGAGTGAATAAAGAATATATATATATATATATATATATATATATATATATATATATATATATATATATATATAAAGAAAAACACACATTCGTCTTGGGTCTCTGTCTTGAAGCGTTTCCTTTAAACGGGTTCCAACTCTCCCAAGGATGATTGGTGAATTTCCAGAAGCAACCAGCAGCAGAACAGGTATGTCATCAGGGTTATGTGTATTATACGTTCTGACACGCACACACAAAAACTAGATGAGTCATGAGCCGTTAAGTAAATAGACATTAAGGGACACAAAGACAACTGTCCGTTCTGCTAAGAACAGCATAGAGACATATATATGGCCGGTTAAATACCCAATTAGATAACACGCACATTTAATAACTGATTGACTATACATATTATTTGGATTCTTTGGACTACCGTTCTCATCTTCAGTGTCATTGACCTTCTTCAAGTGTATCTTGTTGAACTCAGGAATCTTTCTTTCAAACGCGGGAATATACTCGAAATTTCGAATGGAACATTTTATTTAATCTTCAGGCGTCATCATAGATCATCAACCATTACATCCAGTGGTGTGTTGGACAGCAACAAATCCCCTCCAGCTCCGCCTATCCTGAGCGAGCCTAGCTAATGAATCCCAAGAATGTGGCCTAGCTTTCCTCTCCCTTTGGCTTATTCATATGGGCTTCACTTCACTGAGAAGCCCCACCCCAACCCCACCCCACCCCGCATGCTGAAGTAGTTCTCTTTGCTGCTGTTTCTATAATCTTCAGGCGTAGCATACTCTTATTATGACTCGGTAGAAATACCAAATAATTTGTAATTGTCTCATTTTGAGGATCGCCCGCACTGAAGATTGAACCTATAACATCTAGAAGAGTATAACTTACAACAGAATTCTGCCAAGTACTCTATCCACTATGCTTCAGGTCCTTTCAAATAATTCAAATAATAGAAATTTTGAATTTCAATCTGAAAAATGTTGAAAATCCAGAAAATAGCTATCGACTGATGAGTGACATAATGGATAGATAAATAGCAATGCATTGTATACTGAGTGGAACGATAAAATGGCGCTCTAGAAAAGACGACATGATTCCATTTCCATTTAATGAATACCTGTTTTCTTTTGTTGTTCCAGACCATCTACTAATTGGCTAACTGTGCAAATTCCAAGAGCAATAAGAGCCTTCTATCATGTCTAAAAGTGACACAATGTACAACGAGTGAAATCGGAGATGCGCCACTGTACAACTCATGCTCTCTATCGATCCAAGTTATGACAACAGGACCATTGCCAGCACCCTCAAAATGCAAATCCGGATGATTTAATGCTTAAGGGAACAGCCCAACATAGTTTCTGGCCACGGTTATGGTTTTTGGTGTGTTTTCAAGTAGAGCCACATCATGCCACGTCACATCTTCAAAGGCGGTTTGAAAGTTCCTGAAGAGTTGATAGTGCAGCAAAGGTTATGTAATCTTTAAACACACTTTTCTTGATTGACATTGCTTAAACCCATTGTGTTTTAAGAAGTGTTGATTTTACAGGGTGGAACAATTAAATTGTCACCATAGAAAATATGACATGATTCCATTTCCGTTTGATGCATTGCTGTACAACTCACACTCTCTAGCGATCCAAGTTATGACAACAGGACCATTGCCAGCACCCTCAAAATGCATTGCTGGATTGCCACGAATAACAAAAATTCTGACCAAAATTATGGTCTTTGGTGTGGGTTTTAAGTGAGGGCTACATCATGCCACCTCACATCTTCAAAGTCGGCTTGAAAATCAACAGCAAAGTGTACCTGGATGTGCTGTTGAGA
Organism: Euprymna scolopes; assembly: GCF_053919585.1. Classification (NCBI taxonomy): domain Eukaryota; kingdom Metazoa; phylum Mollusca; class Cephalopoda; order Sepiida; family Sepiolidae; genus Euprymna; species Euprymna scolopes. The sequence goes on from NC_136491.1 coordinate 20,977,003, forward strand.
GGGATCCCCTAGTGCAATCACGTGGCCGCTGGCAGAACCTGGCTGTGGTAGCAGGACTCAACACTGGCCCACAAGTCCAAAGAGACCCAGGCTTGACTTCAGAACGAATGCTATGACTTTGTACCCTTCTCTCGCTGCCCCCCTTCCTCTCCTGATCTGAACCTGCTGGACTACTTCATTTGATCATACGTCGAGAACATCACCAACATGACCTCCCACAACACCAAAATCAGCCTGGTCGCCGCTATCCATTAAAATGATTTTCAATCTATAAAAGAAAGACCACTTGATCAATTTTGTGATTTTTTCAATATGATATTTTTGTGATTTTTTCAATATGATATTTTTGTTATTTTTTCAATATGATATTTTTGTGATTTTTTCAATATGATATTTTTGTGATTTTTTCAATATGATATTTTTGTGATTTTTTCAATATGATATTTTTGTTATTTTTTCAATATGATATTTTTGTTATTTTTTCAATATGATATTTTTGTGATTTTTTCAATACGATATTTTTGTGATTTTTTCAATACGATATTTTTGTGATTTTTTCAATATGATATTTTTGTGATTTTTTCAATATGATATTTTTGTTATTTTTTCAATATGATATTTTTGTGATTTTTTCAATATGATATTTTTGTGATTTTTTCAATATGATATTTTTGTGATTTTTTCAATATGATATTTTTGTGATTTTTTCAATATGATATTTTTGTTCCACGGCAGATACATTACATCATAAAGATTTTTCTGTATTTTTTTTATTAGGTTGAATTCTGGACAAGCACTGAATTTTCTTTAATGGTCATGGGGACGTGTTTTTTTTTTTATATATATAAAGACAAATTATTTTGCATATGAAGGGAGTGTTTGCGTTAAAAAGGACTAACTGGGGAGGACAGTGAATCGAGTGTTTGACCTGCCATTCTGTTGATTAGATTTTTTCGTTCTGTTCGAGATGAACTTTTTGCTTACCAAGCAGTCCTCTTATTTAGGCCACTGTGAGAATGTTTTTTTAAACCTCTTTAGTGACTGTAGCCCATCTCAAGCACTGACTGTTTTTTTTGTTTTCATTTATTTCAGGTGTCCAACCCCAATGCTTGCCTTAAGCAGTTGGCAGGTTTCAGGGTGACTCCAGTACTGATAATTCGATGATGGTCTCTTTAACTCCCAATCGGTCAGTCTTGAGCCGAGTGTTGGATAAGCAATGCAGGGAGGACTAGTCCAGGTTCTGGTGTAGACTTGCATGTGAGGACTACAGCAGATCAAGAAAACTCACACAAAGGCAGAGAGGGAAGGACTAGTCTGAGTTTTGGTGGAGACACAAGGCCTGTCTCAGGCTTTGGATGCCAGTGGAAGCCTCAATCCAATTGGATGGGTTGAGCAATCAGAAGAATGAGCATGGAAGTGTGACCCTCCAGTAGTTCTAGCACCGCTATCCCCAGCAGCGTAGGTAGTTCACACTCTGCTGTTAAAAGTAGCATACATAAAAGGAGGGTTAAGTCAACTAACCCAACCCTTTTATCTATAGTCTTAGAGAACACAGGCAAATATTGGTCCCTGGATTCTCAGATGCAAGATTAGGTAAATCTTAGTCTAGAAAAAAAAAAAAGTTTCTTACTTGATTCCAAAGGAATGAGCAGTTAGTAGCACTAGCTTAGGAGAACCACCATCATCTCTGGTACATTGGCCAGCATTAATGCCAGAATTCCTGAAGTCTGGCAGTTTGACGAGTCGATCCAAGCAGCACAGAAACCAGTGCCAACAACTTTGGAAACTGTTCTAGCTTCACTCAGAATGCAAGTGGGGAAAGGAGCAGCATAAGGACCCCAGTTCCAGTTGTTACCGGAGGTATATCATGAACTTTCTATAGCAAGTATGCTGCATTAACAGATGGCAACGTGACCAAAGCTGACCCTGGAACCATTTTCTATCCTTGATCGGTGGAACAGGGGTCCTTCATGAATGAGACAAATTTTATTTTCGTTCCTTTTCCTTTTTGGGGAGCGGGATTTTCCCCACATTAAAAACAGACCTTGTGTCTAACTCTGCCCTTGTGGAGAGGCAAGTAAATAGGAACAATATTGAAAGATATTTTTAAATTTACAAATAAAATGCAACATTTTTATGTTTCCAAATAATTGTTTTTATCATAAATATTTTTAAATCCACAAATAAAATGCGACATTGAATTGTGTCACTGGTGAAAACAGACGTAAGGAAAAAGGGATAAACTGAAAGAAGTTATGGCAGAACCCTTCAAGGACTTAAAAATTCCAGCCTCATACCTCTCTAGGAGGAGTTTCGCATCCCCTGAGATGATCCCAAACAAAGAAAGTGCAGAAATCCAACTTAAAATGGAAGAACCTAAAAACGAAACCAGAGTACCTAAGCAAGCGAAGAATAATCGTTATTATCCTCAGCATCCCTTAGTAATATAAACTACAAACATCATGATGTCATAATACAGAGACATCAAAGCGATTGTTCTGGTCCATGACCCCAGGAATCTGATGATGTGAGAATATCAATGGAAAATGAACCTGAACCGAACCAGATTTAACAACATTCCGGCACTGCTTAGGTATGAGAACTGAACCTTTTCAATGATCGCCGAGGGCAGAAGATTTCAATGTTGACATTGTCAGCAACAGGGGTATATGGCAAAATATTTAGCAAAGTGCCAATCAGAGAAGACCCCCTGCTGCTGGGATTGCCGGAAAGAAATCTGCCAGCAGTACCAGAACTCTTGTTGCTGAGAACTCCAAGGGTGGGAGCACAACCAATAAAGAGGGCTGGAACACGGTTGTTAAAAACGGGAAACCAAAGCAAACCATTCCTCCTAGCTACAGCTAAAAAAAAGTCCCCCACCCAAGATAAGTGATCCAGAGATAACTTAAGGATGCAGCCCCCAAAACTGCTGTGCTTACAACTTTTCTGTGCTGTGGCAGAGGTGGGAGGGCGAAATGCCTTTGGGAGATGGTTAGAGGCTGCAAAGTGAGCAATCCCAGAGCTGCATCTTGTGGATGGGAAGAATCGTTCATTAAAACAGTTGGGTGTGAAATACAAAGTTAGGCTCCCTATTTACATACACTCTTGTTTCTATAGGATCCTCAAGTTAACACTCCCCCTGGATGTCCATGATAGACGATTTACATCTGAACAGCTTACTATCAGTATCAGCCAATCCTACAACTGACTAGTAGCAATAGGGACGTCATTGAATCTAGGAAATATATTACTTCCGAGAAAAGCTAGTTGAAAATATCCAAAGGGGTTTAGTCGAGGCTACCGAGAGTGTAAAGGCCAATGAACATGACAACATGACCTCATTACCAGATCAACATGTAGGTATATGGTGCCTAAAGTTTCTTGTGTTTAACCACGTGACTATGCTAATAGCCATGAAAAAATATTTTTCGTTGCCCCTTGTGGTAATTTAAACGTACGTGTATTTTTTTTTCCAAAGAGAAAGAACAATTCTTCATTTGGATAATTATATAATTGCACATTCATTTGGATCATCTTAATCTAACAAATTGAACCTGTTTTTGAAATTTTCTTACATGTCTATCAAAGAAAATCGAATATTTCATTTTATTTTATTTTTTAAATTGCAAAACAAACAATTTATATATGGGAATATTTTTCAGTCCGTTCGTTTAATCTATATATATATATATATATATATATATATATATATATATATATATATATATATATATATATATATATATATATAAATTGTAATACAATGAATTTCAAAAAACTCTCATTGAAATGAAATGAAGTGGTTGAGTTTCATATCAAAGAATTTTTATTATTCTAAGCAAGACAAAGAATGCTTTAGAAAATTAATCTCCTTAACCTATAGGGTTTCGATGTCTACCATCTCATCAGAGGAGAGAAAATATTAGCAAATAGTTATAAAGGTATGCACCCTATTTGCTAAAGTCAGTGAGACATGGAAAGTCAAAGTGAAAATAATAAATTTATCAGAAGCTGCAAATCCTCCTACTACAGGACTTCTGATAAATTTATTATGTAATGCTCCGCTTGTCTCAATATTAGCTCACATTGCCGAAAGCTACCCGGTTGATGACAAGCTTCCTTACACGTCCGCTATCACCTCTGCGTCTACTTTGGCGTTGTGTGATGCCCTCCAACTGTCTGAGGAAACAACAGCATCTGTTTTAAAATGAAAAAAAAAAAATAATTCCACCCAGTTTTCTTTCTTTTTCCAGTTTCTAGGTTTTTCCTTCACCCCCCCCCCAAAAAAAATAAAAACCAAAAAAAGCTCCCCAACAAAATTTATTTCGTACAAAAAAAAAAATAAAAATAAACAATCCCACCCAATTTTCTTTATTTTTCTAGTTTCAAGATTTTTCTTCCTAAAAAAAACAAAAAACAAAAAGAAAACACAAAATAAAAAATATTCTTTTTTTTTTTATTACATTTTCACCCCAAACAAGGCACATTACCACTTTGTTGTAGGGGGCTACTATCAGGAATATAGACACCAAGGGTACTGTGTAGGGAGTTGGGCAGCAAGCTGTCGGTTCACATTACACTTGAACTTCTGCATGTCAGTACTTTTTCTTTCTCTCTCTTCCCTTTTCATCAGCTTCGCTGATAGTGGGCTCTCTCGCGCATTGCATTTTCAGAGGGAGGGAGGGGTGTGTGTGTACGCCTCGAACGCTAGTGCGTTCATTTGTTTGTTATTATTATTTATTTATTTTTTTATTTATTTTATTTATTTATTTTTTTTTTGAATTTAAATGCACCGTTCGCCGTAGGCAGGGGGGGGGGCATGCTTTCATATTTATTTGAATTTAAATTCACCGTTCGCCGTAGGAGTTCCCTAAGAGATAAAAAAAATATTTCTTATTCCGTTATGATTATTTCCCAATTTATCAACCAATATCAACTAGCCTCTCTACCAATATAACAGAATATATATTTCTTCATAGACTTTTGTTTTGATTTTGATTCAAGTTTATGCACAAAAGTCATATGGATATATTTTGGTATATTTTTTACAAGAGTATCCAGAGTAGTATAAACACCCTAAACCTCCCCATGTTAAGAACGGTTTTTTGAATAAACACTCCCAACCTCGAAAGCTATTCTTAACATGGTGAGGTTGGAGGTGTTTATTTCCGAAAGCATTTTTCAGTTAACAGAACTTCTATACCTCGGTGGCCGTGGCTTAGTGGGGCAGTAACTAAGAGTAGGTGGTGGGTTAACACCAAATTGAACATTAGGCATTTTTCTGTACAATATAACTAACGCCTTGCCCTAAATAAAGTTAAAGCAAAAAAGTAAGTTGGCTTATGCAGTGGGTGGGTGGGAAGGATATCTAGTGATAGAACTAGCTAAGGAGGACCTGAAACGTTAGGCTAGCAAGCGGTATGAGGGTCAGGTAGATAAGGCTAGGTTAAACAGAGTGTCTAATGAAGCTGTGAATCTTTACACTTCAGAGCACAGAGCTTCCTTCACTCAGTTGGCATTTAAAGCCTGGAAGGACACAAATTTGTGTCAGCTCAGGAGATCTATTATGAGTGTCCCCATTAACACAAATGTAATTAACATTTTATTTGGTCTATTTATTTTTTTACTACTGTTAATTTTTTTTACTGTTAATTACTTTTTTTTTTTAAGGCTTAGTTTTATTTTTTCTACGCCTCATCATCATGAATTGTAAATATTTTGTAAATAAAAATAATTCAAACTATCCACATATGATTTTAATTAGGTTAGCCCATAGAATGAATATGGTATTTTGGTGTCTGGAACTAGTTTAGAGAATAAATCAAGTGGACGACTCCCGACCCCTTCCCACACCCACTTCTACTTTTAGCCTTGTGTCATTTTTTCAAAAGATTTTTGGAAATAAATATTAAATCGAGTATTTAGCAGCTAAATACAACGTATTGAAGTTAAGAGTTAGTGAGAATTACGGCGTCAGGGAAAAGGGGTGCTGTCAATTTTTATTTAGATCATACGGTTCTGTAAAATCTATGTATTAATACGATAGCGTGTGTGTTATTTTGTGTATCATGCTTACATCTTTTTCTTCAGAGTGACTGTCGTTTAATTGTTATGACCTTCCATTTCTTATAATAAATAATTTTACTAAGAATTCTTAATAAGTTTAGGTTTTGGTTTCGATTATAGCTGAAGGAACTATGTAGCCAGACTTTGTGGACACCCTGTAGATTATGCAGCCAGACTTTGTGGGCACCGTGTAGATTATGCAGCCAAACTTTGTGGGCACCGTGTAGATTATGCAGCCAGACTTTGGGGACACCCTGTAGATTATGCAGCCAGACTTTGTGGGCACCATGTAGATTATGCAGCCAGACTTTGTGGGCACCGTGTAGATTATGCAGCCAGACTTTGGGGACACCCTGTAGATTATGTAGCCAGACTTTGTGGGCATCGTGTAGATTATGCAGCCAGACTTTGGGGACACCCTGTAGATTATGCAGCCAGACTTTGTGGGCACCATGTAGATTATGCAGCCAGACTTTGTGGGCACCGTGTAGATTATGCAACCAGACTTTGTGGGCACCGTGTAGATTATGCACCCAGACTTTGTGGACACCCTGTATATATATATATATATATATATATATATATATATATATATATATGCGACTTTTCTTATATTGCTTTTTTGTTATTCTTGAGTAAATGTAGATCAGAAGTACATGCATGGACATGGTTGCTACCAAACCAAGGGCTGTCAAGGTCTTTTTAGAAGCGCAGAGTACGAATGTTGTTGACAATATATATATATATATATATATATATATATATATATTTTCATAGACTTTGGTTTCGATTTTGATTCAAGTCATATGGATATATTTTGTAAGTGCTTGCTGGATGGTATTGTCAACAACATTCGTACTCTGCGCTTCTAAAAAGACCTTGACAGCCCTTGGTTTGGTAGCAACCATGTCCATGCATGTACTTCTGATCTACATTTACTCAAGAATAACAAAAAAGCAATATAAGAAAAGTCGCATATATATATATATATATATATATATATATATATATATATATATATATATATAGCTTTATATATATATATATATATATATATATATATATATATATATATATGTATATATATATATATATATATATATATATACATATATAAAGCTGGCAACAAGTTGTGTGCTGCACCTTTTGTCTCACCGTTTCCTTTGACATCACACAGTATTAATAACTTCCACAAACTGGTTAAACCTCCGTATCAACGGCTTCACTGCATCAGCATGTGCACTCCAGCGAGTTGTGACAACATCTTCGCTGTAAGACCTGCATACTTTACTAACACACCCCAGTGATGGGTCGACAGAGCGAAAAAAAGGTGTGCAATGCCTCAAGACTTCCAAAAAATCTTACACAAGAGGGTTTATTAGAAAACGAATGTTTCCCACAAAGGTTCAAAGAATGATTAAACAAGGTACAAAAACGGTTCTTGGATTAATGTCCTTTGTTTTTAAACGTTTTTGATGAGTGTGGAAGGGTATGACTTCCAAAATTTGGACGATCTTATTTATAACTACACGTTAGGACAATCAACCAATGAGAAGCTTCCAACCTCATTATAAAAATATCGAATTTTGGATTCAAATCAGTTCGCTATCAGTCTCCATCTTAACACGACTGAATCACTGCTAATCTGGTCTACATTGATTCTTTGCCCATTTAATGCCGCCATCTTTGTTCTAGAGTATCACTCAAGATCATAACTGCATTGATTTATTACCTGCTTATTCTGGAATGGCTCGCTCCCTCTTTTGATGATATCAGGCACAGGAGTTTGCCACGATGACACATCGTTGAATGGTGACAAATTACTGGTAGTGCTGGTGGCTGAGGCTTCAAACTCTTCTTCTGATCGAGCTGCAGTTGCTGTATCATAATATTCTTCAATATCAGTGTGTTCTGTGTCGCTGTCTGGCTTTCAAACTGTTTTTCGTGCATCTTTCTTTCAGCTTCAATAAAATCAGAACTTTGGACATTAAAGGCTCTTTCCTGAAGTAGATACAGAAACCAGAAACTGTCCGAAACCCACAGAAGTCGACATTTCAAAGGAAAATGTTCAGGTGGAAACCAAGTAAAAAAAATTATCATTATCAAATTATCATTTAAAATTATAAAACGTTCGGTACTTATGTATTTTTGTTACCGTGCTGAAATAATATTATTTTGAAAGCCATTCTTAAAGTGGGAATAGGAGGATGTTTTGTAACAATTATGTGCTTCCACCTAATGATTTATTTAAAAGAGGGTGCTTACTGTTAAAGATATCGTGAAACGTTCTGTTTAAAATTAAATAGTTTAAAATTAAAAATTGTTGTTTAAAATAAATAAGTAAAAAGTGAGAGAAAAAAGATATCGTGAAAAAAAAAGATCGTGAAACATTTTAAAATAAGTAAAAAGTTTATATAATATTGCCATGGTAACGTACCGGTGATTAGGGAAATTAGTTTTTTATGTGATAAAGGGTTCGAGATTATTTTTCCACCTAAACTACAGAAGGACCATCTTAGTGGCCAACATCATGTCGTCGTCTGCCTCTAAAAGTATTGCTGTGATCGGAGCTGGTGCTAGTGGCCTCCCTGGTATTAAATGTTGTCTCGATGAAGGTTTGAGAGTTGTCTGTCTAGAGAAGAGTCGTTATGTCGGTGGTTTGTGGAGATATTCAGAAGACGAGAATGAAGTTGGACGATCTACTGTGATGCGTTCAACCATCATCAACACCAGCAAAGAGACGATGGCCTACAGTGATTTCCCACCTCCTGGCGATTTCGCTGTTTATATGCACAATACACACGTCGTGAAATATTTTGAGCTTTATGCGGAAAAATTTAATTTATTGAAGCACATTCGATTCTCCACTGAGGTAAACAAAGACGCTTTTTTTATTTTTTTTATAAAAGGTCACTGTTCAGAGGGAGACAACTCCAATTTATTAAGAGATTCGTTCACTTTTTCATCTCATAATTTAGGACGCTACTATAACGATATTTTTTTTAAATCAAAACATAAAAAAAAAAAGCTGCGACAATTTTTTTTTTAATTTAACTAAGTTGATACTATTAGTAATACAAAATGTAGTCTTTATGTTACTTTTAAGAAAATCGTTTTTGTTTTCATGTCAGTTTTTTTTTTATTTCGACTACATTACAAAAATGAAAATGTAACAATAGTTGTAGAGGAATTATTTTTTCATCTCCTAATTTACGATAGTTTTATTACCAACGATATTTTTGTTACCAACAATATTTTTATTACCAACGATATTTTTGTTACCAACAATATTTTTATTACCAACAATATTTTTATTACCAACAATATTTTTATTACCAACGATATTTTTATTACCAACAATATTTTTATTACCAACAATATTTTTATTACCAACAATATTTTTATTACCAACGATATTTTTATTACCAACGATATTTTTATTACCAACAATATTTTTTATTACCAACGATATTTTTATTACCAACAATATTTTTATTACCAACGATATTTTTATTACCAACAATATTTTTATTACCAACAATATTTTTATTACCAACAATATTTTTATTACCAACAATATTTTTATTACCAACAATATTTTTATTAAGTCAAAACATTAAAAAAAAAAAAAAACTGCGGCGTTTTTTTTAATACAACGAAGTTGATAACATTAATAATACAAAAAAAAAAAAACAAAACAAACAAAAAAAACGTAGTCTTTATGCGACTATCAAGAGAATCGTTTCTGTTTTCTTTTCACAATTTACGACGCTAAAACCAGCGATATTTTCATTAGATGAAAATATTTGAAAAAGAAAGTTGCGGCAAGTTTTTCTATTTTTTTTTTTTCAACTATATTTTTATTAAAAAGTAAGTATTATGGCGAGGTTCTATAAAAAAATTAGTCTTTAATCTTAAAACCCAAAGAATGAAAACATTACAAAAGAAATGGAATTTTTACGAATACTTTTTTTTTTTTTTAATTAACACATAAATGTTATGGTAAGATTTTTTTTGCGAAAATGAAGGAAAATGCAACGATAGTTGAGGAGGAAATTGTGATTTTAACAAACAAACTCTTTAATAAAACAAGGGTGAATTTTTTTTTTTTAAGCTGTGGCGACTTTTGTTTTTACTGTAACAAAGCTTATAATATTAACACCAACATCTAATTTTAACATTAAAAAAATCGTACCATAATATATATTTGTTAATTTAAAAAAAAACACAAAAAACAACAACAACAAAAACGTAGTCGTAAAAATTCCATTTTTTTTTTTTGTAATGTTTTCATTATTTGGTGTTTTAAGCTTAAAGACTAATTTTTTTTATAGAACCTCACCATAATATTTACTTTTTAATAAAAATGTACTTAAAAAGAAAAAAAAATAGAAAAAGTTGCCGCAACTTTCTTTTTCAAATGTTTTCATCTAATGCAAATATCGTTGGTTTTAGCGTCGTAAATTGTGATATGAAAACAGAAACGATTCTCTTAATAGTCACATTATTAATGGTATCAACTTTGTTATATTAAAAAAAAAAATTCGTCGCAGCTTTTTTCTTTATGGTTTGATTTAATAAAAATATCGTTATAGTAGCGTCCTAAATTATGAGATGAAAAAAAATGAACGAATCTCTTAATAAATTGAAGTTGTCTCCCTCTGAGCAATGATCTTGTTTAAACAAGCGCCTTTATTTTTTTGTATTTTATTCATTGATATGATTTATTTACTTTCACATAACAATTTCATTTTTTTTTTTTTTTTACATGGTAATCACCACACCACTTATCAAGGTCCGGAAGCCACTCGGGGATAAGGGTTATTGCGCATACAGTAATCAATGGGATAATATCATTAGTAATGGAGATTGTCAAATAAATGTTATGGTAAGATTTTTTAGGAAAATGCAACGATAGTTGAGGAGGAAATTGTGATTTTAACAAACAAACTCTTTAATCACACAAGGATTGATTTTTTTTTTCTTTTCTTTTTTTTTTTTTTTTTTTTTTTTTTTTTTGAAGCTGTGGCGACTTTTTGTTTTACTGTTAGAAAGCTTATAATATTAATGACACCAACATCTAATTTTAACATTACAAAAATCGGCGGACGTTGGGAATCTGAGCCTTAAGCCTTACCTTATAAATTTTACAATTTTCACTTTTTTAAAACTTTTTTCTTGTTAATATCATCCAATAGAGACTTATGTCTCAGATAAAAAAAAATAATTTTTAAAGTCATTTTTTATTTATTTATTTTTTTTTGTTATCTAAAATAACCGGACGTAACTCAGCGTTCACTAACAATTTAATAAAAGAAACACGGGGAGTGCTGAAAACGAATATCAGTTAAATTTGTTTTATGATGTGAAGAAATTACTAGGTGGCCAGAAAGTGGGTGCTCATTTTACGTTAAATTTATATAGGAAAATGATACCCCACTTTTTGAAAAAGTAATTTCTTCATATCATGAAAACTACTTATCTGCCTCAAATTTAAATGTGATATTCGTTTTCAGCACCACCGAAACCTATTAAAGTCGTCATTTTAAAGTTTTATGAGGAGTTTGGAAAGAAACTTGACACTGACCTTTTATATTTTTTATTTTTTTATTTTACTACTTTTTTAAATTAACAAATAAATGTTATGGTAAGATTTTTTTTGCGAAAATGAAGGAAAATGCAACGATAGATGATTCTTTTTTTTTTTTGAAGCTGTGGCGACTTTTGTTTTTACTGTAACAAAGCTTATAATATTCACACCAACATCTAATTTTAACATTGCAAAAATCGTACCATAATATGTATTTGTTAATTTAAAAAAGTAGTAAAATTATTAAAGTGTTTTACTTAAGGAGGCGGTTTATTAGGAATTTGTTTATGTTGGACTTAAAGACTTCCAAGTTCGCCGAGAGCGTTGTTCAAATGTTGAAACTCTAACTCGACTTTTTATTTTATTTTATTTATTTATTTATTGTTAGTAATTTATTTATTGTTAGTAATTTTTTAGGTGATGGGGGGACTTTTTATTTTCTGATTAGTTACTTATTTTTATTTATTTATTTATTTATTTATTATCATTATTATTATTATTATTATTATTATTATTTTTTTTTTTTTTTTTTGTAATTCAATTTCTGGGAGTTTGACTAGCTAATGAAAAAGCGCTATCTAAATGGAAGCAGATGATATTCGAATTGGAAGAAAGCGATTAAACCAACAAAAAAACTGACAAACAAATATATTTTCAAACTCGCCAAACATAAAAATGACAGACAAAAAAATAAATCTATGCATGTTAGAAAAAGAAATGAAAACATCGATGCAGACAATATCATATTGTCAGGAGAAGACATTGCTGTCCCAAAAAATGAGGTGCAACAATTGTAAACACAAATGTTTGCTTAAAAAAAGACCATGTGTGTTGGAGATTCCAACAACAGTAAGAATCATTTATTTATGAGCGTTCGAAATGGCAACCCTAAAAATATCTCCTCTACCCCATCTCCTCCATCTTTGCCGTTGATGACCGTTCAACAGTCGACTGAAGTAAAAGATTCCTAAGGAAATATCCTCATCTCAAGAAAGTTCTTCCGCCGACAATTAACAACTGAAAAATTTTTTAAAAATTTGTATTTTTAATTTCTGTGGACCCCCCATCCCCCCCAAAACTTGAATGAACAAAATGTCTTGAAAATAAAAAAAAAACAAGAAAAAAAATACGGTTACAAAAAAGAAAAGAAAAAAAACCTTGTACTTACACCTAACAATTATACGGTTAAAAAAATTTTTCTTAAAAAAAATAAAAAAACAAACTTTGGTACTAGTGCAGAGAGTGATCCAAACGTAAATAATAACATTATTATTTAAAAAGCCATTCTTAACATGAGGAGGGTAGGGTGTTTTGTACCCATTCTATACTTCAACCTTACAATTGAATAAAAAATATACCATAAAACTTTAATTAAACTTGCTAGAAAACTACTAACACTCGAAAGTATCCTGTACCTCTATAAGGCAACCATTCGCCCATGTATGGAGTATTGCTGTCATATTTGGGCTGGTGCGTCGGCTACTAGTCTCTCGCTCCTTGACAGGGTTCAAAAGAGAGTCGCAAATCTGATAGGCCCTAAACTGGCATCTAAGCTTCAGCCTCTGTCCCATCGACGAAACGTTGCATCCCTCTGCCTGTTCTACAAGTATTTTAATGGTGAATGCTCTGATGAACTGCAAGCACTTGTGCCCCCACGACGTGAACACCCTCGACAGACCCGACAAGCTGCAGAATCCCACCCCCACACTGTAGAGATCCCTAGATGTAAAAGATCTTTCTACTCCAGTAGTTTCTTCCCCAGAACCGCTAGACTTTGGAATTCCATTCCAGGTCACTGCTTCCCCAACTGTACTGACATGCAGAAGTTCAAGTGCAACGTGAACCAACATCTTGCTGCCCAAATCCCTACATAGTACCCCAGTAGTTGTTTCCCCTGATAGTAGCCCCCTACACCAAAGTGGCAATGTGCCTTGTTTAGGGTGAAAATGTAATAAAAAAAAAATTAAAAAATACGATTTAAAAAATAACGCGGATCAGTAAATGCACTAGCACCCAAATTTCTGTTGATAAATATTTTGCAAAAAAAAAAAAAAAAAAAAAAAAATTAAATTAAATACTAAAATAAAATAGATAAACATATTTTCATTTTTCAAAGTAGTTTTTTGTTGTTGTTTTTGATTATTTGCATTTTATTCCTCGGTTTGTTTTGTTTTTCATTAATCTGTGTCTGTTATGACGCTTGGCTGACACCGATGATTGCCGGTCTTGCCCGATTCATGTTTGACGGGAATTCACGAGAATTCGAGTCAAATTATGCAAGAGTACCCGACAAATTGAATTAACTTTTGGTAAATGTGGTCTGGTAGACCAACACACATCCTACCTTTAAAAACTTGAATTCTGGGGATATCGTATTTAAAATTGAGGCCGGTAACAAGTTTTCACGATATTTCAAAAATACTTTTCCGCATGTTATGTCGCTATGTGAATTAGCGGCCGTATTTTTTATACTGTGTGCAGAAACGGGGAGGGGGGTGTTGATGCAATGAAATTACAAGATAGCGTGAAGCTAATCTTTATTATTATTATTATTATTATTATTATTTAAAATAAGTGAAAAAAAGAAAATAATCTCTTCTTTATCTTTCTTCTTTCTTCTTCTTCTCTTCTTCCATCTGTTCTTCTTTTCTTTCTTCTCTTCTCTTCTCTGTATATATAAAATGAAGTCATTTTTCCCCTCCGAGTTTGACCTTAATAGGATTAAAAATCGGGACATTACATCCAAATGTAATATGCACAAACTGCATCACATTATCTGAGGTGTGCTATAGGCATATTATCTCTCCACTACCTCGCTGATCCTAGATTTCTACATTGTATCTGGTGAGAGTTCACTACCAAAATCGATTAGGATAAGTAGTAAACTCTTTTCTCTATTAAATTCCTCCTTCCATCGCCACCTATTTACACCATTCGTGCTCGTTCACAAGAGACAGTTACGAATGCACACCGGCTTCGGTATTTAAATAAACTCGATTGGAATTTGGGTGAAACGCACTAAGCTTACTTTTAAGTTGCTTATTTACCATTTACGTCCCAAAATTTATACACTAAAAACAAACAAAAAAGGTTTCTTTCCATTTTCTTTTTTTTTTTTTTAAATAATCATATAATACATCATTTCCGGTTTTTTTTTTTTTACTTCGTTCCATGTTTTCTTCTCTGAAATGGAAAATCATCCCAAAGTTCAGGGGGTATCAGCCAATAAACACACAAAACAATACTGCTCTCTCAGGTTCTTTCTTAGAAATGCACGCCTGTGGAACCCTGTTCCGTCTGCCTGCTTCCCACCTGACTACAACTTGGATGTCTTCAAGTCCAACGTTAACAAATTCTTAATGAACCGCCCTCTTAAGTAAACACTTCATTAAATCTCCACACTAACGTACTGTACTTGCAATAACCCTTATCCCTGAGTGGCTCCTGGGCCTTGATAAGTGGTGACCACCGTGTAAAAAAAAAAAAAGAAAAAAGGTTATCACCAAGTGGGTCACCCACTTTTTTTTGCGATGGAAACGGTCTGCAGAATCGTTTTAAGCACACCGAAAAATACTTTTGTTTGTTTACATGTTTTACAACCTTTACATACGTAACATATAATAACATACTTATTGAAAATGTGATCATGTGCTTAACAAATTAACAAAATAAACTGCAAGAAAAAGTTGGGAAATGATTACATGTCATTTTTTTATTTAGCATGAAAAACATTGACCAATACAAAATGATATTTTCCGTACTTATGTAGTTTATTATTAGGTTATTATTTGAAAAACCATTCTTAATGAGGAGGTGAGGGTGTTTTCTAACTATTTTGTGCTTCTGCCTTAAAAACATATAAGAAGCCAAAATTTTACTTTTTATGGTGCTGAAATAATCCCTTTTTTTTTTTTAAATTTTTTAACAAATTTAATCTTGACAAATAAGATATCGTGAAATTATACAAAAAAAAAAAA
This sequence comes from Euprymna scolopes, assembly GCF_053919585.1. Taxonomy (NCBI): domain Eukaryota; kingdom Metazoa; phylum Mollusca; class Cephalopoda; order Sepiida; family Sepiolidae; genus Euprymna; species Euprymna scolopes. Next base: position 20,992,636 of record NC_136491.1, read on the forward strand.
AAAAAAAATTGATGAAAGTATACGTTAGTCGATTGTTGGGGTTTTACATTTTTTACCATAAATTCTTAGGTTAAAGTTTTTTTTTTCTTGGTGATAATGCAGAGAGTGATCTGTGCTATTTTTTTATATCGTATTTCCAAGTTTAATTAAAGTTTTATCATATGGTTTTTATTCAATTGTAAGGTTAAAGCAGTTCTTAACATCGGGAGAATTGTGGTATTCATTCCAAAAGCCATTCTTAATATGGGGAGGTTAGAGGCGTTCTTAATATGGGGATTTTTCCATTACACCAAATCCAGCCACAGCAACGCGTGGCAGGTACAGCGAGTAAATAAATAAACTAAAACATTGCTTTTAAAGAGACACGTAATACAATTTGATTAGGGAGATATAGATAGAGATACATTTATACATTTTACTATCGGTGGTTCTTATAACATATATCTTAGCACATATATTTTAGAGATGAGAATTTTCAGTTCTTTTATCACAGGACGAACAGTCATTATATCTTGATAGAAAGTGAGACACATTTCTTAGATGGCGGAGAAACACATTGCTTAAAGGATGGGGTTTATGCACAAGTTCATTATTACGATGAGTGGACACAATACCTTTGTTTGTAGAATGACACAACACAAGATGGCAGTTACAAAATGATGATGCTTCTTTTATTTCCTGACCGGTCAATGATTTCACATCAAGGAATTAAAAGTCCTACATGATTTCAACTTCTAACCTTTCACCTCCAAAGGTGGATTCCTTCTGACCAATGTCAGCTCTGTCTGTCCGACTCTGTCCAACCCTCTCCCTTTCTCCCTCGACTCCCTCTCTCCGATTCACTAACCAACTATATTGAGAACTCATCTCTTAGCCATGACGTCATTGCATGCCCAACAACGTGTCCTGAACTCACGTGCTTGTTCACACATATCTCCAACAAGAATTCTCTAACCTATTTTTGGTCTAACCTATTTTTCAATATGTTTAACATTTGCTATTGTTCGTTTTCAAATTCCTTATTTTAATTTTATTTTCATAAGCAGAATTGAATCATCAAATTCCTTTTTCACAATAACATTTCTAAACAACGAATTCCTTTTCAACAAACATATCTGTTATTTACTTTAAAACTAATAATTGGAATACTCCCGAATCTTAATTCCAAACCTAGCTTCCCAGGTTCGAATTCCTGGACTATCCTATCTCATTTTTACTTACGTACAAGAACAGGAGACCTGTTCTCGTAACACGAAAATCGCATTGAAATTTTGCAGAAATAAGTAGTTATCGAGATATAAAAAGTTGTATTATGCACTGTATTCTTTGGCGGCCATCTTTGTTACTCGCGTGCGCGCGCCATAAACCAATCTACTCACCTATGACTGACGCTGCCACCTAGCAGAAACAGTAAACACTTTTCTTTCTGGGATTTGCGCCCCCCCGCCACCTAGCAGAAAAAATCCACTTTTCTGAAACCGAGAATGTCCCCCCCCCCAAATAAAATGATGCCTGCAAAACTAAAAAAAACAAACTAAAAAAGTTTTTGAAAACAAATTTAATGACTTTTAAGGGGGTTCTTTTTCTCATTATGAAGTTCTACTTCATTGCTGTCTGACTTACGGTCCATTTCTTTCCCAACGTGTCACGTAATTAGAACCCCCTCTTATTAGTCATTAAATGTATTTTTGTTTAACATTTTTTTTCTCTTAAGATGATACTTAAGTCTGTAATCTATGATAATCGTCGAAAAAAAAAAAAAAACTTAGAAAAAGAGGTGAAAAACGCGGATTTTTAAGGGGTGGGCAATATAGTACAGGTCCGCCAAAAATCCACTTTTCTGAGACTGACACTGCCCCCCCCCCAAGAATTGATCATTTTTTTTGTCTTTATATCTCGATGACGACTTGTGTCTGCAAAATTTCAGTGTGATTTTTGTCTTCAGCATAGTTGAAAACCTAGAAAAGCCGTCATTTAAAAAAAATTGTGGTAAATAAAATAAAAGAACATTCAAATTCAACACTCAGCTTTAAAATTACTTTTATTGGTTTCGGGTATGCTGAAAACGAATATCACATGTAGATGATCGTTTCTCCGTTTGTTGGGGCCTGTCAGAGCGATCACGAAATTCCGTTTGGAAATGCCCTCCAAAAGACTAAATTTGACTAGCAAGTCTTTCTCAGTTACTTTTTTTGTCGAACGATTAAAGTTTCATCGATTTCGACCTCAATACTTTGGCAGAAAGATCACCAGTCAACAGTGGAACGGGTGGAAATGCCTAAATTTCCATTAACGTTTTGTGATCCGCACACTTGGTTCCAAAAATAAACACGCTTTGGCGCCACTGGTACTGAGCGCACTATTAACAAATGTATTTCTCCGCGACCAACAATCCACAAATTTCTATAAAATTGTGACTTAATTGGGTTTTCGACTATGCTGAAGACGAAAATCTCATTTAAATTTTACAGAAAAAGTAGTTTGCGATGTATAAAAACCTGTATTATAAAATTTGCACACAAGCCTGCGTAAACCAAATTCACAACGATTTTTCCGCCCGAACAGTTACATCGCTTCATACAGAATACCACTAACACTTTTTCACATTTTTTTTATAAGAATTTCATTTTTATTTTTCTTCACTTCAAAATATCGCAGGACATTTTTTCCACATAATTTATCATAAAAAGTTAATTTCTTGCACATATTTTATAAGAATTTTTTGCACATATTTTATAAGAATTTCTTGCACATATTTCATCATAAGAATTTCAGAAAAAAATTCTGTTCTATAAAAATCTATAATAATTCCAAAAGTGTTTTATTAAAATTATATTTTCTTCAATATTTCATTTAAATTATTTATTTGTTCGAAAAAAAAAAAAAAAAAAACCCCAAAAAACAAAAAAAAAACCCAGTTCTATTGTATAAAAATTCAATGTTGCTTTAATTCTAAAATTGTTTTATTAAAATTGAATTTTCTTACGAATTTTTTTGTTCAGAAAAAAAAAATCTTGTTTGTTACTTATTTGCCGTTTTTTTTTACCAAGATATCTTAATACCCGGAGTCCGCGGAAAGTTTAAATGTGATGTTCGTTTTCAGCACACCCGAAAACCAATAAAAGTAGTAATTTTTTTTTTTTACATGGAGGTCACCACTTATCAAGGCCTGGAGGCCACTCAGGGATAAGGGTTATTGCATGTACAGTAATCAATGAGATAGTATTGTAGTAATCATTAGTATTGGAGATTTGATAGAGTGTCTTACTTAAGGGGGCGGTTTGTCAGGAATTTGTTTATATTGGACTTGAAGACATCCACGTTGACGTCAAGTGGGAAACAGGCAAACGAAAGAGAGTTCCACAGTCGTGCACTTCTGAGAAAGAATCTCTGCTCATGGAATCTACGTTTGGATTTAGGCACAGATAAAGAGTGGGGAAAATTTTTAATTTAAAAGATGAGTGTTGAGTTAGAATGTTCTCTCCTTATAATTTATTCACCTTTTATTTTTATTTTCTTGCGAACCTGAAATATTATTTAGTAGCACATATTTAACATGGAGAGGGGATGATGTTTGGAAAATTTAGAAAATTGTCCTGTTGGACCGAATGTATAAAAATGACCAATTTTTTGGAATTTAGGAAAACTCGTACCCATTTGCTAGATAGGAAAACTGGTCTCTTATCGAATAAATAAGCGACCAGTTTTCCTACTTAGCAAGAAGGGACAAGTTTTCCGTGTACGAGTTTTCCAGAGACGAGTTTTGCGGGCACCATTTTTTTTTTTTTTTGAGGGGGGGGGTTCTCAGTTTCAGAAAAGTGGATATTTCTGCTAAATGGAAGGGGGGGGGAGCAATGGAGAAGGAGATGAATTCCTTAAAGGAAAACAATATTTTCACTCTGACAACCCTCCCCGAAAACAAAAATTTAGTTGGGTGAAAATGGGTGTATAATATAAAAAAAGATGACAAAAATAATGAAGAATACAAAGCTAGATATGTTGCCAAGGGGTACAGTCAGATAAAAGACATAGAATACCATGAAACATATGCACCCACCACAAAAATGACCACCATCCGAATTCTAATGCAATTTGCTGTGCAGTATGATTTGATAATTCACCAGATGGATGTCGAATCATCATACTTAAATGCCAAAATAGACTGTAATATTTTCACCCAACAACCCGAACGATTCATTACTCCAGGCAATGACGGGCTTGTTTGGAAATTAAACCACTCTATAGTCTAAAACAGATCGGTAAAAATTGGAACGATCTACTGAGTAAAGAACTTCTACAAGAAAAATTTAATAAAAGCACTATCGACCCATGCATGTTTGAAAAAGTTGATAAAAATAAAAGAATTATTATTCTCGTATGGGTTGATGATATCTTGATTGCCACAAATAACTTAGACACAGTAACGGAAGTCAAGACCCTACTCAAACAAAAGTTTGACATGGAAGATTTAGGTCAAATCTCAAGATTTCTTGGTGTGAAATTCATAGTCAAACCAAATGAAATAGAAATGAATCAACGGACATATACTGAGAAAGTATTAGAAAATTTTAATATGCTAGACTGCAAACCTAGACTAACACCCTGTGAACAGAAATTAACTTTCTCTAAAGAAGCAAAGTCCTTTGATTCCACAAGGTACAGAGAGGCTATAAAGTCTGGTTTACTTATCTACTTGCATCAGACCCGATATTTCATGGGTCGTAAATAAATTATCACAGTACAACCAAACTCCTACAACTGAACACTGGAATGCAGTGAAGCATGTATTCAGGTATCTGAAAGGGACTTTAAATTTTTGTTTATCTTTCAGGAAATATGAAGGCGGCTTGAAGTTAACAGGATTTACCAATGCTGATTGGGGAAGCTCTGAAGACAGAAAAAATACATCGGGTATTGTTTTTCCCTAAATGAGGAAGGACCTGTTATTGCCTGGAAAAGTAAAAACTAGTCTACTGTAGCTCTATCTACACGTGAAGCTGAATATACGGCAATGGCAACACCAGCCATACAGGAAGCACAATATCTACTGCAATTAATAAACGATATGAACAATACAAAAGAATGGAAGCAACAATATATTCTGACAACCAGAGCGCAAACTGCATTGCAAAAAACTCTATCATAAATCAGCGGGTAAAACACATAGATATAAAATATCACTACATACGGGACAAAATAAACAATGGTACAATCGAACTGAACTATGTGCCTACTGACAAAAATACGGCAGACTGCTTCAAAAAACCCCTGGCGAGGACCCGCATGGACTGTGTAAAATTAAAATTATCAGGATGTAAAGTTTAAGCAGGGGTGTTAAGAGAGTAAACTTAGCATCCTGAGTTATGCCCCTTTGGTTTGAGAACTCTCCCCTTAAGGAGTCATGTTTCTTCCTTTTCCGGTGTTAACCTTCTTAAAATAAAGATGCTGATAACCTATCTCCACCTGTGGACCTTCCTTCTTTTACTGACCACCACATATATTTAACATGTCTACTTTAACAATTTTTTAAGGATTAAGCGACGCTGGGTCATGTCGTAAAAATTTGCGCTATTTTTTAATGTTATAGAATTAATTCAAGCGGATTTTTTTTTTTAATTTGTCCTTTTATGCAAAAAGAATATTACTGAATTATCATCTCGAAAATAGCTATATATCCAAAAATTACGAAATTTTATCAAGTAGAACCATCTACTATTAGTTTTTTTTTTTTTGTTGCTTTTTTTTAATCATAGATATTACACAGCAAGAATCGGTGGGTGACATTAACATTGCAAACAGGGTCGCCAGACTATAATAAATGTTTGAAGCCAAATTTTTTAGGGAAAAAGCCAAAACAAAAATGGCCAAATTGAAACCTGAAACAACGCTTTTAGAAACAAAAAATCCAAAAAGGGCCAAATGGAAATTTTTCTGTATTAATGCTATACTAGTTGGGACCTGTGAAAATTCCACAGGGGACTCATATGTGATATATTGATGTTGGCATTCTGTAGATGTTCAGCGTAAATGGAGACGCTCTGATATTATTGTAGCGCTTTTGTTAAAACTGCAAAAATATTTATCTAAGCTAGCAGAGACGCCAAGCGTAGCCCGGTCATAAAGTATGCTTAAATATGATATTTTAATTCATGCAGATTTCATATATATTATTATAGAGTTAATGTTCTATCGATGTTTATATATTATAAAGTTGCGATTTCAAAAATAAGAAAAATATATCCAGATGATTTGAGTGCATCAGCTTGAATCAAAACCAAAACTTATGAAAAAAAAAAATTATATATATAACTTGAGTTCTTTCAGCTATAATAGAAACCGAAATCAAAACTTATAAAAAATTCTTGGTAAAATTATTTATTACAAGAAATGGAAGTCCATAACAATTAAATGACAGTAACTCGGATGTAAGCGTGATGAACAAAATAAATAACACACTTGCTATCCTATTAATATATAGATAAATAGATGAAGAAACAATGCTTATATTGAAGATGTTACCTGGGCTATATTGAAGATGTTAGCTTTCAAATTTTAAAATTTATTTTCTATAGTTTTTATACCTGGGAATTTAAGACGTTCCCTATGAAATTGAAATCATGGGCTTTCTATATATGATTTTGGGGAAATTAATTTTGTTTTTAGATAAATATATTTGTGCTAAGGAACTGTAAGAATACATTTTACAGTTTACTTATTTTTTTAAAGCGCTCTAGAGAACTTTAAAAAATATTTGAAAGTGTTATATATAATGAATTATTGATAAATTTGTAGATGAGTACCCTAATTTAAATCATACTCCTTCAAAATATGATTCTTCTTTTTTAGGCAATTACATGTCGGAAAAAAAAAGACATTATTTCAGAATTTAGAGTTGGAATTAGTTTTGCATGTAAAACTAATGCACATTTATAACCCAATTCGAACCAATCGTTTATCCAAATAACATTTTAAGAGTATATAAACCGATTTCTTTTAGCTAAGTGAGATAAATTGTGGGTGTGTTTTGGGGGCGAGGGATTGAAAAAAAACTTCATTAGCTCTACCACAAACCCTAAGGCTATGTGGCAACAGTTCCCCCGAATTCCTCTCTTAATTTTATCATTAACCTTAAGTTCAGTTGCCCTCCTAAAAAAAATAAAAAAAAAAAAAATGAAGAATTTACATCTAAGAACTAAAATTATTAGATGCAATTAAAACGCCATCTGGTCAAAAAGTGAGCAATCATGTTGCATTAAACTTGTATGGAAAACTGATCACTTAATCTAAGTTTTTCAGAGTGTTCATACTAGTGCTGGCTGGGATGATTAATCAGAATTGGAAATCAGAAAAATCGGAACTTTTTGGGGTTTCAGAACTAGAACAAGTATAGCCTTTTTCCGATTCTAAAAACGATTCTTCAAAATTTTTTTTTTTTTTGACAATAAAATAAAATGCAACAAACATGATGATTTATTTATTAGAAGGTTGTTTATTCTTATAGCATAAGACCAAGGGCCACAAGATAACAGATTAGGAATCCCAATATCAAATTTACCATTAGACTCTCAAGTTTAATGAAATTTTTTGTTAAATAGTAACTTATGGTAAACAAAGTAAATATTCTAGAGTTCAATTCCTACTCCACTATCAAATCTTTTAAAATGTTCAATCATTTTTTATATTATGAGATTTATAATGCTAGAACAAGTTTCGCTTTTTATTTTGCTGGAACCACTCTCACTTTTGTCGTTGTCTGGTCTCTGAAATGTTTTATCGTATTTTTTCAGTTTTGGCAGAAGTTAAAAATACAGATGAAAATTTCACTGAGTTTTATCAAATTTTTGGATACAATAAATAAAAGGAAACAATTTAGAACTTTGTCAAATTAAAAAAGCAATTTACATTTAAAAGTACCAAAATTCACCCCCAAAAATGATATACTACATTTTTTAAGAGATTATGCACGAACACATTAAAAACACAAAAAATTATTTTAGAATTTAGTGTGTGTGTGTGGGGGGGTGATTAGTTGCATGTATTAATTGAATGTAAAATGATCCCTATTTCTGGCTAATCTTAATTTTTAGGGAGGTTAAGTTCGACTAGCAAATTTTTCATATTACCACCCAAACTTAAGGGTATAAGTAGGAAAGTGACAAGCTACTAAGTCTCATCCCTTTACAGTAGAGATCCCTAGGTACAAGAAAGCTTTTTACTCTAATAGTTTCTTCCCCAGAACTGCGGGTCTTTGGAACTCCCTTCCGGGATTCTGCTTTCCCAACTGCAATGATATGCAGAAGTTCAAGTGTAATGTTAACAAACATCTTTCTACTCATCTCCCTTCATAATGACCCCGCTAATTAAGTCCCTAATAGTAGCTCCCTGCTTCAAAGTGGCACTGTGCCTTGTTTGGGGTGAAAATTGAATAAAAAAAAAATAAAAAAACATGAACATTCTTTGATAAAGGGAAAGCACAGAATAGTTTTAAAAAATCCTCCCTTCCCATGTTAAGAATGGTTTTCTGAATAGTAATGATTTAGAAACTCATTCTTAACATGGGAGAGAGCGTTGTTAACTATTATGTTCCTACACAATACTTGTATTTTGCGATTTTCAATAAATTGTGAAGAAAATATTTAAAAAAAAATAGAATAATATATGCTTGTAATATACACGACCCCCTAAGTGCATTTTGTACGTTTACAAAAATATATGGATTTATTTATGGATTTATTTAACAACTGGCAGATTAAATCGTAATGTAGGAACTGTTAGATGTGTTATTATTAGGGCTATGACAACAGCATATTCTTTTCATTGTTTGGACTCTCTAGTATATATCCAACACAGTTATACACAGTTAATCAACCGAAAACCAAATCCCTCTATATAAAAGCATATAAGATATTAAGGGATACACACTCGAGAGTCAAAACAATGAAAAGAATATGCTGTTGTCATAGCCCTAGTTATGATTAAAGTCTAATGTAAGGAACTTGTTTATCTCCCAAACTGTCATGACTGATTTTTTCCCCCTTCAGTGAAACGAAAAACTCGGTATTTTTATTTTAGACTTTGCCCAACACAACTACACACAAGTCTAGATGAGTAATGAGTTCAGAACATTCACACCAGTTGAGTATCCAAACTGGATTGTATATAAATATAAAGTATTTTATTAAAACAAAGCAACTTTATTTTGGAGATCAGAATTGTTGCTCATTTTCTATCCCTATATTTCTTTTATCACCCACTAGTCCCCACTCCCACTTAGAGATTGATTTGCTTGTTTTCAGATTTTACAATCCTGAAAATAGTGAACAGGTTACACTTAGAATGGCTTTGATAACTGCAAATCTCAGCCAAATTCGGAATTTGTCTTGGGAATCACGTTAAATTCTTGATGTCTCCACTCTGCAAAAGTACGAAAATATAATATTAAAATTTGTAGCAAAAACAAAAAAAAAAAAAAAATGTAGTTGGTAAAAAAAACATTTACCTTTTGCTTCCACGTTGTCAACGGGAAAAATAAAAATATTTTTTTGTTTTTTAAATTAAACATCATCACATTGGAAATAACTAGAAAAAAAATTTAAATAAATTATAGATTTTTTGGTGGGTTAGATATATGTAACATAAAATGATCACCTAATTCTTCACAAAATAGTATAAAACATAAGTAGAATTTCTTTTTTGTGTTTATTTTAGCAAACTCCCCCCACAATGCTTTATTTTTCTAGCAAAAAAAAAAGCAAGAATGTTAAAAAAAATACTCTTTCTTAACCTCACATTGACCATAAGTCCATATAAGCAATCTATATATCTATAAATGTGAAATTGTCTGTATGTGTGTGTACATTTCCCTACCAAACTACTCTGTCAATTTTCAGACTACAGACTCGAGATTTGACAAAAGAGGTATTGAGATTTGGGCAAATCTTTTTAATTGGTTTTCAGCCAGAAATTTGGTTGTCAAAGGGTCAACATACAACAATTTGACTTTCGAAAACTCTACCAAACTCCTCCGCCCATTTTGAGTCTAAACCTTTGAAATTTTAGATGTAGGTTACTTGGACATGGATTAAACATTTTAATTTGATTTAAGCCCAAAACAAATGTTAAGGGGTTAAAGTTTTTAAAAGGTGAGGTTGTTTGCATAATCCCCAGTGTACTGCCCTTACCACTTAGTCGTGTCTGTTCTTGTATTTCTTTTGGGCCAGTTTGCTGCATTCATTTACTATATGGTTTATTGTTTTGTCTCTTAGTCCACAGAGTCTGCATTTACTGTTTTCTTGTGTTTTATTGATCTTTGCTTTGATGTGGTTAGTTCTTATTAGGTTATCTTGTGCTGCGATTATCAGGGATTCAGTTCCTCGGTTTATGTGTCCTTTTTAAATCCATATCCAAGTGTCTTTGTTATTCTCATTTTTTGTTATCCTTATGTATCTTCCATGTAGTTGTTTTTCTTTCCATTTTTCTTTTCTCGTCTTATCCTTTGTCTCTCTGTTTTCTGTTTTGTTGATTTTCTCAGTGTTTCTCGCTGTCATGATTATCCTTTCTGTGGTTTGCGTTATGTATTTTTCAAATTCTTTTTTTTTTCATTCACACAATCTTCTCTACAAACTATTCCTCTCCCTCCTTTTCTGTTCACGTAGAGTCGGTCAACATCGTCCTTTGGGTGTAGTGCATTGAGCATGGTCATGAATTTCCTGGTCTTCTGATCGAGGTGTCTCAGTTCTTCTTTGGTCCATCTTATGAACGGTCTTGAGTATCTTATTAGTGATACTGCCCATGTATTTATACCTTTTATTAGGTTTTTGCTATATAATTTAGTTTCTAGAAGTTTTCTTGTTCTCCTGAGGTATTCCTTTCCAATTCTCACTTTAATTTCTGTGACTTTGATGATATCTGCTTCCAGAACTCTCAGGTATTTATAGGCGTCTTGTTCCTCTAGTGCCCTCATCTCCGTTTGCTTGGGTAGTTCCATGCCTTCTGTTCTCTCCATACCAAACTTCATTTGTATATCCTGGCTGAAGATTCTGGTAGTGTTTATTAGTGTCTCTAGTTCTTTTTCGGTCTTTGCAAAAAGTTTCAGGTCGTCCATGTACATTAGGTGGTTCATTTTTTTCCTCTGTATTTGAAAATTGTATCCAGCTTGGTACTTTCTCAGTAATCTATCTTTATTTATTGCTTAGAAATTTTGCTTTCAGTTTCCATTCTGGCTGATGGCATGCAAGTCACAATTTTTTTCTTTTTATAATTTTTTTTTTTTAATGAATTAAAATATAAATTTTACGACCAGCTAGCTGTCTGTTGCATCACTTATTTCGTACATTAGTCAATGCCAATCTATGCACAACTTGGGGAACTTACTTCTGAATTAGACGTAAACGGTGATCATGAAACAGTGACTATGAAAAGAAGTTACAATGCAAAGAAATAAAAGATCATAAAATTCCTACATGCATGTATTAGGCTGAGAAGAAAGTTCTTGCGGAATTTAAAATTTTAATTTCAAAAGATGTAGTTTCAAATAAGTTTTCGTTATAATACCTTTACTTTAGATATAATTTTGAAGAACGTTTTTGTTTTACCTAATCGTTTAAATTATGATCGTTTTAAAACAAGTATGTCTTCTTTTGAAAAAGTTGAATACAACATGGAATAAAGCAAATTTTCATAATTTTCTTATTTCAATTCAAGCTAGGCCGTAAAGCTGCTGAAACAGTTCACGATATCAATGAAGCATTTGGCCCAGAAACCACTATTTACGACATAGAACAATGGTGGTTTAAGAAATTTTATGACGGCGACAAAAGTCAATCAGGAGCCAATCCATGCATAACTGTTAGAAAACTTGCTTCTGAATTAGACATAACGCATACAATGATTTTCAATCACTTAAGAGAGATTGGAAAGACAAAAAAAACCCTGATAAATGGGTGGCTCACAACTTGAACGACAACCAAAAGAAACGCCGTTATGAAATGTCATCTTCTCTTCTTTTAAGCAAGAACAACGCATTTCTCAACCATATTGTGACTTGCAATGAAAACTGGGTTCTTTACAACAACCAATGACTCTCAGCTCAGTGGTTAGATGCTGACAAAACTCCAAGACATTTCCCAAAGCCCGAGTTGCACCAAAAGAAGGTCATGCTGACTGTTTGGTGATTTGCAACCGGTTTCATCCAGTACCGTTTTTTGAATGGAGGCGAAACTATTATGGCAGGGAAGTACTGTCAACAAATGGATGAAATGCATCAGAAACTTCGACAACAACACCCAGCATTAGTCAACAGCAAAGGCCCAATTCTCTTCCACGACAATGTCCGATCACACGTTGCTAAACTGATCCTGCAGAAGTTGAACGAATCAGGCTCTAAAACTGTCTTATCCGCCATATTCTCAAGACCTCTCACCCACCGACTATCACTTTTTCAAGAATCTCAACAATTTTCTGTGTGAGAAATGCTTCAAAAAACCTAAGCAATATCAAATATGCCTTGAGTGATTTCACTGTCACCAAAATACAAGATTTTTACATTATTGGCATAAATACACTTGTTTTGTGTTGATTCTGATGGTGCTTAGTTCGATCAATACCTTTTTGTTTGAACTGAGATATGTTCATCTAAATTTAAGTTAAAACCACAAGAACTTTCTTATCAAACTGATATAAACACTTTTATTTTATTTGTTGATCGCTCATTAATCAAAACATAACATCTTGAAAGATTACTATTATTTTTTTAAGATATTTTTTTTACTTAAAAAACAAACAATTCCTTAACTATCATATTTTCTTTCTTGTCAGGTCTTAAAAATTGAAGAAAATGATGATTTTGAAAGTAGCGGTCAGTGGAAGGTGTACACAAAAGATTTGACCAGTGGTCAAACCCACATTGAAATATTTGATGGCGTTTTGGTTTGTACAGGCCACCATGTTTTCCCGAATATTCCACATATTTTGGGACAAGAAAAGTTCAAAGGTCAAATTTTGCATTCGCAGCAGTATAAACATCCCAAGAATTTTGAAGACAAACGAGTTGTGGTCGTTGGAATTGGAAACTCTGGGGGAGACATCGCTGTTGAACTTGGTGCTGTTAGTCCGCAGGTTTGTAATTATTTTTGTTTTCTTTTGATTTGGCTTATTTCAAATTTTTTAAAATATTTTTTAATTTTATGAACTAAAGTAGCCGTTTAGTGAGAGTGGTTATAAAAAAGAATGATATTCCATTATAGTTTCATCATTATAAAAAGAATATTTCAATTTTTCATAGTTTCATAAAAAAAAAGATATTTCAGTTTTTTATGGTTTCATTATCATAAAAAGAATATTTCTTCAATTTTTTATTTAAAATTTTTATAATTTCATTATTATAATAAATATTTCCGGTTTTCATAGTTTCATTATAAAAAAATATTTCAATTCTTTATAATTTCATTATTATAAAAAAATATTTCAATTCTTTATAATTTCATTATTATAAAAAAATATTTCAATTTTTTATAATTTCATTATTATAAAAAATATTTCAATTTTTTATAATTTCATTATTATAAAAAATATTTCAAATTTTTATATTTTCATTGTTATAAAAAATATTTCAATTTTTTATAATTTCATTATTATAAAAAAATGTTCCAATTTTTTATAATTTCATTATTATAAAAATATTTCAATTTTTTATAATTTCATTATTATAAAAAAATATTTCAATTTTTTATAATTTCATTATTATAAAAAATATTTCAATTTTTTATAATTTCATTATTATAAAAAATATTTCAATTTTTTATAATTTCATTATTATAAAAAAATGTTCCAATTTTTTATAATTTCATTATTATAAAAAATATTTCAATTTTTTATAATTTCATTATTATAAAAAATATTTCAATTTTTTATAATTTCATTATTATAAAAAGATGAATGATAAATTTCCTTTATTGACATTACATATTTTGTCATAAAGAGGAGGGAAGAATTTATTAGAACAATTTGTTTCACTCGGTATTGTCTGGGATAAAAAAAATTATATGATGACAGCCTTAATTTTGGTAACTGATATATTAACTCTCTTTGAACTATTACCTTTATCAGCATTACGTATCTTCTTGATATGTTGAAGAGAGGAAAGAAAATTATCGCATTCATAGAAACTATTTGTTCCACTTTGTGTTGTTCAGGATTAATAATCATTATCCTCATTACTTCTAGAGGTACTTTGATTTTAGCATGTTTCTGGTAGTGCTGATAGGGTTTCCTTACTAAAAGTCCAGCAACATATTTAATAAGATGACATAAACTTTTGTAATGTTGCCATTGTCCAAAAGCAATATAATTGTCATTATCAACATCATTTCTCTTCATACTTTGATTTTAACCATACTTTTGGTATGGATGTGAAGGTTTCCTAACAAAGGTTACATTACTATATTTATTAAATGAAACTTTGGTTCTATTCGGAGTTGTCTAGAACCAAATAAAATGTCATTATCAACATCATTTCTCATCATACTTTAATTTTAATGTACATTCAGCAATATGGTGCAGGCCTCTTTACTAATATTACAGAATCATATTTCTGAAATGAGGCAGGAGAAGAGAAATAACAGAGACTTTTGTCAAGGAGCAATAAAATTGTCATTATATTTGGTAACAGAATCGTTTCTTCTTGGAGTTTTCCAGGAGCAATAAATATAAATGATGACATTTTCTTTGAACTAATTTCATTGTCAACAGTCTTTATTTGCATTACATCTTAGACAGGGCCACTGCATCGATTCAGATTTTTTTCCTTTTTTTCGTTTTTTCATCTTGAATCAAGATTGAATCAAGAACTGTCTGCGATTCCTCAATTTCTCTAGACTCTAAACTGTGGAACTCTTGAACTGACTAGAAAACGCATGTGTGTCCTTATTTTTTATATTTGGGGATGGGGTGTGTGTGACTGATCTCCGACTGAATGCACCTGCAAGCCAACGCATCCACAACACATCAGAGTGTTGTTGGGTTTGATGATTCTTAACTTTTTGAACCCCATCGCACTCAACGCCATCCCACACTAATAGCGCTATTCATTTCCTTGACTCTATAACAAGAGGAGATAAAGAGAAGGTTGAGGAGAGAGAATAAAGGATGTAGGAGGAGGAAAGAGAGAAAGAGAGAATTTTCAATAAAAGATGTTGCACATACTATTCAACTTCTATTTTGTCTATGTAGCCCAGTTATTTATATTAATCTTGTAAATATATTTCTCTTCAGGTTTACCTTAGCACTCGGAGAGGTGCTTGGATTGTGAACCGTATTATTGAAAAGGGATTTCCGTTTGACATGTCTTTGACAAAAAGATCCGTGAAAACATTTGGACGTCTGCTGCCTTCATCGTTTCTCGCATGGTATATGCAGCATCGATTGAATCAACGTTTTGATCATGATCTTTATGGGGTCAAGCCAGAGCATTATTTCAATAACCAGCAACCGACAATCAATGATGATCTGCCAAACAGGATTATCTCAGGACGTGTTCGGATCAAACCAGACATCAAAGAGATCAGTGAAAAGGGTGTCTACTTTGTTGATGGAAGTTATGTGGATGCAGATGTGATTGTCTTAGCCACGGGCTATCAAATCAAGTTTCCATTCATCCCCAAATCTGTGTTTGATATCCAAAATAACAAAGTTCAATTTTATAAATATATGTTTCCACCTGACAGAAAAAAGAACACACTAGCCGTCATCGGTCTTATCCAACCATTGGGATCTGTCATACCAGTTTCAGAACTTCAATGTCGAGTCGCAGCACGTGTTTTCAAGGTAAGATGTATTTTTTTAAAATTGTTTATTTATTATGTTGGATATTGGATGTGTATGCAAAATAATTGAGAATGATATGAAATAAAAGGTCAGCAAGGATCAAATTAATGAACATGAGGTGTGGATTGCTTGATTGCAAAAAGTAATAGACAGATGTGATGTCACATGGTTTAAAGAGAGATTGTGAGAGAGTGAGGAATTGATCCATTTGAGGGCATACAGTGTGTAGACATATAAAGTGAAAGAGGCTGACAAATATATTAATTAGTGATTTTGATCACTCTTTCTCTCCCTTTGCTACTGTCCCATATCAGTGATTCAAAAGAAAGATCAAGTTGAATAAATATCCACTGTCTTCCATCAGTCCTTGTCAATTGAATGCCTACTAGATACCCTCCTCAAGTGTTTAATGTCTTTCTCAACAAAGTTTTTTTTTTTCAGAACACTCTTGCACGAGGATACTTACAAGTAAACCCTTCAAAATAACCGTATTTGCAGCACAAAATGAGATTTCCTTTGTATAGCTATCCCGCATCAGCTGATACAAGGAATGGTACACCATTCTCCAGATGATGCCATTTATAATTACAACACTAAACTGGATACTCCCCAGGCTAAGGATTTTTATCTTGGGGCCCTAAAATCAAGAGATTAGACTATTCCTGTAATGATCCGGTCCCTGTTGATTTTGACATGGGAGTTTAGTTCGGTGCAGTTCTACGAAATCCACCCTCCTAGCTTGAGAAGGGGTTAGTTTATTGCTAATCGCCTGAGGCGCCCTCACTGGTTAATGCTGACGGGGCTTCTCCAGACACTTTTTGCAAGTCAGAGTGACCCTCTTCGGGGGCGTTAACTTCTCAATCCCACTTTCTGACCCTAGTGTCTAAGTTTTTGCAGTGGGAGATAACTAAACAGCCTCCACCAGACTAGATGAATTCGTTATCCTAGAATCCTGTAAGTACAAGAACTGGTCAATGGAGGAGAGGAAGATTAATGGTATTATCATTTTACTTAATGTTTGAGAGGTAAACCAGACGTTTAATGGAGTATTCAAATATTTATGTATGTCATATAAAGATCCAGTGTTAGAGGTTCTTTTGATTTCTGAGAACTTCGATTGAAGTAAAATGAAATAAAAAATCGAAAACATTTAGTAACCTATACAATTTACATAAAACAATTGTTTCATTGTATTTTTATTTTCTCTAAAAAATAAAAAAAATTCCCATAGTGTGACTTTGTTCTTGCTTTAAATGTTTTATTATTCTTTTTTCTGTTTGATAGTGTCGCTCCAGTTTCATTTATCTGTTTACAGAACCTCAATTCACTGTATGATCAATCAAATTACTAGCTGAAAATGCGTCACCATAAGCCCTTTTTCAAATCATAAGCTTTATTTACAAAAATGTTTTTTTTTATTTGTTTAAATATTGAAAATTTTGCTTAAAATAAAAATTAATTGAATATAAAATCAGCAAGTTGATTACATATTTTAAATATAAAATCTCTAACATCTCAATTTACAAATTAATTGAAATATAAAATTTGCAAGTTGAGTAACATTAAGTTCATTATATTTAAAAGTGAAATTGTTAATTTCAGGGGGACATAACTCTGCCGTCTGCTGATAAAATCTGGCAGGAAATTAAAATGAAGGAAGAAATATTAGCAAAATCATATGTGAAAAGTCCACGGTACACTATCCAAGTTGATTTCATCAAATTCATGGATGAATTGGCAGAATTGTGTGGCTGTAAACCAAACCTTTGTATGTGGATTTCTTGAGTTTTCTTTGGATTTTTGATTCCTTGTTTCATGTCTGTTTTTTCTTTATGACAAAAAAACTTTATTACTTGATCTTCAGTTCATTAGCATTTTCACAATTGTGTCCTAAATTTTGTATTAATTATCTAAGTGTCTTAAATATCATTGCCAATCCATATATAAATGATGAAAATCTTTTTTCTGTCAATATACTTTTTGTTTTTCCATCCAATGCAAACCTAAAACACAAACTAATTATGTAAACTAGGTATTGTTTGTAGTAAAAAACAAAAACACTGGACTAACATTTTCTCTGACTTAGTCTTGGCCGATTTTCTACTTAAACACTGGATCCTAACTTAAGAAGTATTCAAGACTAAAAGAGATGATTTTTTAAATACCACACAAAAATTTTTTTTTTAGTTTCATCTTAAAATTTGTATATTTATTTTGTGGTTCCATTTAATAGTCAAATCTCTACAATTATATAAAAGGAACTTTGTGTGTGAGTTCATTCCCTATAGATGCTAATACGGCTGAGTCAATTTTTTAATGAAATTTCACACAAAGGTACTTTATGCGCCTGGCAGTGTTTTTAGATAGGTTTTATATTGGAATGTCTTCGGTAAGTATTGATAATCAAAATAATCCGATGAAAGAAGGAACAGGCGTTTTTGACCAAAGTTAACACCTTTACACAGCCTAACATCACAAGTGCATTTGAGAAGTTTTATTACCAAACAAGCCGAAATGCCCGGCATATAAAATCAACAGTAGGTTCTTTGATATGACAGGGCTGCGTTTAAAATAAATGTTTCTGTTTAAAGCACAATTGCACCATGATACTTGACTTTTCATTTTAAACTTAAATCCAAGCCATTATCACTGCACAACCAGTAATGCTAAGCATATAAAATCAAAAGCAGATTCTTTGATGCGGCATGTTCGAAATAAATGTTTCTGTTTAGAACACAATTGAAGCATGATATTTGACGTTTACATTTTAAATTTTAATGCAAGCCATTGTATATAAAAAATAATTTTATAATATCAACAGTACATTCTCTACAGTGCAATGTAGACTACAATATATCGAACTAAATCACTGCGAGAGGCATGTGATTGTTAGAGTAGGAAATCAATCGATTTGATTGAAAAATGAATGATTTCACTGATTTTGATGACAATATGGGCATGTGAAACATTCGTTATTATTCAATCCCGGGCAACGTCAGATCACCTTGCTAATCTATATATTAATACGATAACGTGTGTGTTTCTTTGTGTGTCATGCTTACATCTTTTTTCTTTCGAGTGGTTGTTGTTTAATAATTGTTGTGTCCTTCCATTTCTTGTAATAAATAATTTTGCCAAGAATTCTTCATAAGTTTTGGTTTCGTTTTCGATTATAGATGATGATACTCAACTCATCTATTTTTTATTTTTGAAATCACTACTTTATATCGTTTTTTAACGGTCATGATTACATTATTAAATAGGGGAAAATAAATAACTCGCCTCTTTTTTATTGTTCTACATTCTATTGTATTAATATATAGACTTGCTTAGATAAATATTTTTAGAGTTTTAACAAAAGGGCTAAAATAATATCATGGTGTCTTCACTCATGCTGAACGTCCACTGAATACCCAGCAGCAATATATTACATATGAAATATGCCGCTGTGGAATTTCCACAGGTCCTGCTAGTAAACTTATAAATATGTTAATATCATAAAACTGTCATTTCATAAGTTTTTTTTGTAAGAACCACCCTCTATTTCTTTTAAAAGTAATTAGCCGTCTTTATGAGGAATTTCGTTATGAACTTTGGAAACCAATCAAGAAAGTCATAGCTTTAAAGCTTCATTTGTTTTCCCCTCTTTTTTGCCAATCAAAAAAATAAATAAGATTTCACATTTTTAGGTGAATATGTGAATACTTTAAAAATCTTGGCAGAAAAAAAAAAAAAAATAAATTTATAGTGGGGGGGGGGCTGCTTAATTACCTAAAAAAAGGTAGGATCTCATATTTTTGAGAGGTAATGGGAGGCAATTTAGCAGAAAGTGATAATCTACCAAAGAAATCTTGCAAGGTATCCTTTTTTAAACAGTTCTAGTATTCATTGAATTTCGGTTTCTTGTACATAAAAATGCATTACAATTCAACTGAGTTCTGTATTTTTTTTTTTTTTAATAAATGCATGGCGTTTTTAAAGCATTACAATAAATTTATGTGCAATTCTTGCAGATATGGAAACCATTAACTTTTGGAGATTTTCAGTTGCATATTCTGATTCCTTGCACAAAAATACACTTATAAAGCAAATTTCATTGCTTTATCATGTTTTTTAACAAAGATATAACATTTTTACTGAAAAAGTAGTGTAAAAATGTGACAAAACTCACATGGTCTAAAAGAGAAAAAAATATCCAAACATCAAATAGTCATAATTTCCTTATTTTTAGTCAGTTAAAAAATTTAAAAACGTTCTTTTTTTGATCATTAAGCTATGTGTGCCATTATCGAGATACAATAAGTAAGGAGGCGTACACGTTCACAAGTATCAAAAAAATAATAATAAAATAAACAAAATAAGAGAAAAAGACAGAAAGCAAAAACTCTGACACATTCTGTAGATATCAGTTGAGCTTGGGGTGTATGTGTGACACCATTGTGGGAAATAGCCCTCTGAACATTTGCTGAGGCAGTGTTCATTGATCGACATCAGTTCATCTCGATCTGCTCCAAGCCACAACCTGCCTTCTATTGTTCCAAACTGGAAAATGTCTTCCACTGCCACAAACTCAAAACCATCCATAAACTATCTCGAAATTTTTTCAACTGTACCAGAATTCACTACCACTCTTAAAACTGCCCATAAAATAACTCTAAATATATTGACCTTTCTGTCTGATCTTTTGTCCACTGTACCTTGATTAGTCATCCTATTTCAAATGGCTTTTGTGTACCTTAGTGAATCACTTCCGGTTATAATCAGCTAACGTACTTCCTAACTTTCGGTGTAGCACTACTGGAAGCAGTGACAAGACCAATCAGTTCCTTCTCTTTTATTGTTCTTCCGTATTTCTGTTGTGAAGCGATTTATTGAAATAAAATATAAAAAAATGAAATTATTGAAAAATATACAATAAAAATTAACAAAATTATACAAATAGCACAAATAGTCTTTATTTGCACTTTTAATAACAAAATTAACAAAATAAAATTTTTTGTTTTATTTGAAATTTTATAAAAAATATATGTTTATGAATGTATAAAAATATATTTTTTTTAATTTTAAAAATAAGTTTTTTTTATTTGAATTTAAATATGTTTATGAAAGTATAAAAATAAAATTATTGAAATCAAAATAACAAAATTTCAAGCATACTAATAAAAAAGAACCTATCCAAGACATAATATTCCGAAAATAGTTGGTTTTGATTATTCACCAGGAATTCTTGTAGATGACTATCGAAAAAATCTGATTTGTTCTGCTGATAAAGATTTTCTTTATTTTATTGCAAAATCAATCTATATCACATTTTAGTTGAACATTTTGATGCGTGTTTGTATTGGCAATCTTTTAAACTACCACATTTCAGGTGAAAACATTATTAAGTATTTGTGTATTTATAAATTTCTAAAATCATGCAAAATAATCTAGTAAAAAAATAATTACAAGTAAAAATAGAATTTATCAAATTATCAAGTGTTTATTGTCTATTTTAATGTGAAAAAGTTGTGTAACCAATTCAGTATGATAAAAAAGGGAGATAACCCTTTACTTAAATCGAGTTGAAAGTCCGCCATATTTCAGCACACTGCCAGATAAGCACACTATCTGGTAACGTAATTGTGGCTGTTTTTTTTTTGTTTTTTTTTAAATACTTCTAAAGCATCATCTACTGGATCATTTTTTATAATTTTTAAAATTTATACTAATTTTGCCATGACACTCAAGTACCTAATGTTTTCACCTGAAATGCGTTGGTTTAAAAGATTACTAATGTAAACAAATGCAAACATTTCCTTTTCCTCTTTTTCCCCCCACTATCAAATTTTCTTTCATCATCTTCTTTTCTCTGAATTTTTATCTTCTTTTTTTTTTGAACAGGGAAAATGTTGCTGGTTGATCCCTGTCTGGCTTTGTTTTGCTTCTTTGATTCTTGCACACCATACCAATACAGATTGGTCGGCCATGGCAAGTGGAGTGGAGCCAAGGATGCATTGTATAACCAATGGAATCGAACAGTATCTGGTCTGAATTCATCTTTTAAACCAACTCCAAATACTGCAGCTTCAAATTTTCTTGTGGTGGCCATATTGTTTATTGTGGCAGCTTTTCTGCTGAAATTGATGCTTTAATTCAAACATTGAAGATTTTTTTTTGTTTTTCATTATAATTTGTTCTTTATATTTTCTATGATTTTGAAATATTTCTTTCAGTTTTCCATTGATTAGCAGAATCCTGCAATTCTTTTTATCTAAAAAAAAGTGGATTTTCATTTTAATTTCGTTAAAACTTCTGCTGTTTTGTCAAAATCTGTTTTTTTTTTCATTGTTTATTTTGATAAGAAAAATCTTATTTTTTTTACTTTTCATTTATTTTTAATAATACAAATAAGATTTTTTTTCATTATTTTTTAATGAGAAAATTCATTTTCTTTTCATTGATTCTTCTTTAAAAGAAATTTTTCCTTTTCATTGTTTTTTTTTTAATAAGAAAAATTTGATATTTTTTCTTTTCATTATTTTTTTTAATAAGAAAAAATTGATTTCTGCCAAATCACTAGATCTTAACCTTATTTTTTGCTGTTTAACTAGATTGTATTTTTCTTTCTCCTCTCTTCCTTTACTTTTATTTTTCTCTCTCGATTTTTACTTTCTTAGTTGGAACTGGTTGCAGTTGGTTATACTTTTGTATGAAATTATGACATTGAATTGAAGATAAACAATTTGTACCCATTAATCTGCATGACACTGGTTATAATATTGAGACAGCTGCATAAAAAAAAATTAAATATTAAACTCAAAATTGTAACAATAACAAATAAATCAAATGTTATTATAATAGTTAAACGTGAGGTTTCCATGCTTATTTTCCTTGTAGACCATTTGAGAGCTACATTATCACCTATGCACCCCATATAAGGATTAAAACCAATAAAAATATATTTGTCTACATGAGCTCGGAAATAGTGAAGATTAGTGTTGGGACGATTAATTGGGATCGGGAATCAGAAAAATTTAGAAGATTTCGGGGTATCGGAATCGGAAAAGTTTATGCCTATTTTCCGATGCCAAAACGATTCTTTTAATTGTCTTTTTTTATTTGATTTTGTTTAAACCAAAATCTTCCATTACTGGTAATAATCATAGAATAATAAATATTTATTGATTTTAAAATACCAGTAAATCTAAAATCGATAGATCATCCTCCACAAGTGTAATTTGACGTTTAGGAAAATATCTTCACATTTAACATGTGTTTTTATAAAAATCGGGGAAAATAACAATCTTATAGTTAAATAATTAGAGATTTATAAAGAATCGGAATTGGGAATTTAGCATGAAATCAGTAATTGTATCGGAATCGGTAAAAATATTGGTATCATCTCATTACTACTACATATACTGTTCCATGGCAAGTGCTCGTCTGAGCTCCAATCTCTGCCCCCCCTCGCCAATCTTTTACAATAAACACCCGACTAGCTGAAACCACTGTCAATAATTTTCCCCACTCTTTATCTGTGCCTAAATCAAAACGTAGATTCCATGAACAAAGCTTCTTTCTTAGAACTGCACGCCTGTGGAATTCACTGTTTCCCACCTGACTACAACTTGGATGTCTTCAAGTCCAACATAAACAAATTCCTGATGACCCGCCCCCTTGAGTAAGACACTTTATCATCCCCAATACTTACGATTAATACGATACTACCCCATTGATTACTGTACACGCAATAATCCTTATCCCCGAGTGGCTTCCGGGCCTTGATAAGCGGTGACCACTATGTAAAAAAAAAAACGAAAAAACATACATCTCACAGCCTAGCTCGGCAATACATACAAACCTTTTACTTTTTTCAAAAATCTCTATTATATAAAAGGAAATTAGTCTGTGTGTGTATGTGAGTTCATTCCCTATGAACTCGAAAACGGTTAGGCCGATTTTTTTATGTACCTGGCAGTGTTCTAAGACAGGTTTTGTGTTGGAATGTCTTTAATAAGTATCGGTAATTGATAATCGAATAATACGATGAAAGAGCGAACAGGCGATTTTAACCAAAATTAACACCTTAAACAGTCCAACATCACAAGTGCATTCCTGAAGTTTTATCATCACACAAGCTAAAAGCCCGACACACAAAATCAACAGTAAGTTCTTTGATATGACAGGAGCACGTTCAAAATGAATGCTTATGTTCAAAGCACAATTGCACCATGATTCTTAACTTTTTCATTTTAAACTTAAATTCAAGTCATTATCACTGCACAAGCAGTAAGGTCAGGCATATAAAATCAACAGTAGATTCTTTGATTTACAAGGACGCATTCAAAATAAGTGTTTCTGTTTAAAGCACAATTGAAGCATGATACTTGATTTTTTCATTTTAAACTTTGATTCTAGCCATTATATATAAAAATTATTTTATAAAATCAACAGTAGGTTCTCTACAGTGCAATGCAGGCTATAATGTATTGTACACTAAGACTGCCGGGAGGCATGTGAAGCTTCCTCGCAGTGCACTGCGATCGGTCACCAACTAGAGCAGGCAATTGATTTGATTTAAAAAATGGGTGATTTTGATGGCAATAAAAATATGAGAGTGTGAAACATTCGTTAATTAACATTCAATCCCAGGCAACGTCGGGTCTGTCTGCTAGTATATATACATATATATTTTTGGGGGTGTTTATATGTGCGGGTTTTTTTTCTGCTTTCTGCTTTAACACAAGAGAGAGATACTAATGCTCCCTTATCAAATTATTTACTTCTAAATGAAATGAGTGACGCACAGACAGAATAGATAACATTCTGTTTAGAATATCAAGTTGTCTACATCATTGATGATGTCTCATTCACACGGCTTGAAAAACATGTAATTCGTATCGTTTGACTCCTGTTTTGTCTATCGTTTGACCTATTGACCCCTGTCTTACTTTCACGTCATCCATCTTTCATCAAACCTTGGGAAAAATTCTGCTTTACAGATCTCCTTTATCATGAACTCTGTGTGACCCTTGCCAATAGTCATACAAGCTAACTTAATCGCCATCATGTTTAGGGTCCTTAATATATAAGAGTATGTCTTGCAGCATGGCTCAACAATGCATACGAACCAAAGAAAGCATCATTTATCCATATTACATATTCTTTTTATATTTATTATTTACAATATAATTATTTATTATATTGAATAGATTTCCATATGGACCCCTTACTTCTTATGATAGACTCCCAAAGCACAGTTTTTTTATTTATTTTTTTTTCAAAGAAGTCAACATTCATCAAGGCCCAGAGGCCATTCGAGGATAAGTGTTAAAGATTGTACAGTAGTCAATGGGACAATATAGTAATCGTTAGTAGTGTAAGTTTGGTAAGTAGGGTTACTTAAGGGGAACAGCTCATCAAGAGTCTCTGCTTCTGTGGATACCTGACGATCCAAGTGGACTCTGGTTGGGAATCTTTGGGTTAAACCAACTTATTTAGAATATATGAAAAGAGTCTGTTCGAGGTTTCTTAAAAAATTCAGTGGATACCAATAATGATATGAAACTGCAGCACTAACCTGCTTCCTTTCTTTACCTCCTCCTTCCCGTCTCTTCCTCCTCCTTCTATTCTTTACTTCTTCCTTCCCTTTTCTACCTCCTCCTCTTTTCTACCTCCTTCTCTTTTCTACCTCCTCCTTCCCTTCCTTTACTCCTCCTTCCCTTCCTTTATTCCTCCTTCCCTTCCTTTATCTCCTCCTTCTCTTTCTCTACCTCCTCCTCCTCTTTCTCTACCTCCTTGTTCTCTTTCTCTACCCCTCCTTCCCTTCTCTACCTCCTCCTCTTCTCTACCTCCTCCTCCTCTTCTCTACGTCATCCTTCCCTTCTCTACCCCCTCCTTCCCTTCTCTACATCCTCCTTCCATTCTTTACTTCCTCCTTCCCTACTACTAATACTTAATGATCCAAGTGGACTTTGGTTGGGAATCTTTGGGTTAAACCGACTTCCTTAGAATACATGAAAAGAGTCTGTTCGAGGTTTCATAAAGAATTCAGTGGATACCAAATTTTTTTCCAAATTAAGTTATGAGGTAATATCAGTATGAAATGAAAAATGAAATGAAACTGCGGTACTAACCCTAATGCGGGTTTAACTTGCTTCCCTTCTTTACCTCCCCCTTCCCTTTTTACCTCCCTCTTCCCTTTTTTACCTCCTCCTTCTCTTCTTTACCTCCTCCTTCCCTTCTCTTCCTCTGCCTTCCCTTCTCTTCCTCCTCCTTCCCTTCTGTACCTCCTCCTTTCATTTTTTTTTCCTCCTTCCCTTTTCCACCTCCTCCTCTTTACTTCTTCCTTCCCTTTTCTACCTCCTCCTTCTCTTCTCTACTTCCTCCCCTTTTTTAACTCTTCCTTCTCTTTATCTCCTTTTTCTCTTCTCAACCTCCTCCTTCTCTACCCCTTCCTCCTCTTCTCTACCTCCTCCTTCTCTTTCTCTACCCCCTCTTGTTTCTCTTATCACTCTCATTCTCTATCTCCACTTGCATTCATCATTCTTCACACATGTACATATCTTTTTCCATTTCATTTAAGCTTAAAACATTGGTTTATTCAATTATTTTTCATTTATCTTTCTAACGGTTTATGTGAGCAAGAAATAATGTCACAATTAACAGATAAATTTTCAATGTTAAACCTACAACATATGTGCCAATGTTTGTTTGACTTCAACGCTGACTTAAGTTTATATTAAACGCTGACTTAATTTTATATACAATCAATCTGATGAAACTTTAGATTATCATCATTCACACACATCTAAGATCATTCAACATTTATGCAGATGACATCGTTAATGATTAAGACCACTCTGTTTCTCTCTCTCTTCCAACCTGAAGCACAACATAATGCAATGGGGAAAACAATCAGTGCTATGATTAAATGTATTCCTTTTCCGATGCTGCTGATTTGGGGTGCCTTAAATGTATTTGATCTGAAAAAAAAAAAAAAAAAGTATTATTTTTGAATCAAAATGCTTTAAAACCAGAGTTGTTTTTGAACTTTTCTTTGAATTTTATATCTTACAAATAATGATTGAAAACCATTTTTATATAAATTCTTGCTAATATAAGTTTATATTAAACGCTGACTTAATTTTATATACAATCAATCTGATGAAATGCTAAGGCATTTCAGGTTCATACAGTATCATCTTTCACACACATCTAAGATCATTCGACATTTATACATGACCCTCTATGGCAACATTTTGAAGAGCATTGATGACCAAGACCACCCTGTTTCTCTCTCTTCCAACCTGAAGCACAACATAGTGCAATGGGGAAAACAATTAATGCTATGATAAAATGTATTCCTTTTCTGACGCTGCTGATTTGGGGTGCCTTAAATGTATTTGATCCAAAGTTTTATCTTTTGAATCAAGATGCTTTAAACCCAAATTTGTTTGTGAACTGTTTTTTGTATTTTATATCTTACAAATAATGATTGAAAACCATTTTTATATAAATTCTGTTAATTAATAAATTATATTTTTATGATATTTTTTTTACATTTTTGGAAATAAAATAATTCTGAGTACATTTTTGTTTGTCTTTTTTTTTTATCTTTTATTAACTTGAATATTTGATATAAAATTTATTGTTGCACAAATTTTGAGAATATCTTGTTATCAAACATGTTACAATAATGTGTGTGTTTTATTACATCTATATATATAAAAGCGAAAATGTATGTATGTATGTTTGTGTGTCTGCTAAAAACTTTCGACAGACACAACGAAAATTCACAAACTCGGTATCATATCGAAGCCCCATCCTTCGCTTGAAAAATATCGAAAAGTTGGCCAAAAACGTTAACTTTTTCACCCCGAAATCGACTATTTTCGACAGGTTTTTCGTAACGATGACTATTTTCGACGGGTTTCTCGTAACGATGACTATTTTCGACGGGTTTCTCGTAACGATGACCGATTCTACGCATGCATCAGATGACGTCATGACCTGATTTACTTTAAATAGTTGAAAAATGTTTTTTTTTTCCCGATTTTTTAAATTTAAATATTGAACCCTGTGTTATTTAAGCCATTTTTCACGTAACGTTTGTTTTCCTGTTTTTTTTTTTTTTTTTTTTTATTTCGCTTATTCTTAGCGACACCCCAAAACACCCGGGTATCCGCCGATTTTTTAAATTTTAATATCGAATCAG
Source organism: Euprymna scolopes (assembly GCF_053919585.1). Lineage (NCBI taxonomy): Eukaryota > Metazoa > Mollusca > Cephalopoda > Sepiida > Sepiolidae > Euprymna > Euprymna scolopes. The sequence goes on from NC_136491.1 coordinate 21,020,657, forward strand.
GCTTATTTAAGCCATTTTTCACGTGTTCGTATTTCTGTTTTCATCGTTCGTTTGCCTTACGTTAGATTTTTTTGTGTTTTTTTTTATGTTTTGATTACCCCCCCCCGCTTAATTAAAACGTTGAATGCTTACATCGTCATCGTCGTCGTCATCGTCGTCGTCATCGTCGTCGTAACGCTTGACGACTTTCAAACATCTTTCACTAACTCATTCTGGCTGGCCGATTTTATTTTCAAACTTCGCCTCAGGGCTTTGGGTTCGATCCTACCTCCCCCCCCGGTTTCTTTTTTATTTAACACCACACACACCTACAAACACTCGGGCAACGCCGGGTACCCCTGCTAGTCAATAATACAACACATGTGATCAGACAAAATAATACTAGTCATTATTACTAGTTAACAGTGTTAAATTTGTAACACTGACGTGACATAAAAGTCATTTTTTTTTCTTACATTTTCACCCCAAACAAGCCACATTGCCATTTTGATGTAGGGAGTTTAGCAGCAAGATGTTTGTTCACATTACACTTGAACTTCTGCATGTCAGTACAGTTGGGGAAGCAGGAAACTGGAAGAGAATTCCAAAGTCCTGCAGTTCTGGGGAAGAAGCTATTAGAGTAAAAGGCTTTCTTACATCTAGGGACCTCAACTGTATAGGGGTGGGACTTTGCTGCTTATCTAGGGGTATTTTTTTCAGAGCACCCACCATTAAAAATACTTGTAATGACATATTAATGACAACATGAGTTTATAAACAAAGGATGTATATATAATATACAGGCACAGGCTCCTTCAGTCTTTGATAGACTATGGATACACGCAGGATATGTGCAGGAAATTTTTGTGGCAGGAGGTGCGCAATCTCTAACCACACTTCTCCTGAGTCGACATTGTTAAATACCAGTGACAAGTGAAGTGTATGTACAGGACGACTGGAAACAAATGCCAAGATAAGCGGAGAGCACATTACAGTGCCTAGAATTCTCAAATGATTACCCATCAGGTACTAACCAGACTCAATGTTGCTTAACTTGATCTGATGAGAATCGGTGAGTCAAGGCGATTATGCTGTGTATATATATAATACTAGCCCGGGTGTTTGGGTGTGTGCGTTAAGCAAAAAAAAAAATGGTAGTAGGAAGGCAGGCTTGAGCCTGTACCACGAAAGGGGAAAAAAACGGGGGGAAAAAACTGACATCTTTGCTGTTACGACCACCACCAAATCGGAAGTGACGTAGGTTTTAATACAGGTTTGACAATCGAAAGGAGAGGATGACTTTAAAAAATATCGGCGAAAAAGCGACTCTCCCTTGTAGAAAAGTGTCCAGTTGAAGATGAAGATATTAATGTTTTTAGCCAATTTTTCGATATTAGTCGTCTGAAAGGTCGAACTTCAAAACGATACTGATCTTGGTAAAATCCGTCGCCTCTGTCGAAAGTGTTAGACAGACATGCAAGCATACATACATACATACATTTATATATTGGTAACTGAAAATTTTCGACCCAAACCGATTGAAAAGCTTGCCCTATCTCTGAATACCCTTTATGTCAAATTTCAAATGTTTAGACCAGAAATTGTCTGAGTAATTTGCTAGCAACTGCAGAGGACAAACTTTTTAAAACTTTGACCCCTATTATGACCCCTTTACATTTATTGTGCAGTATAGGTCTGATTTGACAATTTTGATGGTGCTTGTGCAGTATAGATCCCATTTGAAAAAATGTAACGCGCTTGTGCAGTATAGGTCTGATTTAAAAAATTTTAACATGCTTGTGCAGTATAGGTCTAATTTGAAAAATTTGAAAGTGTTTGTGCGGTATGAGTCGGATTTGCAAAATTGTAAGGTGCTTGTGCAGTATAGGCCATATTTGACACTTTTGAAGGTGCTTGTGCAGTATAGGTCCAATTTGACATTTTGAAGGTCATTGTGCAGTATAGGTCCGATTTGACAATTTTAAGGTGCTAGTGCAGTACAGGTCCGACTGGAACAATTTTAAGTTGCTTGTGCAGTATAGGTCCGATTTGAAGGTGCTTGTGCAGTATAGGTCCGATTGTAAAAAAATTGGGCAAGTGCTTGTGCAGTATAGGCCGAATTTGACAATTTTAAAGGTGCTTGTGACGTATAGGTCGGATTTGCAAAGTTTTGAAGGTACTTGTGCAGTATAGGTCTGATTAGAAAAATTTGAAAGTGCTTCTGCGGTATAATTCGGATTTGCAAAATGGTGATGGTGGTTGTTCAGTATAGGTTAGATTTGACACTTTTGAAGGTCATTATATGCAGTATACGTCCGATTCGACAATTTTGAAGATTCTTGTGCAGTATAGGTCCGATTAGACAATTTTTCTGGCACTTGTGCAGTATAGGTCTGATTTGACAATTTTGATGGTGCTTGTGCAGTATAGGTCCGATTTGAAAAATATTAAGGTGCTTGTGCAATATAGGTCCGATTTGAAAATTTTTGAAGGTGCTTGTGCAGTATAGGTCCGATTTGACAATTTTGAATGTCATTGTGCAGTATAGGTCCTGTTATTATTATTGAAGGCACTTGTGCAGTATAGGTCCGATTTGCCAATTTTGAAGGTGCTTGTGCAGTATAGGTCCGAGTTGACAATTTTGAATGTCATTGTGCAGTATAGGTCCTGTTATTATTATTGAAGGCGCTTGTGCAGTATAGGTCCGATTTGCCAATTTTGAAGGTGCTTGTGCAGTATAGGTCCGATTTGACAAATTTAAAAGTACTTGTGCAGTATGAGTCGGATTTGCGTAATTTTGAAGATGCTTGTGCCGTATATGTCCGATTTGAAAATTTTTATGGCGCTTTGAAGGTCATTAAAAATTGGGAAGGTGCTTGTGCAGTATAGGTCTGATTTGCCAAAATTTTGAAGGTGCTTGTGCAGTATAGGTCCGATTTGACAATTTTTAATGTTATTGTGCAGTATGGGTCCTATTTGATAATTTTGAAGGTGCAGTATAGGTCTGATTTGACAATTTTTATGGCGCTTGTGCAGTATAGGTCTGATTTGACAACTTTGATGGTGCTTCTGCAGTATAGATCCCAATTGAAACAATTTAACGTGCTTGTGCAGTATAGGTCTGATTTGAAAAATTTTAACGTGCTTGTGCAGCATAGGTGTAATTTGAAAAATTTGAAAGTGCTTGTGCGGTATAAGTCGGATTTGCAAAATTTTAAGGTGCTTGTGCAATAAAGGTCCTATTTGACATTTTTTAAGGTGTTTGCGCGGTATAGGTCCTATTGACACTTTTTAAGGTAATTGTGCAGTATAGGTCCGATTTGGCAATTTTTAGGGTGCTTGTGCAGTACGGGTCCGATTTGAAAAATTTTAAGGTGCTGCGCAGTATAGGTCTGATTTGACAAATTTTGAATGTGCTGGTGCAGTAGAGGTCGGATTTGACAATTTTAAAGGTGCTTGTGCAGTATAGGTCGGATATGCAAAGTCTTGAAGGTGTTTGTGCAGTATAGGTCCTATTTGACACTTTTGAAGGTCATTAAAAAAATTGGGAAGGTGCTTGTGCAGTATAGGTCGGATTTGACAATTTTAAAGGTGCTTGTGCGGTATAATTCGAGTTGTCAATTTTAAAGGTGTTTGTGCGGTATAATTCGAATTGTCAAAATGTTGATGGTGCTTGTGCAGTATTGAAAAATTTGAAAGTGCTTGTGCGTTATAAGTCGGATTTGCAAAATTTTGAAGGTGCTTGTCCAATTTAGGTCTTACTTGAGACTTTTGAAGGTGCTTATGCAGTATAGGTCCTATTTTACACTTTTGAAATTCATTAAAAAAATTGGGAAGGTGCTTGTGCAGTATAGGTCCGATTTGACAATTTTTATGGCGCTTGTGCAGTATAGGTCTGATTTGACAATTTTAATTGAAAAATTTTAAAAGTGCTTGTGCAGTATAAGTCATATTTGCAAAATTTTGAAGGTGCTTGTGCAATATAGGTCCTATTTGACAATTTTGCAGTTTATTGTGCAGTATGCGTCGTATTTGATAATTTTGAGGGTGCGTGTGCAGTACAGGTCTGATTTGAAAAATTTTAAGGCGCTTGTGCAGTATAAGTCCGATTTTTAAAAAAATTGGGAAAGTGCTTGTGCAGTATAGGTCAGATTTCACAATTTTAAAGGTGCTTGTGCAGTATAGGTCGAATTTGCAAAGTTTTGAAGGTGCTTGTGCAGTATAGGTCTGATTTGCCACAATTTTGAAGGTGCTTTAGCAGTTTAGGTCTGATTTGACAATTTTGTAGGTTATTGTACAGTATGGGTCCTATTTGATAATTTTTAAGGTGTGTGTGCAGTATAGTTCCGATTTGAAAAATTGTAAGTGACTTGTGCAGTACAGGTCAATTTGCGAAATCCTGAAGGCACTTGTGCAGTATAGGTCCGATTTGAAAATTTTTTTCATGCTTGTGCAGTATAGTTCCGATTTGAAAAATTGGAAAGTGCTTGTGCGGTATAAGTCAGAAGGTGGTTGTGCAGTATAGGTCCGATTTAACAATTTTGAAGGTGCTTGTGCAGTATAGGTCCGATTTGTAAAATTTTGAAGGTGCTTGTGCAGTATAGGTCCGATTTTAAAAATTGGGAAGGTGCTTGTGCAGTACAGGTCCGATTTGACAATTTTAAAGGTGCTTGTGCAGTATCGGTCGGATTTGCAGTATCGGTCGGATTTTTAAGGTGTGTGTGCAGTATAGTTCCGATTTGAAAAATTGTAAGTGACTTGTGCAGTACAGGTCAATTTGCGAAATCCTGAAGGCACTTGTGCAGTATAGGTCCGATTTGAAAATTTTTTTCATGCTTGTGCAGTATAGTTCCGATTTGAAAAATTGGAAAGTGCTTGTGCAGTATAAGTCAGAAGGTGGTTGTGCAGTATAGGTCCGATTTAACAATTTTGAAGGTGCTTGTGCAGTATAGGTCCGATTTGTAAAATTTTGAAGGTGCTTGTGCAGTATAGGTCCGATTTTAAAAATTGGGAAGGTGCTTGTGCAGTACAGGTCCGATTTGACAATTTTAAAGGTGCTTGTGCAGTATCGGTCGGATTTGCTAAATTTTGTAGGTGCTGGTGCAGTATAGGTCCGATTTGCAAAATTCTGAAGGTGCTTGTGCAGTATAGATCCGATTTGACAATTTTGAAGGTCATCTTGCAGTATAGGTCTTATTATTCTTTTTGAAAGCGCTTGTGCAGTATAGGTCCGATTTGACAATTTTGAAGGTGCTTGGGCAGTATAGGTCCGATTTGCAAAATTTTAAATGTTGATGGTGCTTGTGCAGTATAGGTCAGATTTGATACTTCTGAAGATCTTGTGCAGTATAGGTCGGATTTGTCACTTTTAAAGGTCATTGTACAGTATAGGTCTGATTCAATAATTTTGAAGATGCTTGTGCAGTATATGTCCGATGTGACAATTTTTATGGCACTTGTGCAGTATGAGTCTGATTTGACAATTTTGATGGTTCTTGTGCAGTATAGATCGCATTTGAAAAAATTTAACGTGCTTGTGCAGTATAGTTATGATTTGAAAAATGTTAACGTGCTTGTGCAGTATATGTCTAATTTGAAAAATTTTAAAGGTATAAGTGCAGTATAAGTCGGATTTGCAAAATTTTGAAGGTGCTTGTGCAATATAGGTCCTATTTGATAATTTTTAAGTTTATTGTGCAGTATAGGTCCTATTTGATAATTTTTAAGGAGCGTGTGCAGTACAGGTCCGATTTGAAAAAATTTAAGATGCTCTGTGCAGTATAGATCCGATATTTAAAAAATTGGGAATGTGCTTCTGCAGTCTAAGTCTGATTTGACAATTTTAAAGGAGCTTGTGCAGTATAGGTCGGATTTTCAAAGTTTTGAAGGTGCTTGTGCAGTATAGGTCTGATTTGCCAAAATTTTGAAGGTCATTGTGCAGTATGGCTCTTATTTGATAATTTCGATGGTGCGTGTGCAGTATAGTTCCGATTAGAAAATTTTTGAAGGCACTTGTGCAGTATTGGTGTAGAAAATGTGTAAGGAAAGTCCTTTAAAATTACTGCGCCCTCTGTAGATGTATAATGTTGCAGCAACGTAAAGCAATTCAATAACCAGTAAACACCGGTTCTGCATGGAATCCAACTAGCAAGGTACCTAGACGGACGCGAACAGTTACTCAGAACGGACCCAACAACGGTAAGATATGCTCACACGGCCCGAGAAGCAACAGCAACACGATTCCCGACCAAGTCAATCATCGCACCCCCAACGTCTTTCAATCACCCGCTTTTATGGCCGTTGTAGGCCGGCTAAATTTGCATATTGCGAGAATTCATGTGACTTTGTGAGATATCATCCTTTACAAAAGACGGCGGCCGCCATCTTGATCTTTCTTTATCTATTTTTGGTCGGCGATGTCGAGCCGGTCCCGAGGTAAGTCTTTCCTTTTCGTCTGTCTCTCTTACGCACCCACACAACACACAAACACGCGGCGCTTGTCTCCTGGATGCACATTACAATTGGTCCGATTTGAAAATTTTTTAGTGCTCGTGCAGTATAGTTCCGATTTGATAAATTTGAAAGTGCTGGTGTGGTATAAGTCAGATTTGCAAAATGTTGATGGTGCTTGTGCAGTATAGGTTAGATTTGATACTTTTGAAGGTGCTTGTGCAGTATAGGTCTGATTTGTCAACTTTGAAAGTGCTTGTGCGGTATAATTCGAATTTTCAAAATGTTATGGTGGTTTTTCAGTATAGGTCAGATTTGACACTGTTGAAGGTCATTGTGCAGTAGAGGTCCAATTCGACAATTTTAAAGATGCTTGTGCAGTATATGTCCGATTTGACAATTTTTCTGGCACTTGTGCAGTATAGGTCTGATTTGACAATTTTGATGGTGCTTGTGCAGGATAGGTCCGATTTGAAAAATTTGAAAGTGCCTGTGCGGTATAAGTCGGATTTGCAAAATGTTGATGGTGCTTGTGGAGTATAGGTCAGATTTGATACTTCTGAATGTGCTTGTGCAGTATACGTCCGATTTGCAAATTTTTGAAGGTGCTTGTGCAGTATAGGTCGGATTTGACAATTTTGAATGTCATTGTGCAGTATAGGTCCTATTATTAAAAATTGAAGGCGCTTGTGCAGTATAGATCTGATTTGGAAAATTTTTATGTGCTTGTGCAGTATAGGTCTAATTTGAAAAATTTTAAAGGTGCTTGTGCAGTATAAGTAGGATTTGCAAAATTTTGAAGGTGCTTGTGCAGTATAGGTCCTATTTGACAATTTTTAAGTGTATTGTGCAATATAGGTCCTATTTGTTAATTTTAAAGATGCGTGTGCAGTACAGGTCCGATTTGAAAAATTTTAAGGTACTTGTGCAGTATAATTTCGATTTTTAAAAAATTGGGAATGTGCTTGTGCAGTTTAGGTCGGATTTGACAATTTTTAAAGGTGCTTGTGCAGTATAGGTCGGATTTTCAAAGTTTTGAGGGCGCTTGTGCATTATAGGTCTGATTTGCCAAAATTTTGAAGGTACTTAAGCAGTTTCGGTCCGATTTGACAATTTTGAAAGTTATTGTGCCGTATGGGTCCTACGTCCACATATATACTTACAGATTACCCGGAATCCTCTGGGATTGAATGAGATACATGCAAATATATGCAAGCAGAATACACGGGCGCCTGGGATTCAATGAGATAGATGCAAATATATATTAGCAGAATACCTGGCGTTGCTTTGGATTGAATTAGATTGATTGAAATATATACTAATAGAATACCTTGCGTCGCCCAGGATTTCATTGGATTGATTGAGAAATATACTAGCAGAACATCTGGCGTTGCCCGGGATCGAATGAAATAGGTTAGAATATATATTAGCAAAATACCTGGCGTTGCTTGGGACTGGATGAGATAGGTGGAAATATACATTAGCAGAATACCCTGCATCGCCCCGTATTGAATGAGATTGGTGGAAATATACAGGATTTAATAATGCAGGTGAAGATAAATACTAACAGAATACCTGGCATCGCCTGGGATTAAATGGTATAGGTACAAATACAGAATAGACGAATACTTGGCGTCACCCGGGATTGTAATAGATAGCTGCACTTATACAAAAGCAGAATATCCGGCATTACTCAAACTTGCATGAGATACGTGAGATAATTTATTTGCAATATCCCCAGCGTCGCCCGGGATTGAAGGAGATTGATGGAAATATATATTAGCAAAATTCCTGGCGTTGCCGGGGATTGAATGAGATAAGGGAAAATATATATTAGCAGAATAATCAGCGTCGGCCTGGATTAAATAAGGGTGGTGAAATATAAAGTTTGTACCGGAAATAGCTTAAACAATTTTCTATCTCAAAATTACTTGATTTGTGAAGTCGATTCCAGATATGGCTTAAACAATGATTTCACAATTAGATTAATACATATGTATTGTTGGTTTCTATGAAAGTTTCCTAGGCCAGTTTCTATAGGGGATGATCTATATTTGTTAAAATGTTTTATGTATTCATACGGAAATGATGTGATGGTTGTAGTAGTGGGTAGAAAGAAGCATGATTATGTCAATTTTAAACGTGCTCTTGAGTTTTCTTTTGGGGGTTAAAAGTTGGAGAAAGTAATGTCCGTTTTGGGGTAAAAAAAAGTTTGTGAAATTGTTTAACATATCTATTTAAATTACCCGTCTTAGTGTAGGTAAAATTATTTAAATATATGTTGTATATTCACCGTCCTTGCAAAGGTAAAATTATTTCATATACATGCTGTAATTATCTACCCTAGGTAAGATAACATTATATCATACGTCTGATACCCGTCCTAGCTAGGTAAAATATTCTTTTGCTCGAAATAGCAAATGATACATAGACATTAAAAATTTCATACTCCTAAGAATTGCAAATATATTCAAAATCAAATTCAATTTTCTCATTGTTTATACGGTCCCGAGTTACTTTCTAAAAATTGTTTCAGTTTTCTTAAAATTATGGAAAGAGAAATTATTGAACACGTTGTACAATACCTGTCGATAGTATGTGAAATTGTTTCATGTATGTATTTTAATTACCCGTCCGAGGGTAGGTAAAATTATATTAAATATGTGTTGTATATTACCAATCCCCGCAAAGGAAACATTATTTCATATATATGGTATAAATTACTTATCCAATTATTTGATACGTGTAATACCCGTCCTAGGGTAGGTAAAATATTCATTTGCTCGAAAAAGCTAATGATACATAGACATTAAAAATTCCTCTATCCCAAGAATAACAAATATGTTCAAAATCAACTTCAATTTTCTCATTGTTTATACGGTCCCGGGCAACGCCGGGTAGCCCCGCTATCTATATATATATAAGCGAAAATGTATGTATGTATGTATGTATGTTTGTATGTTTGTATGTGTGTTTGTGTGTCCGCTAAAAACTTTCGACAGACACAACGAAAATTCACAAACTCTATATCATATTGAAGCTCCATCCTTCGCCCGAATAATATCGAAAAATTGACCAAAAACGTTGATTTTTCACCCCCAAATCGACAATTTTCGACAGGGGATTCAACAAAAACCGTCCCCTCGTGACGACGACGTGTTCTACGCCTCCGTCAGATGACGTCATGACCTGATTTATTTTTAATAGTTGAAGAACTGACTAAATTTCACGTACGCCGCATTAGCTCAGTTGGTTAGCGCGTTGATTCATTATCTAAACGCTTTGGGTTCGAATCGTGGTGTGAGATGTCTTTTTTGTTTTTCGATTTTTTAAATGTAAATATTGAACCAGTGTTATTTAAGCCATTTTTCACGTAACGTTTGTTTTTCTGTTTTTTTTTTTTTACTTCACTTATCCACCCCCGACCACACACCCCAAAACACCCGGGTACCCACCGATTTTTTAAAATTTTAATATCGAAACAGGCTTATTTAAGCCTTTTTTCACGTGTTTTTTTTTTTGTTTTAACGTTCGTTTTTCTGTTTTCTTTTTTGTTTTTTCGATTTTTACATTTAACATCGTTAGTTTGCTTTACGTTAGGTTTTTTGTGTTTTTCAGATCCATTAGTTAGATCCATGTCCAAGGAACCTACATCTAAAATTTCAAGTGTTTAGACCCAAAATTGTCGGAGGAGTTTGGCAGAGTTCTAAAAGATCAGATTGTTGAATTTTGACCCCTTAACAGCCAAATTTCTGCCCCAAAACGAATCACATAGATTTTCCCAAATCTCAGTACCCTGTACACCAAATTTCGAGTCTGTAGACTAAAAATTGACAAAGTTATTGCGTAGGGAAATGTACACAGACATACACACAGACAGACACACAGACACGTTCACTTTTATAGATATATAGATTACAAACGCTTAAAAAAATTAATTAATAATTGAAGTATCTTTTTTGCCGATTTTTATTGAAAACTTGTTATTTTGAAGTTTTTAATAGTACATTTGAAATCATTTGATGACAGTTCATTTTTTTAACCGTGAAAAAAAATTAAAAAGAAAGGTTAAAGTGGTCATATACATAGAAAAATGCGAGCATGAAAAGTAATATGGTTAAGATTGAACATGGAAAAGTAAAAGGAATAATTGTTAAAACTATATCTATATTAAACTTTGTGACAGATTCCCATCCTATCGAGGCTAGGCGCGGATGCAAGCCCCATAATTTTATTATACTATCTGTCTTTAAACTGAAACATACTTATCAAAATATACTTATGTGGATAAGTATCAAAAGTCCTTGTTAAACTTTTGAGATATTTTCATTTTACAGAGATCAGGCGCAACCGCAGACCCCACGATTTTATTTTACTATCCTTGTTACAACTAAAACATACACATCAAATTATTATACCCTCCCAACTAGGTTGACAGAAAGTGGATGCTCATGTGACGTTGACCACAAAAAAAAAACTTTATAGGCAGTCCCTCTAAAAAAAACTTTCAGGCTTAAAAAAAAAAAAAAATTATCCTCACCCACTAGGTGGTCAGAAAGTGGGGGTTCATTTTACTTAAATTTATATAAAAAAAAAAAAATGATCCCACAATTTTTCATAAATACTTTTGCAAATCATGAAAAATATTTATCTGCGACAGTTTTAAATGTTATATTCGTTTTCAGCACCCCCGAAAACCTATATAGTCTGAATTATAACATTTTTTTGAGCTGGAAAGATTCTTGACATTGACATAAATTAATAATTATTTTGGGGGCGCATGGGTTTTCCCCTCTTTTCATTTCAGTATTATAGTAGTTGCAGATTAAATGAGCTTGCTTTTAGATATCTTAAAAATTTGAAATATGAGTGTTTAATTAAAAAAAAAGTAAACGTCATAATTCAATTATTTGTAAATTGTCTAAATTTACCGAGCATTTATTATAATGCAAAATCTGAATGCCCTATTTTTTAGTTAATATTGTTGTAACTTCAAAAACGAATATCAAATACTGTCGAGTTTTCTAGGTACACTGCAGTGCTAAGTTTTCAAAATAAGTATGCATCTCATTTATTTTCAGAACCGAAACCTGGATAACCATGAAACGACTGAACCGTCCCAACGGCTATCAGCAACGGCAAGCTAAAAAGACAAAAGCGGCAGCGCTAAGCGACATTAAAGGCTCTTTCCTGAAGTGGATACAGAAACCAGAAACCGTCAAAAGTTCTGATTTTATTGAAGCTGAAAGAAAGTTGCATGGAAAACAGTTCGAAAGCCATTTATCAATCGAGAGACAGCGACACAGAACAAACTGATATTGAAGAACATCATGATATAGCAATTGCAACTCGATCAGAAAAAGAGTTTGAAGCCTTGGCCGCCAGCACTGTCAGTAATTTGTCACGATTCAACGATGTGTCATCGTGGCAAATTTATGTACCTGATAGTGTCAGAATTGATATCATCAAAAGGGGGAGTAAGCCATTCCAGAATAAGCAGCTGCCTTTCAAGTCGGTTAAAATGCCAGGTGCAAAGGTTAAAAGTGAATTGTTACAACTTGGTTTAATTCCTCATTGTCAAATGGCAACAGGATGCTACGATCGTGGCTGGCTTACTCGTTGCATGACAGAAAGTTATACTGCTTTTGATGTCGGTTGTTTACCAAAGATAACAACTGGAACGTCTACTTTGGTCGTTGTTTTTGAAGCCTGGTGGAACCTAAAATCAAGAATTGTTGATCTTGAACAATCAAAGGATCGTCTGTCATGCGAGAAGTGGAAAACGCTTGTTTCATGACTCTAGATGCAAAGAAAGAAAGAAACAAAGAAAGAAAGAAAGAAAGAAACAAACAAACAAAACTATCGATGCAGTGCACATTTCCCTGATGGAGAAGAGGGAAAGGGAAGTTCAGAGACATTCAGCACAGAGTTTTAGACGTGATACTTTTTTGCATGACAGAACCTGTCATTGAGAAGACATCGCGAGAATACGTCCTCATTAAACAAAGGTAACTTCTTGGGGATTGTTGAATTGTTATCTAAATACGATGCAATGTTAAAGGAACATCTTTTCAGCCTCCAGCAAAGCGCGGGCAGTTAGGCAATATGGTCATACATGTCGCCTGGAACACAGAACGAGTTTATTTCTCTTTTGGCAAAACATGAGATTAGAAAACTCGTTGCTGACATCAAGAATGCAAAATACTTTTGTATACTTTTTGATAGCACACCAGACGTTTCAGATGCAGATCAAATGTCAACAGTAATCAGATATGTACATATCAGCGATGGTGCAGGTGAAGTGCAGGAGTCATTCCTGTGATTTTTACATTTCAAAGGTAAAAGAGTTACTGCATTAACTTTTGGTATCCTCGAGAAATTAGAAAACGAAGGACTAGATATAAAGTTCTACCGCGGTCAAGAGTACGATAATGCTGCAAGTACTTAGTGACACTCGATATGGTTTCCGTTCTGCTAGATCTACAGCAGATGTGCTTACAGTTATATCTCATAGGATTAGCAAATCTCTCGACGGAGGCAACCTTTCTAGGGCAATTGCTCTTGACATATCTAAGGCCTTTGATAGGGTATGGCATAAAAGTTTACTTCACAAGATCTCTAGCTATGGTATAGCTGGAAATGTCTTCTCAATTATTAAATCGTTTCTTTCTGATAGGTTCATAAGAGTAGTAGTTGAGGGGCAAAAATCAGAAGCTCACAGTATTAATGCTGGAGTCCCTCAGGGGTCCATCCTGGGCCCAACTCTTTTCCTGATCTACATTAATGATCTTCCAAATCACATCCTTACATCATTTATACTGATGACACTACCATTTATGGTAGCACATCTAAGACAGTAAACGACCAAGTTCTCTCTGATTCTCTCTCCTCTGATCTTGAGCACGTTGTACAATGGGGAAAGGAGTGGTTGGTTACTTTTAATGCATCTAAAACCAAGCGTCTCTCTTTACATCATCAACGCTCTGATCCACATCTGTCATCAATTGAAATGAATAGCTCTCGTCTTGAAGAGGCCACAAGTTTTGACAAGCTTCTGGGCTTGACCGTTACTCCTGATCTTAAATGGAACACGTACATCAAATCTGTTGCCAAGGCCGCTGGAAAAATGGTGGGATCTTTCCATCGATCCAGTAGATATCTCACTGCTGATGCAATTCTCTATCTATGTACGTCCAAGAATGGAATACTGTTGCCACATCTGGGCAGGAGCTGCTAGAAAAGACTTGTCTTGCCTTGATAGAGTTCAAAATAGACTCTGTAGCCTTGTAGGAGATGTCCTTTTCTCTTCCTTGCAACCTCTATCTCACAGAAGCGATGTTGCGAGTTTGTCTCTGATGTATCGTTATTTTCATGGAAAGTGTTTGACTGAGCTTCAATCTATGGTCCCCCCTCACCAAACTTTCACAGGAAAGACTCGTCTAACTGAAAACACTATCAATAATTCCCCTACTCTTTATCTGTGCCTAAACCTAAACGTAAATTCCATGAACAAAGCTTCTTTCTTAGAACTACACGCCTGTGGAATTGTCTTCCGTTTTCCTGCTTTCCGGCTGACTACAATATGGTTGTCTTCAAGTCTAACGTAAACAAGTTCTTGATGAGCCGTTCCACACAAGTTAACAAATTTACCGAATTGGTTACTATATTGTCCAATTTCTACTGTACACTCTTTAACCCTTATCCTTGAGTGGCCTCTTGGCCTTGATAATGTGGTGATGCCTATGTAAAAAAAAAAAGGCCGGAATTTACGGTGGTGTGCAAAAAAAGATCAAGGAAATTAATCCAAGAGCCATTTTTGTACATTGTTTTAATCATTCTTTGAACCTTTGTTGGAAACATTCGTTTTCTAACAACCCCTCTTGCGTAACATTTTTGGAAGTTTTGAGGCGTTGTACACTTTTTTTGCTCTGTCAACCCATCGCTGGGATATGTTAGTAAAGTACACAGGTCTTACAGTGAAAAGATTGTCCATAACTCGCTGGAGTGCACATGCTGATGCAGTAGTTTAACCAGTTTGTGAAAGCTATTGAAGCTCTGTGTGACGTCGAAGAAAGTGACAAGACAAGAGGTGCTGCGCACAATCTGTTGCCAGCTATATGCGTCTTTTCTTTTATTGTTTTCTTGTTATTCTGGAGTGACGTTTTACAAGAAGTAAACGTTGCTCAGAAGTACATGAAAACACCAGGTATTACCCTGGACATGGTTGCAACCAAACTAAGGGCTCTCAAGGTCCTTTTGGAAGTGTTGTTGACAATGCCGTCCAGAAAGCATTTGCAAAATGTGAAGAACTTGATATCTCTACAGAGAGAAGAATCAGAAGAAAAAACAAAATGCCAGAAGAGGAGGCAAAAGATGCCGGATTGTCGTTGCAGCAGGAGACTAAGAAAGCAATGTTAAAATATCGACTACTAGATTACAGGTAGTGACTGACATTTTAACTTTTTCTACCATTCAGCTAGATCATATTATTTGTGACGGCGAGAAAGAAACACAATTGTCTGTTACCAAGCTCACATCTGTATACGATGAGCTATCTGCAGAAGACCTTTGTCTAGAAGTTCCACGTTTAAGGCGACACCTACATGCAAGCGAAATAAACTTGTAAAAAGCCAAGCAGTGGACTGGACTGCAATTCCTACAGTTTATTTTCAAGTGGGATTTTGTTGAGTTATTGCCATATTTTATGCTGGCTGTAATATTCCTTCTGACAATATGTGTTTCTGTGGCATCGTGTGAAAGAAGTTTCTCCAAAATGAAACTTCTAAAAAATACCTTCGAGTCAAGGCTATCGAATCTGGGTGTTCTGTCCATTGAAAACGAACTTACAAGACAAATAGATTTTGACAATATCATTGACCAGTTTGCCTGAAGGAAAAACAAGAAAACCTTCATTCTGGGACTATAGTATCGAAGGTACATTCTTTTGTGAATTGCCGTGTTTTGCATTTAAATGTTCTGAAAGTGAACATTTGCTTTTAAAGATCAAAGTACGATGGTGTGTAGCGTTTAATGTAATGTTTTGATATTTAATAAAAATATTGGGATTTGTTTTGTCCCCGCCTTGTAACACTCTGTTCTATTTTTTTGTGTTTGTTTTATATAAATACAACTACAAACCAGATTGAAAAATGGAAGAAACTAAAAATGTTTTTTTTCTTTTACACATGTCTATTTCAAATTTTATATAATGAAACAAAACTGTAGAAATATCATAAATTCTTTTTGCCACTTATGCAGTTTTGTTACCGTAATTTTTCCGAACTTTCACGAGCGTTTCCTGGCAGATATCGGGAAAAATCGGGATACACCGATGCAGAAACCCGATGAAGACCAACAACCAAAATAACGCAAAATAGTTGCTAAGAGGAAACTAATTAAAACATCACTGGTAATGTTAAACTTTTATTTTAACAAGAAAATGGAAACGAAGTAAAAAAATCTAAACAAGATATAAAAAAAAATGTAGATATCTTTTTATGAAACCTTTTAATTTTTTTTATTATTATTTATTGTTGTTTGAGGACCATTGTTTCTTTTCTGGCGGGGGTGGGCATTGTTATTGCTATGGGGTTAACTGGTAATAAAACGAAAGGAACACAGGACTTTTAGAAACAAACATGTATTCACATATATTACAGGCAAGGCGCGTTGAGCAATACCATTCCTCAACTGTTGGGCGTTTGCACACGACCTCCTTGGCTGCGTAACAATCTCTGACTGCCGGACACAGGTACTCGTTACCGGAATTGACGTCACCAGAGGAAGTGACGTCATGAGATAGTCCATTAATCCCATGGAGGGGCGTCTCCAACAGTTATAAATTTTTCTGGTTAGTTATTAATTATTTCTGTCGATGATTAGTGATCATATTTATTTTTTTTTTTGCTTTGGTTTTATATTTTAATAATTTTTTAATGTAGAGGGTAGAGTGGTTAACAAATTTTCTTTTGTTGTAAGAGCAGACGATAACTGCGAAGGTAGAGAAGAGGATGTAAAGAAAGTGAAAGGAAGCTGGCGATAATATTGAGCCATCTGGTTTATTATCCTGACGAAAGGATCTTTGAATTTCTATCTCCACATGAACTCTGTCAGATAGCTTTCTAATAGTTCCCTATTTCGATTTTTAATTCATTATTGCATACGAAAATTTGGGACGCTAAAATTAATGCAAAAAAAACCCATTAATAACAAAAAAGAAGCTGACGAATTGCAGAGTGAAATGTTTCGACGACTTTTTAATGAAACTAAGTTTAAGCTAATACCTTTTAGGTATTCGGGTCTGTTTTGAACAAATCAGTGGCGACCCACTCAAATGTCACCCCACTAGCCCCCACTTTACGCTATGCTGAATGGTTAGCTTTTTTTTTTTACATAGGCATCACCACATTATCAAGGCCAAGAGGCCACTCAAGGATAAGGGTTAAAGGGTGTACAGTAGAAATTGGACAATATAGTAATCATTAGTAATGAAAATTTGGTAAATTTGATAACTTATATGGAACGGCTCATCAAGAACTTATTTACGTTAGACTTGAAGACAACCATATTGTAGTCAGCCGGAAAGCAGGAAAACGGAAGACAATTCCACAGGCGTGCAGTTCTAAGAAAGAAGCTTTGTTCATGGAATCTACGTTTAGGTTTAGGCACAGATAAAGAGTGGGGGGAATTATTGATAGTGTTTTCTGCTAGATGAGTGTTTCTCGTGAAAGTTTGGCGAGGGGGGACCATAGATTGAAGCTCAGTCGAACACTTTCCATGAAAATAACGATACATCAGAGACAAACTCGCAACATCTCTTCTGTGAGATAAAGGTTGCAAGGAGGAGAAAAGGACATCTCCTACGAGGATACAAAGTCTATTTTGAACTATTATCAAGGCAGGACGTCCTTTCTAGCAGCTCCTGCCCAGATGTGGCAACAGTATTCCATCCTTGGACGTACCTGGCTCTTATATAGATAGAGAATTGCATCAGCAGTGAGATATTTACCGGATCGATAGAAAGATCCCACCATTTTTCCAGCGGCCTTGGCAACAGATTTGATGTACGTTAAGTTTTCATAGATGCTCTACTTGCTTCGTGACCGGTACGTTACTGCTTACACGTATAATCAAAGACAAAATCATACACAGAAAAAAAAATCAGTTCAAATCCAAAGATTTTTAAAATGCAACTGTTCATAATGTTTGGAAACGCTCGAGAAAGTTTGGAAAAATGACGGTAACAAAACTGCATAAATGCCGAAAAAACATTTAAGTTATTTTTATAGCTTTCAAATTTCAAATAGATGTAGCAGAAACAAATAGAACTCTGTTTCCTGTGCGTCAGTGTCTCCCCTGGCTGTGCGATATGGCACATACTGACCAATCAGAGGCATAGCGCAGGGACCTTCCTTACCCTCTAAGGAACTCCAACTGCTTCCGTGCCGGACGAGAAAAACTCCTTCCTTTTCCAGCCAGACGCCAAAGAGAGCGGACCTGTTTCCTCACTCTCCCTCTCTGCCTACACCGGTATCGACGATTCCCACTGCGGAATAACTACCGGGCAAAGGCAGACAAGTTTTATCCGAGTTATATCTTTTTGGCATCTTACCCTGACTCGCTTCAATGAACCTTTTCCTTGTTAAGTTTTACGAAGTTGTTTGTTCGTTTATTCAGTAGCTTGTGTCGAATTATTTATTTTATTAGGGAGTGTCCGAAAAGCACTAACTCAACTCCCTAAATAGACATGTGTAAAAGAAAAAAAAAACATTTTTCGTTTCTTCCATTTTTCAATCTGGTTTGTAGTTGTATTTCGATTTCGTTTCTTTGCTTTGCTTCCCTTCATATTCTCTGGACGTGGTTCGTTGTTGTGTGTGCAATAGGGCCAACAAAGGTTATAGATTCATTATCTTAATTATCTTAACTATCTTAATTATCTTAATTATCTTAATTATCTGGAAACTTTGGCAAAAAAGAACTTTATTAAAGTGTGAACTTTGACAAAAAAAATTAAATAAATAAAATAATTGAATAAAAAAAAATTAAATGAATTTTTTTTTAGCATCTGTTAACTTGAATTCGATTGGCTAAGCGGCTTGGCATATCTTGGTTCTTCTCAACATCTGGCCGGAAACGCTCGTGAAATTTTCGGAAAAATCGCGGTAACAAAACTGCATAAGTACCGTTTTTTTTTTCTTTCTAGTGTACCTATTTACAATGCCTCCCCACGGGACAGAGTTAGACACCAGAGTCGTTTTTTAACGCGGAGAAAAAGTACAAAAATAAAAATGGTCTCAGTCGTGAAGGATGTCTCCTCCACTGAAACTTTCTAGTGTATATTTAAATATAAAACAAAAAAAATTGTTAACTCACTTTCTTTTTTTCTATTCGTTTTTTAAGTGTCTTCTTTCTTTTTTCTTTGTAATTTTGTATTCCATTCATTTATTATTATCATTACGTGATTTGTCTTCTTTTTTAATTTTTTTAATTTTATTTTATTTTATTCGCTTCGTTTCATCAGTTGATAAGGCAGGTCGAGTTTCTATTCAACTGCGTTTCTGACTCACCCTTTTCTTCTTCTTCTTCTTCTTCTTCTTCTTCTTCTTCTTCTTCTTCTTCTTCTTCTTCTTCTTCTTCTTCTTCTTCCATAACAACACTTAATTTGTTTATTTAAATATTTACAAAGCAACTCATAGTATAGTCATACACTTATGTTTTTCTTCCTAAAAAGGTTTTCATACCCGGGTTTCATAAGTTTATTATTATTGTGATATTATGAACAGCTGCATCTGAACTGATTGCTTTTTCGTATATGATTTTGTCTTTGATTATACGTGTAAGCAGTAACGTACCGACCGGTCAGGAAGTAAGTAGAGAATCTGTGAAAACTTAAACATTCAGCATAGGGTGAAGTGGGGGTTAGTGGAGGTGAAATTTGAGTGGGTCACCTCGGGTGACGTTTACTCTAGCTGCGCCACTGATTCATTCAAAACAGACCCGAATACCTAAAAGGTATTAGCTTAAACTTAGTTTCATTAAAAAGTCGTCGAAACATTTCACTCTGCAATTCGTCAGCTTCTTTTTTGTTATTAACGTTTTTTTTGTTTTTTTTTTCGTTAATTTTAGCGTCCCAAATTATCGTATGCAATAATGCATTAAAAAAGTTTTTAACTGTTAAAAAAAATAACAACCAAAGAAAGTTTTCTTTCTGTTTGTTTTAATTAAAGAATCGTAATTAGATATGAATTTTTGTAAAAATTTAACTCTCTGTTTATTTGACCGCTGATAAAAAATTGAAATAAGGAAATTATTTTTTGTTTTAATATAATTTGCCGCCAGTAAAAAAAAAAAATCTTGTAAATAGTGCAACTGTGTTTAAAAAAAAAAAAAAAAAAAAAAACGTCCACCGGTAAGCATGTGAGAACCTAAAAACTAATAATTGTGAGACAATCGTCTGATCCATTCGATCACGGCTCTGATTACAAAATCTCAATGAAAATTCTTATATTTATACTATCTCAGTGAGCAATGGTTGACGCATGCTCAGATGTTGAAATCCTTTAGAAAGAGACGATTTTAGGTGACACCCTTGAAATAAAACGCAATTTCTACACGAAATAATTAACCATTTTTTTTTCTAATTTTTTAATATTATTTGTCCGAGAGATCACTCTTTCTAAGGATGTTGAGTTGGTGCGTGTACGATACGAATGAGAAAATTTTTTAGCGGACATACAAGCACACACACAAATACACAGACATCTCTCCTTTATATACTAGAAGGTGGGACGAGAGATAAACGTGACAAGGGCATACCCCCGATAAGTATTGCATATTGATAATCGAAGAAATCCAATGAAAGAAATTCAATTTTGACTAAAGTTAACACTTTTATGCAGCCTAACATTACAAATGCATTTGATGAGTTTTATTACCGCATAAGCAGAAGGACCTGCCGTATAAAATCAACAGTAGGTTCGTTGATATGACAGGGGCGCGTTTAAAATGAATGTTTCTATTTAGAGCACAACTAAATCGTTGTACTTGACTTTTGTATTTTAAACTTTAATTCAAGTCATTATATAAAATAATTTCATAAAATCAGCATTAGATTCTCTACAGTGCAATGTAGACTACGATGAATTATGGACTAAGTGACTAGGGGAGGCATGTGAGTTCCTGACTAGAGCAGACAATCGATTTATTTGATTAATGAATGGATGATTTCACTGATTTTTTTTAAAATTCAATTTTCACCCCAAACAAGGCACAGTGCCACTTTGAAGTAGGGGTGGGGGCTACTATCGGGGACATAAGTTGCAGGGATATTATAAAGGGAGATGAGTAGCAAGATGTCTGTTCACATTACACTTGAACTTCTGCATGTCAGTACAGTTGGGAAAGCAGAATCCCGGAAGGGAGTTCTAAAGTCTAGCAGTTCAATCCCACGCAACGTCGGGTCTCCCTGCTAGTTCAGAGCTAATTTGATGTTTCCGCCCGAATAGCAGTTTTAAAGTTCTTTCATATAATTCTGTTAAGTTGCACGAGTATGAAAATATAATTGGAGGTGGACATGTATATGATGATAAATCTATCTGACCTTCTCACACGTCATAAACAACTTGGACCGATTCAACCTCCAAACTTCATCAGATGCGTCCTAGGCATCTTTATATCGAACTCGGGAATCTGTACGAAATTTCGAACTGAACATTTGGGGCAACATATAAAGTACTGAGTTAATCAGTTCTACATGAAAGTCTTAAGGAATCAAATGTTCAATTATCACTACCGACACTCAGAATATAATTAAGAATTACTTCTGTGGGTGACAGAGCAAGAACTATCTACCTTAGTGTATTGAAAGAAAGGGTTGAGTTCGAAATGCCACACAGATCCCTGAATTTTGCGTAGACATACTCAAAATTCGGTAAGTCGTATCTGAAGAAAGTTGGAAGTTTTATCGGCTGAATATAGTCTTTTTTACTCATTTAAATGAAAATAGCGACTTTATTCCAAGTTAATGTTTTACAATTTAAGCGTAAAACTTTCCAAACAAAATTATACGTTTTTATTTGTAGCTGTGTGATATTCTTTTATTGATTAGATTATTCCGTGAGAAAGCATAAAACATTTGAAAATTGCGTAGTTTAACGACGCACTCAAACTGAGCTTTTATCTGCTTTTTTCATGTTTCTATTTGGTTTATTGTTACATGATAAAGGGCTGTCCCCTTTTCATGTAAGTAAAACAATAGGGAATTAGTTAAATGTAAATATGAAATAGGATATTCAAGGATTCGAACTTGCGAAGCTAGACTTGGAATTTAGAATTCTAATCATAAGTTAAAAAAAACACATAATGTTATTATAAATGGAATGTCCAGTTAAATTGTTTATTCTGTTAAAACATCTAATAAATACAAATTTGGCTGGAAACTATTCACATTGATAGAACGAATGCATAATAAAATATGGGTTACAGAATTAGAGAAGGAGGTTAAATTCCTTTGTACCTATTTACAATGCCTCCCCACGGGACAGAATTAGACACCAGGGTCGTTTTTTAACGTTGAGAAAAGATACAAGAGGCGCTGCGCACAATCTGTTGCCAGCTATATGCGTCTTTTCTTTTATTGTTTTCTTGTTATTCTGGAGTGACGTTTTACAAGAAGTAAACGTTGCTCAGAAGTACATGAAAACACCAGGTATTACCCTGGACATGGTTGCTACCAAACTAAGGGCTCTCAAGGTCCTTTTGGAAGTGTTGTTGACAATGCCGTCCAGAAAGCATTTGCAAAATGTGAAGAACTTGATATCTCTACAGAGAGAAGAATCAGAAGAAAAAACAAAATGCCAGAAGAGGAGGCAAAAGATGCCGGATTGTCGTTGCAGCAGGAGACTAAGAAAGCAATGTTAAAATATCGACTACTAGATTACAGGTAGTGACTGACATTTTAACTTTTTCTACCATTCAGCTAGATCATATTATTTGTGACGGCGAGAAAGAAACACAATTGTCTGTTACCAAGCTCACATCTGTATACGATGAGCTATCTGCAGAAGACCTTTGTCTAGAAGTTCCACGTTTAAGGCGACACCTACATGCAAGCGAAATAAACTTGTAAAAAGCCAAGCAGTGGACTGGACTGCAATTCCTACAGTTTATTTTCAAGTGGGATTTTGTTGAGTTATTGCCATATTTTATGCTGGCTGTAATATTCCTTCTGACAATATGTGTTTCTGTGGCATCGTGTGAAAGAAGTTTCTCGAAAATGAAACTTCTAAAAAATACCTTCGAGTCAAGGCTATCGAATCTGGGTGTTTTGTCCATTGAAAACGAACTTACAAGACAAATAGATTTTGACAATATCATTGACCAGTTTGCCTGAAGGAAAACAAGAAAACCTTCATTCTCGGACTATAATATCGAAGGTACATTCTTTTGTGAATTGCCGCGTTTTGCATTTAAATGTTCTGAAAGTGAACATTTGCTTTTAAAGATCAAAGTACGATGGTGTGTAGCGTTTCATGTAATGTTTTGATATTTAATAAAAACATTTATTGGGATTTGTTTTGTCCCTGCCTTGTAACACTCTGTTCTATTTTTTTGTTTTTGTTTTATATAAATACAACTACAAACCAGATTGAAAAATGGAAGAAACTAATCATGTTTTTTTTCTTTTACACATGTCTATTTCAAATTTTATATAATGAAACAAAACTGTAGACATATCATAAAATTTTTTCGCCACTTATGCAGTTTTGTTACCGTAATTTTTCCGAACTTACACGAGCGTTTCCTGGCAGATATCGGGAAAAATCGGGATACACCGATGCAGAAACGCGATGAAGACCAACAACCCAAATAACGCAAAATAGTTGCTAAGAGGAAACTAATTAAAACATCACTGGTAATGTTAAACTTTTATTTTAACAACAAAATGGAAACGAAGTAAAAGAATCTAAACAAGATATAAAAAAAATGTAGATATCTTTTTATGAAACCTTTTAATTATTTTTTATTATTATTTATTGTTGTTTGAGGACCATTGTTTCTTTTCTGGCGGGGGTGGGCATTGTTATTGCTATGGGGTTAACTGGTAATAAAACGAAAGGAACACAGGACTTTTAGAAACAAACATGTATTCACATATATTACAGGCAAGGCGCGTTGAGCAATACCATTCCTCAACTGTTGGGCGTTTGCACACGACCTCCTTGGCTGCGTACCAATCTCTGACTGCCGGACACAGGTACTCGTTATCGGAATTGACGTCACCAGAGGAAGTGTCGTCATGAGATAGTCCATTAATCCCATGGAGGGGCGTCTCCAACAGTTATAAAATTTTCTGGTTAGTTATTAATTATTTTTGTAGATGGTTAGTGATCATATTTATGTTTTTTTGTTTGTTTGCTTTGGTTTTATATTTTAATAATTTTTTTTAATGTAGAGGGTAGAGTGGTTAACAAATTTTCTTTTGTTGTAAGAGCAGACGATAACTGCGAAGGTAGAGAAGAGGATGTAAAGAAAGTGGAAGGAAGCTGACGGTAATATTGAGCCATCTGGTTTATTATCCTGACGAAAGGATCTTTGAATTTCTATCTCCACATGAACTCTGTCAGATAGCTTTCTAATAGTTCCCTATTTCGATTTTTAATTCATTATTGCATACGAAAATTTGGGACGCTAAAATTTATGCAAAAAAAACAAAAACATTAATAACAAAAAAGAAGCTGACGAATTGCAGAGTGAAATGTTTCGACGACTTTTTAATGAAACTAAGTTTAAGCTAATACCTTTTAGGTATTCGGGTCTGTTTTGAATAAATCAGTGGCGACCCACTCAAATGTCACCCCACTAGCCCCCACTTTACGCTATGCTGAATGGTTAGCTTTTTTCTTTTTTTTTTTTACATAGGCATCACCACATTATCAAGGCCAAGAGGCCACTCAAGGATAAGTGTTAAAGAGTGTACAGTAGAAATTGGACAATATAGTAATCATTAGTAATGAAAATTTGGTAAATTTGATAACTCATATGGAACGGCTCATCAAGAACTTATTTACGTTAGACTTGAAGACAACCATATTGTAGTCAGCCGGAAAGCAGGAAAACGGAAGACAATTCCACAGGCGTGCAGTTCTAAGAAAGAAGCTTTGTTCATGGAATCTACGTTTAGGTTTAGGCACAGATAAAGAGTGGGGGGATTATTGATAGTGTTTACAGCTAGATGAGTGTTTCTTGTGAAAGTTTGGCGAGGGGGGACCATAGATTGAAGCTCAGTCGAACACTTTCCATAAAAATAACGATACATCAGAGACAAACTCGCAACATCGCTTCTGTGAGATAGAGGTTGCAAGGAGGAAAAAAGGACATCTCCTACGAGGATACAAAGTCTATTTTGAATTCTATCAAGGCAGGACAAGTCCTTTATAGCAGCTCCTTCCCAGATGTGGCAACAGTATTCCATCCTTGGGCGTACCTGGCTCTTATATAGATAGAGAATAGCATCAGCAGTGAGATATTTACCGGATCGATAGAAAGATCCCACCATTTTTCCAGCGGCCTTGGCAACAGATTTGATGTACGTTAAGTTTTTATAGATGCTCTACTTGCTTCATGACCGGTACGTTACTGCTTACACGTATAATCAAAGACAAAATCATACACGGAAAAAAAAATCAGTTCAAATCCAAAGATTTTTAAAATCCAACTGTTCATAATGTTCGGAAACGCTCGAGAAAGTTTGGAAAAATGACGGTAACAAAACTGCATAAATGCCGAAAAAACATTTATGTTATTTTTACAGTTTTCAAATTTCAAATAGATGTAGCAAAAACAAATAGAACTCTTTTTCCTGTGCGTCAGTGCCTCCCCTGGCTGTGCGATATGGCACATACTGACCAATCAGAGGCATAGCGCAGGGACCTTCCTTATCCTCTAAGGAACTCCAACTGCTTCCGTGCCGGACGAGAAAAACTCCTTCCTTTTCCAGCCAGACGCCAAAGAGAGCGGACCTGTTTCCTCACTCTCCCTCTCTGCCTACACCGGTATCGACGATTCCCACTTGGGAATAATTATCGAGCAAAGGCAGACAAGTTTTATCCGAGTTATACCTTTTTCGCATCTTACCCTGTCTCGCTTCAATAAACCTTTTCCTTGTTAAGTTTTACGAAGTTGTTTGTTCATTTATTCAGTAGCTTGTGTCGAATTATTTATTTTATTAGGGAGTGTCCGAAAAGCACTAACTCAACTCCCTAAATAGACATGTGTGAAAGAAAAAAAAAATTTCGTTTCTTCCATTTTTCAATCTGGTTTGTAGTTGTATTTCGATTTCGTTTCTTTGCTTTGCTTCCCTTCATATTCTCTGGACGTGGTTCGTTGTTGCGTGTGTAATAAGGTCAACAAAGGTTATAGATTCATTATCTTAATTATCTGGAAACTTTGGCAAAAAAAGAACTTTATTAAAGTGTGAACTTTGACAAAAAATAAATAAATAAATAAATGAATAAAATAATTGAATAAAAAACATTTAATTAATTTTTTTAGCATCTGTTAACTTGAATTCGATTGGCTAAGCGGCTTGACATATTTTGGTTCTTCTCAACATCTGCCCGGTAACGCTCGTGAAATTTTCGGAAAAATCGCGGTAACAAAACTGCATAAGTACCGTTTTTTTTTCTTTCTAGTGTAGATTTAAATATAATACAAAAAAAAAAAAATTGTTAACTCACTTTTTTTTTTCTATTCGTTTTTAAGCGTCTTATTTATTTTTTCTTTGTAATTTTGTATTCCATTCATTTATTATAATCATTACTGCTTGTTTTCTGCTTTATTTTTTTAAAATTTTATTCGCTTCGTTTCATCAGTTGATAAGGCAGGTCGAGTTTCTATTCAACTGCGTTTCTTAAGCATCTTTTTCTTCTTCTTCTTCTTCTTCTTCTTCTTCTTCTTCTTCATCATCATCATCATCATCATCATAACAACACTTAATTTGTTTATTCAAATATTTACAAAGTGACTCATAGTATAGTCATAGTCATACACTTATGTTTTTCTTCTTAAAAAGGTTTTCATACCCGGGTTTCATAAGTTTATTAATATTGTTATATTATGAACAGCTGCATCTGAACTGATTGCTTTTTCGTATATGATTTTGTCTTTGATTATACGTGTAAGCAGTAACGTACCGGTCAGGAAGCAAGTAGAGAATCTATGAAAACTTAACCATTCAGCATAGGGTTAAGTGGGGGTTAGTGGAGGTGAAATTTGAGTGGGTCACCTCGGGTGACGTTTACTCTAGCTACGCCACTGATTCATTCAAAACAGACCCGAATACCTAAAAGGTATTAGCTTAAACTTAGTTTCATTAAAAAGTCGTCGAAACATTTCACTCTGCAATTCGTCAGCTTCTTTTGTGTTATTAATGTTTTTTTTTTTTTTTTTTCGTTAATTTTAGCGTCCCAAATTATCGTATGCAATAATGCATTAAAAAAGTTTTTAAACTGTTAAAAAAAATAACAACCAAAGAAAGTTTTCTTTCTGTTTGTTTTAATTAAAGAATCGTAATTAGATATGAATTTTTGTAAAGATTTAACTCTCTGTTTATTTGACCGCTGATAAAAAATTGAAATAAGGAAATTATTTTTTGTTTTAATATAATTAGATGCCAGTAAAAAAAATCTAGTAAATAGTGCAACTGTGTTTAAATAAAAAAAAAAAAAAAAAAAAAAAAAAAAACGTCCACCGGTAAGCATGTGCGAACCTAAAAACTAATAATTGTGAGACAATCGTCTGATCCATTCGATCACGGCTTTGATTACAAAATCTCAATGAAAATTCTTATATTTATACTATCTCTGATTGAGATTGTCGGACTGACTTTCTCATCTTGGTTAAACAACCAAGATGAGGAAGTCAGTCCGACAATCTCAATCAATGAAAACAACTCATCTAAAAAATACAGACAATTATTATACTATCTCAGTGAGCAATGGTTGATTGGTTGACGCATGCTCAGATGTTGAAATCCTTTAGAAAGAGACGATTTTAGGTGACACCCTTGAAATAAAACGCAATTTCTACACGAAATAATTAACCATTTTTTTTCCTAATTTTTGGATATTATTTGTCCGAGAGATCACTCTTTCTAAAGATGGTGAGTTGGTGCGTGTACGATACGAATGAGAAAATTTTTTAGCGGACATACAAGCACACACACAAATACGCAGACATCTCTCCTTTATATACTAGAAGGTGGGACGAGAGATAACCGTGACAAGGGCATACCCCCGATAAGTATTGCATATTGATAATCGAAGAAATCCAATGAACGAAATTCAATTTTGACTAAAGTTAACACTTTTATGCAGCCTAACATTACAAATGCATTTGATGAGTTTTATTACCGCATAAGCAGAAGGACCTGCCGTATAAAATCAACAGTGGGTTCTTTGATATGACAGGGGCGCGTTTAAAATGAATGTTTCTATTTAGAGCACAACTGAATCATTGTACTTGACTTTTGTATTTTAAACTTTAATTCAAGTCATTATATAAAATAATTTCATAAAATCAGCATTAGATTCTCTACAGTGCAATGTAGACTACGATGAATTATGAACTAAGTGACTAGGGGAGGCATGTGAGTTCCTGACTAGAGCAGGCAATCGATTTATTTGATTAATGAATGGATGATTTCACTGATTTTTTTTTAAATTCAATTTTCACCCCAAACAAGGCACAGTGCCACTTTGAAGTAGGGGTGGGGGCTACTATCGGGACATAAGTTGCAGGGTTATTATGAAGGGAGATCATTAGCAAGATGTCTGTTCACATTACACTTGAATTTCTGCATGTCAGTACAGTTGGGAAAGCAGAATCCCGGAAGGGAGTTCTAAAGTCTAGCAGTTCAATCCCACGCAACGTCGGGTCTCCCTGCTAGTTCAGAGCTAATTTGATGTCTCCGCCCAAATAGCAGTTTTAAAGTTCTTTCATATAATTCTGTTAAGTTGCACGAGTATGAAAATATATTTGGAGGTGGACATGTATATGATGATAAATCTATCTGACCTTCTCACACGTCATAAACAACTTGGACCGATTCAACCTCCAAACTTCATCAGATGTGTCTTAGGCATCTTTATATCGAACTCGGGAATCTGTACGAAATTTCGAACTGAACATTTGGGGCAACATATAAAGTACTGAGTTAATCAGTTCTATATGAAAGTCTTCAGGAAGTCAAATGTTCAATTATCACTACCGACACTCAGAATATAATTAAGAATTACTTCTGTGGGTGACAGAGCAAGAACAATCTACCTTAGCGTTGCAGTTTTGGCTTCTAATGTATTTAATATGTATTATATATATATATATATATATATATATATATATATATATATAACTGAACGTGTCTGTGTGTCTGTCTGTGTACATTTCCCTACGCAATAACTCTGTCAATTTTCTTTTTTTTGCTCAGCATACATCTCCAAACACCCGGGCAATGCCGGGCACCCATGCTAGTATATATATATAACTTGAGTTCCTTCAGGTATAATTGAAACCTGAAGTCCTACCTAACTAATATTCCTGGTGAAACAAGTGCAAAAGACATCCAGACAATTGCACTTAAGGGAACAATGAGGATACTAAAAAGAGCTAAAGACCGATTCAACCTCCAAACTTCATCAGATGCGTCTTAGGCATCTTTATTTCGAACTCGGGAATCTGTATGAAGTCTTCAGGAAGTAAAATGTTCAATTATCACCACCGACACTCAAAATATAATTAAGAATTACCTCTGTGAGTGACAGAGCAAGAACAATCTACCTTAGTGTATTGAAAGGAAGGGTTGAGTTCGAAATGCCACACAGATCCCTGAGTTTGGCATAGGCATACTCAAAATTTGGTAAGTCGTATCTGAAGAAAGTTGGAAGTTTTATCGGCTGAATATAGTCTTTTTTACTCATTTAAATGAAAATAGCGACTTTATTCCAAGTTAATGTTTTACAATTTAAGCGTAAAACTTTTCAAACAAAATTATACGTTTTTATTTGTAGCTTCGTGATATTCTATCTTTTATTGATTAGATTATTCCGTGAGAAAGCATAAAACATTTGAAAATTGCGTAGTTTAACGACGCACTCAAACTGAGTTTTATCTTCTTTTTTCATGTTTCTATTTGGTTTATTGTTACATGATAAAGGGCTGTCCCCTTTTCATGTAAGTAAAAAAAAATAGGGAATTAGTTAAATGTAAATATGAAATAGGATAGTCAAGGATTCGAACTTGCGAAGCTAGACTTGGAATTTAGAATTCCAATCATAAGTTAATCATAAACACAGAATGTTATTATAAATGGAATGTCCAGTTAAATTGTTGATTCTGTTAAAATATTTAATAAATATAAATTTGGCTGGAAACTATTCACATTGATAGAAAGAATGCATAATAAAATATGGGTTACAGAATTAGAGAAGTAGGTTAAATTCTTTTGTACCTATTTACAATGCCTCCCCACGGGACAGAAATAGACACCAGGGTCGTTTTTTAACGTTGAGAAAAGATACAAAAATAAAAATTGTCTCAGTCATGAAGGACTTCTCCTCCACCGAAAGAGAACGAGAAATGGAAGTGCCGAATCCTAACAGATACTACACTTTGATCTTAACCAAAAGGCCAAATTCCTTTGTAAAACAACAAAGAGAATGGAAAATTTTCTGGTCGTCAGAAATGGTTTAAAAAACGTGGAAATCGCGCATGTTGATAACACGTGAGTTGTAGTCACATCGACCAGACATACATGTGATTTCTCAATATAGGAAAGAGTTCGAAGGAGTAAGATGAGTGAGTTAGAAGAAGCGAGAGGAGTCAGATCCGAGGAGATCAGACCGATTCTTCGTTAGTCAAGGCACTCTCTGGAAGCGAGAGGGGTTTAGAGATAACCATGTAACAACTTTGAATCTTTAAAATACAAAATCATGTCCGACCGGTCGAAGAAGAAATAAACGTATCATCATGTGTTTTTATAACTGCCGTCTTGTGTTGTGTTATTCTACCAAAAACAAAGGTAAAGTGAAATTGTATTAATAAGAACTTTGTGTTTATAAAAATGCACAACTGTCAAAACGTAAATGTCAAACTATCTCTCAGTCTATCTATCTATATATCAAATCTCCTCTCATTGTGTATTACGTGTCTCTATTAAAATATCCCCCGTCTCTACAATATATCTCTCTTTACAATAAGAACACTACAATATGAACTCTTACTACAAACATGAACAACAACAATTAAATACATACGTCATCCCTTCTAAAAGATAACCAGTACGTAACATTATGTCGCATCGACCGTTTGGGTAACATTGTCGGTTATGAGTTATGAGGTTATTCGACATCACAGCTCTGCATTAAATATATGGGAAATAAAGTCGATAGATCGTAAACAAAATAAAAACAACAAAGAACTTATACTAACCACAGCAGAATTTAAGTATCTACCTACCTATATATTTTTAACTTGCTGAAACTGTAGTTAATTATTTATTTTTTTCATATAACAATTTTATTTCGTTCATAGTTTTTAAAAGGTACGAAATAAAATATCCGATTGTCGTTTAACTGCTGGGGAGGGGGGTTCATTCCTGAAGAAATAGTTACAAAAATTGACTTGTTGAGTTTCCCTATTGTAATGTGCCCGTTACATTTTAACTGTCATTACATTTCAACTACTCAGACCCGCATATTGTCTGGTACAGTTGCAGGAACAAACAAACAAGGAAGGAAATAGAAAATACGACTCAGCATATTTTTTAAAGTACAAAATGAAAAGGATTTATTTGTGGTTCTTCCGATAATAATGCATTTCTTTATGTTTCTGTCTCACACTCATGTGTTTTACAATACTCTGTCATATAGCATGCTTTTTAAAAGTCTCTGTCCCCGTCACCTGACATAACCAGCACTTTTACACCATCATTTTTACATGTTCATCTTCCCCGGATGGCAATTTGCTTCTCTTTTTAGTCGACCACATACTGTCCTTTTTTTCTCTTTTTTCCCCTCCTTTCCGTGATGTCAGTGCGATGCACACTTGCTTAATTTGCATAAGTGCTCAGACAACTGCTGCTGCTAAAAGTTTTGCTAGTCAGCTATCTTACGACTGCTGCTGACTTTCTCAGGTGTGCACCATGCGTGTTATGTTACACTACCACTAACCCTAAGCTTGAAGGAAGGGGGAAGGTTGCTTGCATATAAAGTCAATTCACCTTTTTTGTTTCGGTGAGGCAAGTCTTTAATGACTTAAACGGAAATACAATTCAAATGAACAGCAAAATATGACTGGCTTGAATAGCTACCCATTTTCTTTCTCTTCTTCATTGTGACATACTCTTCTCTTCACTTTCAATAGAAAGTTAGTTTTCACAGGTAAGTGTTAACTCAATATTTTTCAACCAAAGAAAATCATTTTCAACTAAAAATCTAACAAGATGGTGCAAACTTATTTTAGTCACTATCGCAAGTGAATCGACTTCTATACTTATTCTAAAAAGAAGAATCAAAAACGAAATATATTAAAATTTAATTGCTAGCAAAAAAAAAAAGAAAAGTTTTTTTAAATCGTAAGTTAGAATGCTTAAATCGCCACTGGTCTTTTAGATTATTCTAAATAGAGAACTGAGAAATGGAAAGAACAACGAAATTAACACACAAATCAATACATTTTAATAAAAATTTTGTTGCTGACTTATTCTTCGACTTGTGGGCCAGCGAGTCCTGCTGCCACACCCAGGGTGTGCCAGCGGCCACCTGATTGCACCAGGGGATCACTACACTCTTCAGCACATCCAGGTATACTTTGGTGTTTATTTTCAAGCCAATTTCAAAGATATGAGGTGGCAAGGTGTGGCCCTTGAAACCACACCAAATGTCATAACTCTGGCCGGAAACTTTGTATTTATCAACCTGGGTATGTCTCTGTTATCCATGCCAATCCAATGATGCATTTTGAGGGTGCTATCAATGGTCCTGTTGTCATAACTTGGATCAGTGGAGAGCATGAGTTGTACAGCAATCCATCTTCGATCTCGTTCATTGAACATTGTGTCACTTTCAGGCATGATAGTAGGCTCCAATTTCTCTTGGGATTTGTACACAACTGGCCTACTAGTAGATGGTCTGCAACAACAAAAAAGAAAACTGGTTTTTATCAAACAGAAATGGAATCATGTCGTCTTTTCTAGGGCGACAATTTTATCATTCCACCCTGTAATTTCAGGAATCTGTCAAATTTCGCAAATGTGTAGTGAACGTCATTGAATGTTGTCTATCACATCGAAACAGTAACATTTATAAAGGAACAACAAATAAAGAAACAGTGCTCACTAACTGCGTAACTTATACACCGTGTACACTGTACAATGAGTACAAGACATGTTACAAGAAAGTC
Organism: Euprymna scolopes; assembly: GCF_053919585.1. Classification (NCBI taxonomy): domain Eukaryota; kingdom Metazoa; phylum Mollusca; class Cephalopoda; order Sepiida; family Sepiolidae; genus Euprymna; species Euprymna scolopes. Next base: position 21,053,543 of record NC_136491.1, read on the forward strand.
AGGAGGGTTTTTAACATGTCTGTTCAGCTTGATGTCCCAGACGTAAGATGAGAGAGAGAGAGAGAGAGAGAGAGAGAGAGAGAGAGAGAGAGAGAGAGAGAGAGAAGCTGATATCGCCATCTATAGGTTGAAACATGCAACTCCTGGAAATAAGGGGCGATAATTGTATACGTCTCAAACTAAAGTTGTTGTGCATTGTGTCCATGTATGCGCGCCACTGCATTAGCAGTGTTAGAAATTTCGTGAAAACTATTGAATAATTCCACATGCTATCTTTTGAAGCTTATAACTCCTCGAAAAATGTAATTCAAACCCTAATTTTTTTTTCAATTAAAGGAGCAAGAAACAAGGTTTCATTAAAAAACAAACAAAAAAACAAACAATGTGGTTTTTTTTAAAAAAAGGTTTTAAACTTCGGACTTTACAGGTAAATTTCTAAAAACACTACTTTTTTTGTTTTAAATTTGAATATATTATTTATTGATCTTTTATCTTCAATTTGTGATATATAAAACTTTGGTACATAAATTAATTATTTACTTTTTAATAGACATTTGAAAATGGGGGGGGGCGTGAATAAAAAAAACGTTTGTCTAAAATATTATATTCGATTTATTGGAAAGAGCATAAAATTTCACATTGACCCTGAAAATATCGTAAAAATAGAATCAATAGAAAAATTTTGATAGACTTTTAAAGTTTAAAAATTGAAAAATACTGAACTCGTAACATTCAATTAATTTCATTACTATTTCTTAAAAAATATTTCTATTACTTTTTATACAACTTTAATAGTTTATTTTGGAAGTATAATCCATAAAGAAAATAAACAACCCACCTTTAAAAGAGAAATTACGAATTTTTTATATTTTATTTGTAGTTTCGTGTTAGGGGTGTCAAAAATTCCTACAAAAATTCTGATACACCTAGCGCTGCATACAAACTAGGCTGGATAGCAGTTTGGCAATGCGTTTTTATAAATACCCATGGCTAATATTCATACTAAAATCCAGTGGCGGCTCGTGCCTGGAGCTGTGGAACTGTAACACCCACAAGTCATTTTTACTAAATATTATCGATACACGTTAAAAAGAATACGTTTATTTTTTCTTTCTATGTCATGATATATCCTATTAATATATATATATATATATATATATATATATATATATATATATATATATATAAAATCCTGAAACTTAATGTCGATAACTGTCCCCATACTCATATAAGCATAAAAGTAAAACTTTGCTTGGAGCTGCGAAATTCACAGTTACACATTCTTAGTGAAGTTCGCTTATGCGCATGCCCGATCAAGACGGCCAATATGAGCCAATTTGGAGCTGTAGTTTTTGCAGTTCCAAACGCTTGTGAAATGCGGTGAAGAGACGTTGCGAGCCTATCCTTGTTTTATCGTTATTTCCTTGGCAGGTGCTCGTCTGAACACCAATCTCTGCCCCCCCTCTCCAATCTTTCACGAAAAACATCCGTCTAGATGTCGCTTGTCAGCCAAAGAACCGGGGTCGATAACTATTGTTGTAATGAAAAAAAAAAAAAGTTTCATTCAGCACACAAAACTAAAAACACATAGAAATGAAAAAAGTTGGGAAATTATTTTAATATTCATTTTAAGAAAATGCTATTAAAAAAGAAAAGAAAAAGTCGATAAAAGTGACACATAAACAGTAAAACAAAAGTCGATAAAAGTGATTAAAAGTGAGATATTATTAATAAATGTGTAGTAATGTCTTTTATTTTAATATTCATAAACAGTAAAACAAAGTCGATAAAAATTCATGATCGTTTAGTTACTATGGCAACTAAAACATGTCCTTTGCTCATGCGTGGGGAGAAGTCAGTGTTTTTTTAGGGTGTTCGGCAGGGAACTCAACTCGCGACCAGTACCAAAAATGTTTTTAATTTATGTATATATAAATATACATATACATATATATACACACATATATATATATATACATATATGTACACACACATGTATATACACACACACATATATATATACACATATATACACATACACATATATATACACACATATATACACACACATATATACACACATATATACACACACACATATATACACACATATATATATACACACATGATGCATATATATACATACACATATATACACACATATATATACACATATATATACACACACATATATATATACACACATATATATATACACACATATGTATATACACGCACAATATATATATACACACATATATACACACACACATATATATACATACATATATACACACACACACATATACACATACACACATATATATACACCCCCCACATTACATCCCACGAGGACAATGTTTTACACCTCGAACAAAGTTTTTTAAATTAAAATGAGTATGTAAAACTGTTTTTATAATAAGCCCAGTAAATAGCAAAGTTTGTTTTTTATTTTTATATTTATTATAAATTTTTTATTTTTATTTTATGAAATTATGTATCTTTAAATTTTTTTTCTTTGCTCATAGTACGAACATGTAAACTTTTTTATTCTATATTTTATTTACAATTTTTGTTATGAACACACATTTTTAAATTTTGAATAAAACTGTTATCCAATAAAATCATTTTTAAATGGTAAACTCCTAACTTTACCATTGTTTGCAGGCAAGTAAATTTCAAAGATTTTGTTTTTATGAAAAAATAAATTATTAAAAAATTGTAAATAAAATGTATTTAAAAAAATGTTCTTTGTTTGTTTGCCTGCGTAAAAAGCCCGTAAAATTTTATTTAATCTGTAAAGTTTAAAAGAAATATATTTGTATATTTTTTTTATTACTCTGTAAAGTGTACACAATTTAAAATAGTATTTTCTAATTCAAATGTTTTGGCGTATTACCCCTTTTTCGACGGCTTATAATGGCAAAGTTAAAATATTTGTATTAAAAAAAGCAATTTTAAGCTTATTTTGTTATACGCCTATTTTTAATTAACAACAAGCTTTTTATAAATAAAACCGTTTTTAAATAGTAAAACTTTTTTCGTTAATAAAAATCTGTGACCTAAAAGTTATAAAAGTATGATTCAACTCAGTTAGAACTTCCGGTTCAGTTGAATCGCAAAAAGAGGATCACGTAAACATTGTATTCCTTCTGCCTTAATTGATATTCTACTAATAGACTACCTAGTACTTACCTTTTCCAACACAATTGATATAAAAAGAATTTAACCATAGTCTCCTTACATCCCCAAGAAATAACTTCTGCGACGGTAAATGAACTTCAACAGATTGAGTTTTCATAGCTGTCTCTCCATGATAAAGTTGAAATTAAGAAAATGATGCAAATGTCATGAAAGGCAAAAAAGCTGGTGTTCAGGCGAAAATAAAAAGCAGTTTATAATAATGCACATTTCACTCACTGTTATGCGCATCAACTTAATTTTATAATGAGGAAAGTAGCAAACATTACACGAAATGCTAGAATGCTAAATCTCTAACATTTTGGCTATTTCGACTTTCTTTTCTAGATCACCACAGCGTCTGTCCATTTTTCAAGAAGCATCTGGATGTAAGCATTCTACATCCATCCGCCACAAGGCGGAACTTTAACATACATAAATAGAGTTCATGAAAATGTTCAAGCATTAAAAAACTGTCACTGAAATTCAGTCAACATCATATGTAGATGAGACCGTTGCAGAAGCAACAGGAATTCTGAAATATTTGAACGATGAAAATTTCATATTTTGGTTTGAGCTATTTCATAAAATTATGTCTCATGTTAAAATTATTTCTCGGGAAATTATCATATATAAAGTCAATGAATACATAACAAATTTCAAAACTGCTATTTTAGAGATAAGAAACACCAAATACTGTGGAACCCTTCACAAACACTCAAGGGCGAAGCTAAAGAACTGTGTGACTATATATCTGTTGATATAACGGACAGATATTCTTCAACTAAACATTTAATACTTGCTAAATTGTTTTACAAGATAAGCTTTGCTAGTTTTAAGAAAAAACTACCTACAGAAGAGATATCTTGACAACTGAAGCATATCTCATGATTGACAAAGAAAAGTTTGAAACTGAGCTAGAAATATTTTATAGTAGGTCAGGTATCAATTAGTATTGCAAAGTAATTGATCTCCTGAAATTTATTTTAGAAAGCAATTTAAACAATGTTCTTAGTGGAATCACAAAACTCATAAAAATTATCTTGACAATTCCCATGACTACATCAGAGGCAGGACGTTGTTTTTCAACTCTGAAAAGAATAAAAACTTTTCTAAGGAACACCATGGGTTGCGAAAGACTAAATGCACGTGCAGTGCTTTCAATTGAAAAAAAGTTCTTCAGTAGTCATTCAGAAGTTAAGGAGAAAATTATCAATCTTTTCTCACAAATTAAAACAATAAGAATGGAGTTTACTTTCAAATGAATGTAATAAGTAAAATATTTAAAATATTTACATCTATTTAGGATTCCTTTATTATTGTATTTTTATACGTGTGCATACGTATAAATTATATTTTTTATGTTTGTTTTATTTTTACACAATATTAAAACAATAGGTATTTTTTTTAAAACAGCACCCCCACTAATCTTAGGCACGAGCCGCCACTGCTAAAATCATGTTTTAGTAATAAAAACATTTAATGATTTTAATTCACATTTCGCTTACGTTTTTCAACAGCTATAACATTTAATGAAAACACTTATTTAATTGTATGTTACTTTCGTTTTTTGTTGCATTACTAGGAGTGTCAGAAACCACCATTAAAAAAGGAGTGATTAATTAGAATAGCTATCTTTCAAAGCTTATAACAATATGAATAATGTAATTTAAACCCTATTTTTTCAATAAAAGGACCAAAGACCAAACTATAAAATAATAATAGGTTTTATCGAAAAATATACAATATTTTTTTTAAATCGGTTTTCTTTAAAAAAGATTTTATGAAAAAAGATTTCATGAAATTCAACGAATTTTAACTTAATCTAAATATAATAAACATATATAAATGTTAAAAAATCAGTTACCTATATAAAATACTAATCAATGGATGCTTCCATTCTTCATTTATGAGAACTTGTCCATATTTATATTTTATATTCTATGTATTTTTTAAATAAAAGAATTTTTTAAACAACCATTTGAAAAGATCGCCATTATGCAAGCATTAACCGGTGTTAACAAGCCGGTGTTTCTTGCGGCTTTCTTCCTGTTTTGAAGTATGGATGGATAAAATGGCTATAAAACGTAAAAGCAACACATACCCGTGAGCCGTCCAACCTTGTTCGTGAAATATGGGTCATCGTAGGTGAAAAATGATCACATTTTACTTATCAGTTTTTGCCTAAAAAAACACTCGACGAATTTTCAATTGTTTTTCTTCCCTTAAAGAAATACATGAGTTTTTGATTTAATATATTTTATTTATTCTTTATGGAGTGAATTTTTTTAAATATCTAAAATAAAAACATTGAATGAAATAGAAAAAAATGTCGTGATTGTGCGAAAATTTCTGGACAATATAACAAGATTATAAGGTTTTACTTAAAAACAAAAAACAAAAAAAATTCAACGTGGTTTAAAAAAAATGTTTTAAACTTTGGACTTTACAGTTAAATTTGCAAATAACTATTCTTTTTTGTTTTAAATTAGCTTATTTTATTTATTGATCTTTTATCTCCAGTTTGCGATATATAAATTTGAGGTGAGAAAACTAATTATTTTCATTTGAATAGACATTTCAAAATGGTGGGGGGAGGAGGTGAATAAAAAAAAACGCTTGTCTAGAGTATTATATTCGGTTCATTGGAAAGAGCATAAAATTTCACATCGAACCTGAAAATATCGTAAAAATTGAACCATTAAAAAATTGTGATAGATTTTTAAGGTTTAAAAATTGAAAACATTTAACTCATAAAATTCAATTGATTTCATTACGTAAAAAAATGGCTGCATGAACGCGTGTAGGCACTTTGTAAACACTGTTTTTTTTTATAAAATAAAATAATATTTCTATTATTTTTTAAACAACTTCAATACTTATTTTGGAAGTATATTCCATAAAGAAAATAAACAACCCACTTTAAAAAGAGGAATTACGAGTTTTTTTAAAATAGTTTATTTGCAGTTTTGTCTTAAGGGTGTCAAAAATTCCCCAAAACTTCTAACACACCTATTGTATTACCCGTTCTTTTTTTTAGAATAAATCTAGAAGTCGACTCTTATGCATTTTCACTAACATAATTCCATGGCAATTTACTTTAATATGTTTCGTTTTTCGTCCTGTTCCCCATTTCTCTTTTTAGAATAAGTCAAAAAGTGACCAAAACAGTATAACTTATTCATTTTCACTAACATAATTCCATAGCAATTTGCGTTAATGTTTCGTTTTGTGTTCCGTTTCTGATTCTACTTTTTAATGGCGGCCCAAACAATATAACTTATGTATTTCTCGTCTGCTTTTTTGCCACAGCAACTATATTTTAACAACAATGCATTGATTTGTTTGTTCATATCGTTTTTCTTTCTGTTTCCCATTTCTCTTTTTGCATAATCTAGAAAATTTATCTTCTCTAGCTTCAGTGAGGTATGTCTGCCATGACTTTAACAGAAATGTGATTTGGACGAACGCTAGAAATCAAATGGCTCGAATAGCTACCCTCTTTCTTTCTCCACTTCGTTGGAATTCGCTTTTCTCTCCACTTCCACTTAGAAAAGGACATATTTCGAGTGACACCGGTTTAACCTTCACCTTGATACATTCGAGCAGATTTCGCGACCAAGAGTCTTTGATTAATCTTTGGACTGATATTTTTATTTAAAAAATAAATAAAACTAGCTAGCTAAATAAATAAATAAATAAATAAATAAATAATAATAATAATAATAATAATAATAATAATAATAATAATAATAACAACAACAATAACGAGTTCTATTATCTATTCGTGATTTATTATTATCATTTTTAATAAAAATATCAATTTACGAAAATTCGCCCGAAAATTAAAATGATGCGTAAAGCTATAAACACACCGTGTGTCATAAAAATTCACTCGGAAATTTAAAAGTTTTGTAAAGATATAAATGCAAAAGAAAAAAAAAAAAAAAAAAAAAAAGAAAAGAAAAATGGCAAAAATTAAAAAATAACTATTATTTATTTATTTATTCATTCATTTATTTATTTATTCATTTTTATTTAATTTTGGTCGCGAATAAATACTAAAACTCACCTCTGTCATATCAAAGAACCTACTGGTGATTTTATATGCCTGGCCTTACTGCTTGTGCAGTGATAGTGGCTTGAAATATTTAAAATGAAAAAGTCAAGTATCATGATGCAATTGTGATTTAAACAGAACCGTTAATTTCAAACATGCCCTGTCATATCAAAAAAACCTACTGTTGATTTTATGTCAATCCTTTCGGCTTATGTGGCAATAAAACTTTTCAAATGCACTTGTGATGTTAGGCTGTGTAAGGTGTTAACTTTGGTCAAAATCGCCTGTTGTTCATTTTTTAGGTACGGACAAAAATGGTGGATGGGGGGGGGTACAATTTTGAAAACCGATTTAACAATTTTTTGTAGATTTCCGACTACTTTTGATTGTATTTAAAAGATTAAAGACTAAAGTTAATTTTCAAATGGAAAAATATTTGTACACGTGAAAAAAAAAAAAGAGTTATGAAAAATGTTTTCGCGGTGAGCTAACTAATTCAACTAAATTTTGAAGTTAAATGAATTCATTGTAAAACTCCTTTGAAAGATAAATATTAGTTTTCTGGGTCTATTTCAAAGATAATTAGTGAAGTAAAGTCTTAAGATATTAAATAAAATAATAATAATAATAATAATAATAATAATAATAATAATAATAATAAAAACGGCTGAAATATTAAAGAAAACCCTTGAATGCAGAGAATAACACAAAACAATATAACGAAGAAGCGTTACAGAGAATGAAGAACACCAAAGCTGCAGATCTACATGCTCTACCCCACCCCCCATGATGCATCTCTCCATTATTTCACCACCGTTTCCCCCCCCCCCAAATGTGATACCAAAGAGCCGAGTAGGGTCAAGGATGATGGAAAGACCGAGGAGGGAGCACTGGCCAGACCCTCGCTGGACAAGTGCGAAGAGAACTGGGATCCTGGGGAGGCTTAGTGCCACTCAAATTCCAGTATAAACCAATGGCCACTGCCAGCGAGAAATCAATGGTAAGAGGCTGTTGCGATGATGCAAATCTATTTGCAAATGCTATCGAAGGAAGAAGAGAAAGCTGGACGTCTTGTTGTCACTCAGTTTCCAGAGAACACCACAGGTCTCCAATCAAATCGTTTACTGACTTTTGTCAAAGCTCCATGTGAGCCGATAATAATAAATATGTTGTTTGTTTATTTTTCGAGATTATATAAAAATTTTAAGTAAACAAATGTTACACCGAAAGTTTCACATTCATTCCAGCAAGGAAAATATTAGAATCTTACATATAAAAATTATGCGACACCTGTAATTAAAAAAAAAAAAAAAAAGTAGAAATATTTTTTGAAATTATAATTTTTATATGTGAAAATATTAAATAAACAATGCTTAATTCAATGATAATACCGGTAGTTTGAGATGAGAAATTAATTTTTCTTTGAGTAAGCATTCCTGTAAAAATGAAATGATTTTTTTTTAATTTTTATAATTTATGATGCTTTATTTTCATAAAACAGACAAAATAAATTCATGCTTTTTTTTTTTTTTTTTTACTACTGAAAATCATAACTTTTGTAAAATATCTTTTTGTTTAAATAAAATAATACATTTCCACTAAGATTCAAATCAAAATAATTGGTTCATTATATTCCCTGATCATTAAATACTGAAAATTTCATTTAAATTGGTTAATTTCCGGAGTTCTGGTGAATTTTTAAGTAAAGGGAGGAGTCAAAATGTATAAACATCGGCATTCATTTTGTATTTTTTCACCAGATTATTTCAATTATCGATACTTATCGAAGACATTCAAATAAAAAAACCCATCTAAGAACACTGCCAGGCACATAAAGTACCTTCATGTGAAATTTCATAAACATCGACCCATCACAGACAAAGTTCTTTTATATAATAGTATCTATTTACAATGCCTCCGCACGGGACAGAGTTAGGCACCAGGGTCGTTTTTTAACATGGAGAAAAGGAACAAAAATTAAAAATTGTTTTAGTCGTGAAGGATTTCTCATCCACTGACAGAGAACAAGAAACTGAATTGCAGCAGGTTTGATATCAATAAATATTTAGGTAGTAGCAGAAAAAAAAAGTTATTCAATGCGTATTTAGATATTTTTGTACTAGTTTTATTGATGCATAGATTATGGTGAAAACCAAACGAAATCGGTAAAGAAAAATATTTTCACGGTATGTGAGCTATAATTGAACTGTGATGATGCAGTAAAAAGAAAAAAAAAAATAATTCAGTAAGAGTGATCTCCCTTGCTTAATGCCCAACCATCCGTAACCACTCTCACGCCAAGCATCAATCATGTCGTCTCTGCCTAAAAGTATTGCTGTGATCGGAGCTGGTGCTAGTGGCCTCCCTGGTATTAAATGTTGCCTCGATGAAGGTTTGAGAGTTGTCTGTCTCGAGAAGAGTCGTTATGTCGGTGGTTTGTGGCGATATTCAGAAGACGAGAATGAAGTTGGACGATCTACGGTGATGCGTTCGACCATCACCAACACCAGCAAGGAGGGGATGGCCTACAGTGATTTCCCACCTCCTAGTGATTTTCCTGTTTATATGCACAATACCGATGTCCTGAAATACTTCCAGCTTTATGCGGAAAAATTTGATTTATTGAAACACATTCGATTCTCCACTGAGGTAAATAAAAATATTTTATATTTTCCATGGCTTCTTAAATTAACTATGCAAGCTAAAATATACTGCAAAATTTATTTGGTAATTTTATATAAACATTGCTGTCGCCAATTAAGGAGAATAGAAAATACATCTTGGATTTACTTTCAATAGACGCGTAACTGTCGCTTCCCTTATTTTGTCCTTTAGTTCTCACGTTCCACGAACTTTGTTTCTAACAAAGAGGAAAGAATTGCTGTTTTTTTTTGGGTTAGAATCTATTCCATTTAACACTTATCGTGTGATTCAAAGGAATTGGCGATTTAAACAGCAGTGTTGGTTAAAAAAAAAAAAAACATGGTTGACGTGTACGAGCAGAAACCTACCGTTTCGTCTTTTTTTTTTTTTTTTTTTTTTTTTCAGCGGATTATTATCGAACAGACACTAGTTTACCAGATTATTAAAGAAAGGGATAAAAAAAAAAAAAAAAAAAGGTACTCATGCAGAGAGTGATCCGTGGTGAAATAATAACGTTATTATTTTATAAGCCATTCTTAACATGGGGAGGGTATTTTGTTCTGTACTTTAACCTTACAATTGAATAAATAATACTTCCCGGGCCCTTCCCTTCGGGTCCTGGGCAACAAGTGTCAAGCAAAGACCATATGTGGGGGCAACCCAAACGCGTGGTGGGAGGTCGATGGCTGCAGGGGCCAATAATCACTGATTTGGCGCCCCCCCCCCCAATGGCTGAGCGAAGCCGGATATGAGCGACGAAGTCGTGAAAAAATGCAGCTGGGAGTCTGGGGGTGCTATAAGCCCCCCAGCAGGGTACGGGGCGGAGCCCTGGAAAATTTTGCCATTTTAAGGCCTCCAGATGCCCCCGTTGATGCATTTTTAGCACTAAAATGCATTACTTTATGTTAAAGGATTGCCTTTCTCTCGATTTTTTGGGGGGCATTCAGGGGGGGGGGTCATACCATCATTGTCAGACAGTATGCCGGTTAGTACCGTGGTGGTCCCCTCCCCAAGTTACCTACCTCTAGTTTTGAGCCCTTCTTGTATATGGGGATGACTTTGGCCAGCTTAAGCATATCAGGAAAAACTCCAGTATTGAGAGAAAGATTGATACACATACACTCCAAATGATGATACACATACACTCCAAATGCATAGAAATGCTAAATTTGCCCTCCAAACAGCCTCAGAAATGGAACAAAGTTGTGTTTATTAAGATCTTTATTTTAAATTTTCTTGGGTCTCCTACAACGGGTGCGCCCCCTAAAACCCCAGTTTTGGCGCCCCCCAGAAACCTTGGCAGGGGAAGCCTGCCCCCCCCGCCCCCCTACCAATTGTCACTATCCAGCTCCCCTACTCCCCGGGGAGTTGGTCCCCATTTCCCCTTCACTCCTCACATTAAAAATCGGCCTTGTGCCTAATTTGCTTGGTGGGGGAGCAAATAAATACCCTTACAGTTGAATAAAAAAAAACGTATCATAAAACTTTAATTAAATGTTGAAATACGATTTAAAAAAAAAAAAACAGCGCACAGCAATGACCACCACTTATTACATAAAGAATTACATGGCTTAATATCTGGAAAACTATTTATTTGTAGAAAAATTAAATGCGATATTCGTTTTCAGTATCCCCGAAAACTGAAAACAGTCGTCATTATAAAGGAAAATGTTAAGATGGAAACCAAATAAAATTTCACAAATATGGCCGCCTCGTTACATTAGTACATGAAACATACGGAAAATTATCTTTTCAGTATCATGAAAACTAGTTGCCAGACCCAATTTTAAATGCAATATTCGTTTTTAGCACACCCGAAAACCCACAAAAAAAACAATTTTTAAGGAAGGTTATGTGTTGGTCTACCAAGCCACAATTACCGTTTTTTCTTTTTTTTTCTTAGCCTTCACCCCTATTTCGTTTTACAAAAACCAAATAAAACGAATTTAGGTTGATAAAAATTGCAACCTTTTATAAAGCTGAAGAGTTTAAACTTATAAAAAATATTACATATTTTTTATAAGCCCATTTTATTTTTTTTTACTTGAAGTTGTAAATAAAAAAAAATGGACATAAAATCAATATTGTCCATTTTTTATTTACAACTTTCAAGAAAAATAAATGTTGGGCTTAAAAAATATTTTTTTCATAATTCAAACTCTTCAGCTTTATGAAATGTTGCAATTTTTATCAACCTAAATTGATTTTTTGTTTTTGTAACATGAAATATGGGGGTGGGAACACATAAAAACAAAAATTTTCTAAAATATTTTTAACAAAATTTGCTTTTAAAATATAAGTTAATTTAAAAATGAACAAGTGAAGCATGCATGGTCCCACGTGACTGCACAGTGAACGAGGCATAAAGAAAATGACTAAGTTCAGAATCCCTCCCCCCATTTAGCCCCAAAAGTACCCAGTGGACGTCAAATCCTGGTGAAAATGAACAAACAGTGCAGTTTTAGGCCTTAACATATGTAAATTTGAGTTCTGCACCATGCAAAAAAAGAAATGACTAAGTCCATCATTTGCCCTCCACTATTTAGCCCCCAAAACCCCCAAGGCCTTAACATATTTAAATTTGAGTTCAGCACCATGCAAAACTGCTAAATAGACATACACAGAAAACTTTGGACAAAAATGGTAAAATAGTTCCAAAAATGGAGTGTTTTTATTAGCACTAAAAGAGCCCCTGGAGCATACCCAAGAGATATCATGAAGTATAGACAAACAAAATTGTATAGAAATTAGTTAGTTACAACTTTTCAGAAAGTTTTACAAAAATCCAAATCATCAATTTTTTTTTAATAAGCACAAAAGTGTCAATTTTCGCCATTTTAACCCAAAAGGCACTGCTATGGGGGCAAGCAGAGTTTTCTCGGAAAATCCATTCTGTTACTTTTTTACTCATATCATGTTTCATGTTTGTGCAAAATTTTAAAAAATTCCAAAGTGTAGTTCTTGATAAAAGTGCGAACAGATGAATGGACGATTTACAGGTCCACCCTTCTTTTGTCTGGGGGGGGGGGAGGAGGAGGGAATAAGTATCGAAAATGTAATGAAAATTTGGGTAAATGTGTAGTTTAGCGGTGTAAATTATTTGACAGACAAAAAAAAATGATAAAACTATTTTTATATAAAACACATTAAACCCAAAGGCTAAGATAAAACCAGAAAAAAATTTCATTTTTATTATTTGTTCATCATTTTTATTATTTGTTCATCATTTTTATTATTTGTTCATCATTTTTATTATTTGTTCATCATTTTTATTATTTGTTCATCATTTTTATTATTTGTTCATCATTTTTATTAGACTAAATGTGCGACAGTTGAGACCGTTATATTGCTTTTAAAATTTGGCCTTAAAAAGGCCAATCTGTCGAACCTTAGAAAGGCCAAATTTTAAAAGCAATATGGCGGCCTAAGATGTTGTAAATTTAGTCAAATAAAAAATGATGAAAAAATAATAAAAATGAATTTTTTAAACATGTGTATTTACTCCTTCCAAATGATCATTACATAGGAATGTTGTTTTAAGATATTTTTATTATTGGCATCCTTTTGGGATGAGTAATTTATTTATTTATCTTCATCTGGGCTGGTGCATCTGCTGCTTGTCTCTCGCTCCTGGACAGGGTTCAAAAGAGAGTCGCCAACCTGATAGGTCCTGAACTGTCATCTAGGCTTCAGCCTCTGTCCCAATTGCACTTAAGGGAACAACGAGGATACTAAAAAGAGCTCTCGGTTGGTTTCAATAAAAAGCAGAGAAATGTTGGCAGCTGGTTAGGCTGCCCCTTACCCAACGTTACAATCTTCAAAGGAAGAAAATTAAAAAAAAAAAAAAAAAAAAAAAAAAGAATAGACAGTCTGAAGATTGGAAGACTTTAAAATAAGGAATCATTGTTGAATGTTTTGGAATTCTGGGAGTTTATATCTTCCGACTCTGCAACTCTTGCCTCTCAGTTACTAATCAGTTGAATATTAATTGGGGAGAAAAGATAGAGGTTCCAGGAGGACTACAGCATAGTTGGAGATTGCTGGTCGAAGAATTGATTGAACTTCATTCCGTATACTTTTATTACATAGTAAGGACATTAATAATGTAGAAATAATCGAAGCTGAATGATACCTCAAGTTTCTGTCCGTTATGTCACTCATTTCTGACGTTAATAAATTAATAAGTTAAGAAGGAAATGACTGTTGGCATACATTGGTCTCTCTCTCTCTCTCTCTTCCCTAAATCGATTTTCTCTGCAATTAAACCTTGAAGAAAACTCAGCAAAAGTCTCCTTGTGTCTTTCCTGTACAAGTTTTATTTGTTTTCATTTAACAGATGATTGAGAACCATTAGATGAAATGGCAATCATGAAAGTTGTGGAGATGTAAGAATGTTAGGAGTCAGTCATAGTTTTTAATCACTAAAGGAGTTGAAGTTCTAATAATTTTTTTCTTTATTCTTTATTCACCCTAAGAAAGGAATATTGCTGCTTGGACCTAAGGGGTTACAATCTTAGACCATATCTACAGAGGCACTATGTAAGGAGATGAACAACAAGATGTCTGTTCAAATTACATTTAGATTTCTACATGTTAGTACAGTCAGGGTGCGAGAAGTTTTATTCATTTTGATTTAACAGACGACATGATTGAGAACCATTAGATGAAATGGCGATCATGAGACAGTGACAACGAAAAGAAGCAACGATAGAGAGAAATATAAAACGCATGTTAGTATAAAAACTTTTATTTTGTTTGTTGATCGCTCATTAATGTAAACATAACACTTTAACCGATTACTATTTTAAAAAATATTTTTTATGCATACTTAAAAAAAAATAAACAATTTCTTATCTATCGTATTTTCTTTCTTGTCAGGTCTTAAAAATTGAAGAAAATGATGATTTTGAAAGTAGCGGTCAGTGGAAGGTGTACACAAAGGATTTGACCAATGGCGAAACACACACAGAAATATTTGATGGTGTTTTGGTTTGTACGGGTTACCATGCCTTCCCAAATATT